>NC_059514.1:10740000-11077500 GCF_905147795.1 Pieris rapae
TTAATAAATTCTTAGTATTATTTGTTGCTTTTTTTAATTTTGCAGTTTTTAGCTTTATTCTTTTGTTTTTCTTTTAAATGACACTTTGTCTTTAATGCTTGTTTTCTGTTTTTTATTTAATCTGTGTAATCTGTTTTGGCTTTGTGTATTGTATTTGTGTTTTGTATAATAATATGTGTTAAGTAGCTGTTGGATTACTTATTATTAAATAAATAAATAAATTACCTAATAATTTCGTATGTACCAACAATACTGTCCATATTGTACCCTTAACTTTTGTACTAACTACTGACTGAGACTAATTAATTATAAAAATATATTATTTTTCATGCATCCTTTTCTAGTTTAGTATCTTATTCCTGTTTCCTGTTTTGAACGTTAAATAAAATATAATTTTTTTTTGTCTTAATACCTATATGTATTATGTATTTTTCACTTCTTGCTTACCTTATCTAATTTAATAAATATGTTTTTATTTGCCTGGAAGAGGTCGTTCGAAAGCGGTAAGGCCACAAGTTGCCTTTTGTTGCCTGTCCTTTTCATTTTATTCTGTTAAATTTTTTTATGTATTAATTAGCGATGGTGACTTATCCGTTGTTTATAAATAACATTTAAACAATAAATTACTAAAATCACTTAATAAAATATAAATAATAAGTTAGTGATATACAATTCGTTCACTGCCTATTACGCAGTATATTAAAAAAAACTAGCAATTATGTATGTGTATCCGCAAATTGTTTCATTTGATTACCGGAAGCATCTCCAAATATAATAATAAAAACTTCTTTATTTAAGACCATTTTTAAATTTCGGCATTCATATTTCGTGTTTTTATCGATGCGGGAGTAGAACATTAACGAAGTGTGTTTTCCGTGTATTTGCGGGTCAAATGATAAAACGATAATCGTTTATACAGAGGATTTTAACCGGGTTTTGGAACTTTGGGTTTATTAAATAAGCCTTAAGTTTTTTTTATAACAGTAAAAATTTAAAGCTTCAGAGTTTCTCCTTTATTATCCTATATATACCCTCGTGTACCTTGTGACATTGCAGTTGTCCTTTTTTAAATACTGGTTACAGTGGCATTTGTTCGTGCATTAGACTTATAAACAATATAAATCTGTAGTTGGAATTCGTATATAATAACCATCTTATACAATAAGCAGTCCCGAGTTTTGGACCACTTGGCAGTTACGAAGTAGATTGTATAGAAGTATACTTAACAATATTTTTTTTTGATATTATTATTATTATACAAATGTCTATACTATGTATACTATAAATCATTAGTGACCTTATACAGCCATCATTCACATCTGTTACTTTTCATTCTTGAAACGCAAAATAACGGTATGCTTATGTAGGCTCAGTAGTTATTTCGTTTCGTCGTGTTCGGTCGGCTGGTGACCTTCTTGTATACCTTACGCATAGATGGGTGGAGGCAATTGAGTCCAAGGGGGAGGCGCTAGCGGTTAGTTTGGACATAGCGAAAGCCTTCAATAGCGTGTGGCACAGAGCACTGCTCTCGAAGCTTTTAGCCTATGGGCTTCCCGAGAAATTAAGCGATTGGATCTCCAGCTATCATCAGCATTACTATAATGGCTGGAAGTCTTTCACGGTCCGCTACACAAGTGACTTTATTTTGCGATCTGTGGAAACGACCCCTAGTCTTCCCTAGGAGATACGATCTGCAATTGTGTTAATAAAGAGTATTTGCTTCAAAAGCCGGCACTCAAATGTTTTTTTTATGTCTTATAGTGCCATCTCCTTACAAAGGTTGGCAGTCATAATAGCTATTTTAATTTTGGATGCCGCGCTTCTAAACAATGACTTGCATGCTTTGACCAAACCACTGTTTCAAGTTCTTCTAGGTTCTTCAGGTCTCCTACAGGAGAGGGAGACTACTCTTTTTAATGTAATCTAGTCCAATTTAACGCCAAGTAGACACAAGTTCGCTCTAAAAAGCTAGGTCTGCTCAGCAAGGCGACAGCGACGGCATTTGGAGAACCGGACAAAAAGCAGATAGGCCCTCTAAGGGACGCAAAAAACCGCAACCCGCGACCGACACGCGGCGACAGCTCGCGAAGCGAGGCCAAGAGATTGCCTATAAAAACGGTGCATAAATTATATGGAAACTAAGAAGTATAATAAAGTGCAAAAGTCACATGTTGATTTTATACATTTAGATAAAGCTTTACAAAAGGCTAATCGCATTCGTTTAAAACAACGTAATGTTTTTTTATGAAATTGCAAAAGCCCCGAATATCAAAGTAAGCGTGTCCAATGTAAACACGCGCGACAATTTAAAACCTTAAAGTTTAACAATTTATCGTTGTGAATATTTGTAAATAAATCGAGTTAGAGGTGGGTTAGATTTACGATTATTTTTTATCAAATTCGGGAATTTTTTGCGGGCTGTGATTTATTCAATTTGCCCATATCAGAGTTTTAGCTATAGCAGTATAGGTAGAAAAATATTAACGAAATTTACTAATACCGTTATTTAGCAATAATCTTAAGCTCGTTTTTCGTTAAATAAAAAGTCATCAAGGTATTTAAAGTTTAAAAAGGTAAACAATTCTTCGTCGCATACCAATTGATTTAACGACGAACAGCGCATAAATTTGAAGACTTCATTTTAATAAATTAGATCATGTCATTCCCCGACATGCCCTTGAGTAGGATCGATAGCTTGTCACAGTGATATCAAAATTACCTAATTCTTTTTCCGATAGATTGAAATTCATTTCATAACGCTGATTTTAAATTGTCTAAAAACCTTCATTAAAATCTTGATCTTCCATTTAGGAACCAGATTTTTTCGACAGTGGTAGCCAAAGAATAAATGTTTGTTTTAACCGCACTACTATTAGATCAGGCGCAGGATCTACAGCTTGTAGGAGATGGTAACAGTTCTGACTTAACTGCAAATTTTCTATAAACATGTTTTTTTTCTTTTTTCGACACATTCGAAATAAAAGATTAATGAACCAATTAGACATTTGCTTTATATATAGTTACATTTACTCAGAATAAAGGCCTAGATGGCTATGTCATGTAAGAAAAGCCACTCGCCAGTTTATTCGCGAAAAATTATAATCGCCATAAATGAGGCATTTAGTATATACACTTCAGAATTATGACGGTTATCCTAAAACCATAACCTCAGGCCTGAATATTTTACATTGCTAATCATGTTTAAGGTACTTTTATGATCGGAAATATTTTATGCTGATTGAATTATTAAAATCCTCAATTGGGTATTATTGAATTTTATATACATATATGCTTTTATATTGACATGATTCTAAATGCAAAATAGGTCAACGCGTACAGAATTGGAGGCTTTGACGTTTATGTTATCTTTTATTTATTCTAAAATATTATAGTTCATTAACGGCTGTAAAAATAATATAGATACATATTTTGGTTTTATACAGTGATCGTTTGAATTTGTAGCGTATTTTTCGTTCACATCTCTGATATAAGTTAGAGTAAAGAAATAAGTGTTGTTTAATAAGTAAACGTAAACTTACTTTAAATATAAAGTTATGTACATATACTACGAAGTATATGTTGCCGTGTAGTCTATTAGTTTTATAGGTGCATAACTATTTGAAGCAAACACTTTCGACACATTCATGAATAAATAATGCATAACTCTAACGTAATTCCTGGGAATAGCGACTCCTATTTCCTATAGACCAATAAATTTACCTGAACGAGTGAATATACTTATCGGTTCAATTCAACAAAAAACAACGAAGTGAATTAACACCAATTTTTTATTTGATACAACCCCCACAAAGTGGCAGTTTATCTATATATAAAACAAATAGGTACTTTTAATGAACGTACCTGCAGACAATTTGGGAAAATGATTTTCCTCTGGATCCAATCAATCATTCTGTTTATTAGAGTGTGGGTTTAAAGCTAAATTCTGCCTCTGTTCAAATGGACGTGATTGAACACCAACCACACACAGAATTTGATTTTGAAGTCGTATTTTAGATTTGTCTAGAACTTAATTAAAATCACTCATACTTTTTACGATTATAGATAGTTTGAACCAAACATCTGTGTTGAGGGCACTGTCTCTAAAGTTCGATGTTCGAAGTGAGTTCGATTTTATTTAGAATAGTTTTAAAATAACTTGATATACAAAAATCCTATCTCTCTTACTAGTTGCAATCACTTTATATTTAATAAAAATATTGCCATTTCATAAAAACTTATTGTATGTTTGCTGTTGGATTACTTTTCTCTCGTATTTTTATTTCTTTAAGATCCTTTTTAATTGTAACCAGAACGTTTCCCTTAAGGCCACTTAATTCACACATTATGATTTCGTATTTGTTCTTGATGTGACTTTGTAGAATGATGATCTGGATTAAATATACTACTTCTGTATAGAGAGAACATTCTTAACACCTCACTAAAATTACTTTATTATTAACGTCTTTTATTGTTATAACAATAAAAAAAAATCTTAAAATTGTGCTTATCCGTGTATATTCAATACTATATACTATATAATTTAATGGAAAATAAATAAATAAATAAATAAGAACGAAGTAGAAAACAAGCATTTAAATATAAATTAAACAAGCTTCATGTTAAGTTTATTAAAAACTGATTAAAGATACGCTCAAGTTAGCATAAAACATTAGAGAAACTCAGACATCAGACAGGTTATACCACCTAAATTTTATAAAATCGATGACAAATATGCTGACGCACTTCTGTGTAAACTTTCTGCATTTGCCTCATTGGAATTTACAATCCAATCAATGAAGTTAAAACGCATGATAATCAACGCCAAACAGTTTCAAAGTGATTCTAGAAACTGATTTGCGGTAGCCCTAATCCGAAATCTAATGACCACAGGAGACAGATACGAGATCGAGGCCATTTGTTCAGAGCCAAATCTCAAATTTCTACACAGTTTAAAGGGCTTTTAGAAATCTCAGGAGTAAGCTCTATAAATAATATATTTTACATAGTCATTCCTGATTTAGTTGAGTAGTGTTTAACTACCGGACGTATATCAAGAGATTGTTTTCTTGTGCGTACATGAACACATGTACACTTGCTCATACGATGGAGGAATATAGGTAGGTAAAGTTCTGAATAAGTTTTATATATTTTATCTGTACGATAAACCAAATTTTAAGTTTTCAATATGACTTTATAATATATATTCTCAGCAAAATCTGTTGTTTAAATCGGAATATAAATCCAGTGAAAACCTTTTTAATAAATTCGAAATTATTTCTAAATGATTATATATTGATACATATAACTCACGTTTGAAAATCAATTTAAACTTTAATTTAGAAACTAGGTATCATTTCAATTGCTAACGAGTACAACTCCAAGAAAATGGATCTCAAACAATGAAATTGCATCCTTTGCTGTTATTTTGAATTGAGATTGCACCCAAAGGAAACTAACCATTGTAATGTTATTAATATTGGCTCTAGGATATTCTTTGAAGTCGCTTACCTATCTTTGAATAAACGCCATTTTCTTTAGTGTCATTTTCAGCATACAAAACGGAATAACAGTTTATTTCAGTAATTTAAATAAAATCCAATTTTATTTATTTATTTCTCACATAATTATTCTATCTAACAGTTACTTATACAATAAAACTACAAAGAAAAAACTAACACTGAAATTCCTACTTTGAGCATTTCTCTATAGCTGCCCACTGTAGTATTTCCAAATCCAAGAGTTTGAGACTTAACATTTTTAATACTTGTAATTAGGGGAGAACCTACAAACACTCTTATTCATAAATACTAAATCAATCATACTTGTACCTAATAATTAATACTGTAATAGTGTAGTGTTATAAAAAAAAATAAGTTAGTAAGGAGAATAGTTTTTTTTTTAATTTAAAGATTAGAGACAGATTTTGCCTTAGCTTTTGATTTCAGCAGTTAATGTATTTACAAAATTAGAATTGCAATACCTAAAAATTACAAATTTGAGTGGGAATTGTAATTAAGTGAGCGGGTCTATAGGGGAGGTCAGGACTAATTGAACAATGGCAGAGTTCCTTACACCATACAATTCAGTGCCCGATGAAATTCCTCTGTGACTCGAATTTCGGTTTATTAATATTAAAAGAGAAGGATTACATGGAGATGTTTGATAATAATATTTACGAATATATTGATAAATTTCAATTTTCTACAACTTAATTTTTTACTAGTACTTAATTTTTTGGGGAAATTATGTTTTAAAAATATAATAGCTGCAATACATACGACTAAAGATCCTTTATTGGTTTACAACCCTGTATGGCTAGGTAATTAAAATATCGTGTTAGAGCAATTTTCTATTTAGAGAAAAGGGTGTTATCCCACCACTACTACTTGTTTCAAACATACGTCGTCAATTTTTGGATGTAGGAATTAAGTATATTTTCCTTCACGACAAGAGCAAATGTTAGCACACGTAGAAAGAAACACCTTAAAAAAGATGTGATAAATGTAATATTAGGTGTAGCTAAAGTGCAACTTTTTTTTTATAAAACGGGGCAAACAGGCAGGAGGCTCATCTGATGTTTAGTGATACCGCCGCCCATGGACACTCTCAACGCCAGCGGGCTCGCGAGTGCATTGCCGGTTAAATTTTAATGTTTAACTTAGTCTTATACCTAACGCATCTACTTGATTCAACTGAAAGTATATAAACTTTAAAAATATCATCGCCATGTAATCGCACCCTATACATACAATAATTCAAATCTCTGTTACAGGGCACAATAACAATATCAATTAAAACTTTATTATGTTTCGAATTAAATTTCCTGATAAGTATTTCAAACCAGGAAATAGCGGTTTAATTTAGTTTAAGTATGTGTGTATGTGAAAACTTTTTAAATTGCGTATTTCATATTATTATAATGAATATTAAAATTTACGACAAACGATATCGGTAATTGTGATTTAGTTTTATTTATGTGTAATAAATTCAAATTCACGAGTATTTTAGTAAAATAATATGCTTGATGGGTAAATAATTAAATAAATTGATAAAATATTGTTTGAAGGCATATTAATATTAGAAGGGTATCGATTAATCAAAATGAAATTTGATTAATTATTTAGAATCACTAAGCATGCATACAAACTTCCTAAAGAAAATTATTAATTTAAATTAAAAATATTAAGTTTAAAAAAATTACTTATTAAAAATACTGATTAAATTAATTATGCTAATCAGACATCATCATCATTTAATTCATATTCGAATAGTGGAACACATTACAGATGTGTTCCACTATTCGAATGTGAATTCTCGTCAAGAACAGGTTTCTTTCATAGGCTTTCTATGGAGCGCCAATGTTTCTATTGGTTTATTACGTTTAATCGTGCAATTTTAAGGGTTTAATTGTAAAAATGTTATAGTGTATATGTTAATTACTAGCCGGCCCCGCCCGCTTCGCTGGTCGAATTTTCAAAGGAAAAGTAAATTTTATTCATATTTTTTTTATTCATTTAATTTTGCTTTTTTTGTTAATTTTTATTTTTTTTCTGAAATTTACAATATTTTTCAAAGAAGAGTCAAATTCAAAGAGACTCGTTAACACGTTAACATAACGGAGTTGAAACTGAAAACTCGAAATTAAAACGGCGAGTAATTTTGACCGACATCAAAGCTCTAACCATACTGGCAGACCGCGCGAACCATCAGCACCTTCAAAAAGTAAAAAAAAATATTATTATATTAAGTTCCAGGTGTAACACAGTGACATGATAAACCACAGAGAAAACTCACGCCAGTACAATCGGTGATAGGCAAATTTTCATTAATCACTAAAATTCTTCCTACCAAATTTGGAATTTATAGGAGCTATAGTTTAAAAACGGGAATTGTTCATTGTTAACGCCCCCGCAATCCCCTTGGGGGGATGAATTTCTTAAAATCCGTTTTTAGTTGACCTCTACATAACGAAAGTAATATTCCTACCAAGTTTCACATTTCTAAGTCCTATAGTTCCGGAGATTTCGTGATGAGTAACTATAGAAATTGGAATTCTTAGCTGAATGTAAAAGAACATTATCCGTTTAGTAAACTCCGTTGCCATGGAAACAAAAGAATCAAGAGAAAACGCTTGCAATTAACGGGATAAATGTTCATAAAAGTAAAACAGCAATAAAATTGCTAATAGAATTCGAAAAATAAATAGCCATAAACCATTCGCATCGAATAGTGGTAGTTTCATGTCGATACGATCAGTGGTGTAGGCGTGATTGAGCCTCAAACGAAGACCATTTTCATTATATATATATAGATTAGGCTCGACGTAAATAACAAATAATTTAAATAAATATAAACAGATACATTAAAGTTTTAATGGTGTTTAGTTATCCAAACATTTAAATTGAGGCGGTTTTCCAAGTAAATAAATGAAATTCGTCGTTAAAGTTTTGTGGGCAAAATATTCAGCTCTATTTGAACTGTAAACATGGTTTCCTTAATTACAGAATTCAGTAACTCGCGAGACCTCTATAAATATGCGGGGATCGAATTTAATTACAACTTGCTATTGTCCTTTGAAGGACTTTATTTTTCTATCAGAGTAATTCACTCCTATCATTCTGCTGAAATGAAACGTTATTCCAACAATTAGGTACATACTTTATTTTGACACCTTAATAATGCCCCACGTAAAAAAAATTTGGACGAACAACTAAAGACTTTGAGCCCCAAATTCGGCATGATTTAATATTGACACCTAAACTTTATTTAATAAAGGGAATCTTATTCATAATAATTATAGCTTACAAGAATAAACACCTTAAATCATTATTTTGTTAAAACAAAATTCTCATAAATATTATTAAATTTCAGCGACTTTGCACAAACCTGTGTAATATGTCAAGTGTCAGTGACAGCTCTACGTCATCCATATGTAAACTATAGATACATAGCAGATTAAGACAGAATAATTATGAGGAAACTGGAAATTAAAATATAAAAGATAACATAAATCGCGCCAGGCGATTTTCAAAATCTAGTAGCAGCGCTGTCAACACGGTTCTATATCGCCTGCCAGTCCGCTACACTAACATTTTTCCCTGTCAGTTCATAAACACGTTGTCGACAGATAACATCGAAGAGCTCGTTAAGCGGACGTCGACAACTATTTTATCCAAAGAGGCTTTTCAGACACTTTAGTTTTTTGTGGAAACTCACTAACACGCGCTACCTACGTCTCACAATGACATTTGTATTAAGCCAATTTATTTATAAAATAGTTAATGATACTCTTGAGTATAATATATAATCTTTGACAGTGAGGCATAGAGTATTCTCAACCTCGCCACACATTCAATTAAACACAAAACACATTATGTATAAAAAAAATTTCAAAGTATAAGATTTATGAGATGGTCAAAAGAATAAAAAGTTATAAAGAATTCCTAATCTGTAAGCTTTATTCCGAAAGTTGTAAAGTCGGTAACACATTAGTGACACTGTTCACAATAGACCGGCAAAGCGTACAAGTTGCCCTGGGGCGCTTATTAAATTACTGACACGACGTTTTCGGACCGAAAAGTTATTTTATACCGACTTGGTGGTTTAATTAATTCATATTGTACCTAAATATCTTTGAATAAGATTTTTTATTAAACGCAAAAACACGTTTGTTTCTGTACTTACTTCACTAGCACTTCAAAAAAAAATGTTAATTTCAATCATGTAATATGAAACAGTTTTGACTACATAATTGTTTTATGAAAATGCGTTTAGTGCCTGCAAAATTGAAATATTTTTACATAAAACATAAATTTGTAAAAACAATTTATGTAAACTATATTATAGTAGTATTAGCATTTCATTAAGTATTATTTTTATTAGTCATTTAAAAAAACTGTAACACATGTATAAGACTATTTGACGAAATAACAACATAGAAAATATGAACCACAACAATGACTGTAATCCAATAATAATGTTGTTTAGCAATTCGCGTAGGCCAATGACGCGGGAAACCCATGTCAATCTGTCAATTGTCAGTTGTCACGAGACATAGTTGTGCCCTGTCATTCGATTTGTTCGGCGGCTAAGGCCTAAGCGAATTTTGTTGATAAAGGTGAATGAGATGTGATCTTAAATAATAATTTCACCGCGTCTTATGGGTTCTGGCGATTATTGCATCGTTAGTCTAGACTTGAAATTTCGAGCGATTGCATCCGTTTTAAGTTATAAAATATATTATGAAGTTTTAATAAACTTAAATGTTTTAGAAATTAAAAAACTAATGAAACATCTTTGTTTGAATTCGTTGACAATGACATATTATAAACCTCTGTAAAGAATGATTGTTTTTCGTAGAGCAATGTGTTTTGTCTTTTGCGCGCTAGATGGCGAGGGCTCCGCGTTACTAGATAATGGGTATAGTAAAAGAAAATGGTGGTAGGCACAGTAAACATTATACTTTATATATGACACCGTTAAGGTTGAATATAATAAGTTATACTTCATAATTCGTGCCTTAAGCGACATATATAAAGTTTTTCAGTCTCTGCGCGATTTCAACTATGCGCTAAAAGCATATGGTATAGCCACCCGGGGGACAAGAAGTACGAAGCGTGAATATTTTCCACGATAGACTATAAATTTCGGTGTCATCTGCGGATAACGTGTATACCCACGAAGTTTCGTGACAAAACACGCAAGAGTTTTTCGCAGAGTTATACCACATGCACACATTTTTATTAGTAAAATGTTCAACGATTGTAATCGTATCATTTGTACTTATTGTACAAAATGGTAAAAAATTAATTTGGAATTTCTGTATGCATCAATGCATCTGTAGGAGGAACGATAATATTTAGTACATATACACGAACCTTAGTATTTAACATGACTTTTAGGAAAGAAGAAAATCAGAAGAAACATGGAGGAATGCATGATCGAGCAGATGAGTGTCACGTCTAATTTGAAAAGCCAACCAGGCTGTCTGCGGAATTTAGACTCATGAGATCATCCAGAGACCAAACATAAAGCAAATGCAGAAATTTCCTAGGCGATCAATCTTATCAAGCAGCTAGTTATTCACGCCTGAGGTGCATGATCGAGAAATAGGAGGTCTCTACGCTAACATAGTTCTAGCGCGGAAAGGAAGGAAGCTTATAAGCTGGCTCAATTACTCGTCCAATCTTTAAGCAACTTCTTACCGCGATAATTCAGTATTATGTGGTTCTACGCGTGCTATCCAAACCTATTTTTTATCACCACTGCATTATTTCTTAACTATTTCATATCCATAATAAGTGGTGAAGTGTAATTTTAACTGTCCGAAATATGTGTAGCTTGTAGTCCACGATATGCAAGGAATTCAAATCTAAATACACCCAAACATAATGCATCAAATACGTGATCAATTTTTTCCGAAACCATTTGACCAAATAAAAGTAGGTAACAATAAATACAGTTAAATACAATTCTCTCGACGTAAATAATGGGACTAAAAACCTGATATATTTTAAACGCAACTATTATATACCAATGTTAGAAATACGTCAAGCGCTGCCATATTTTTCCATATTAAAATTATTGTTATTATTCCATTTCACAAACTGTTTAATAATAATAAACTTTGCTGATTTTGAGTATTGGCCACTGACTAGAGTGAGACAATGTCTTCTAAACGTAGACGCTTGAAATGATAATACATAGTGAACACAGAATTCTTCAATTGTTTTAAAATTTATTGTCACTTTTGCCTTATTCACTTTGTATACAAAGGAAGTATAATAAAAACTTTAAATGCATCTTTCTCGTACTGAAAGATGCATTATTCCTTATAAGAAACTAAACTAGAGTTTAGTTTCTTATATCACATCTGTTGTCAGTTTTTAACATTCATAAGCATGCCCTAAGACGCATCTTAACTGAATAAACGAATTTTGATTTGATTTGTTATCAGCAAACTAACATATACAACATATAAAAAATATATAAAAGCTAAGGTACACTGCTAAAGGAATTCGTACCTGATGCTGTATAGAAATTATGATTAATTAAATGTGCAATTATTTAATGCGACAACAAAATCTAAATTTCATACAAAAACAATGTTATGTCAAAGATATGTCTTAGAAACCTATGATGGTAGTTGCATCTCTGTAATTTCGTTGTCCATCACAGCAATGTCTGCGGCTGTCTTAATTGTTAAACTTAATACCCGGAAGTAATATATAATAATATTATACCCTTTTATTTACATCATTTTTTTAGGTACACATAATAAACATATATTACATTAAACTAAGTAATAGAAAGTTAAGAAAAAAACTAATATTTGTATCTTGCTGGTTTTTTGCAGATCTGTTTGCCAGTCGGTAAAGGCCTCCTCCAAATATTTCCATTCATACCTTTCTTGGGCCACTCAGTTCCACATCACTTCTACCACTCGGCTCGTGGTAATATTTGTTGTCATTTCCATTTTTGACAATGTTGTCTTAACGTAGAATTGATAGAGGTTTCGGGTAGTTAGTGTTCACACTGGTTGTTTATGGTTAGGCGCTGGAACGTATTGAGTGAATGAAGCAATTGTCAGACACTGGAAAATGTCAAAATTTTAATTTGTAATATCATATAAAACAGTGAAGAAAAAATAAAAATATATAAATTGAGGCCTTAGTCGGATTGGAACTCCGACCTCGGAGTGCCGATACATTTTTTTGTCTCTCGAATCCACACGTTGTTACACGAGGTGATTGAAAATTGTAAATATGTAATATGTAAATAAATCGTCGTAAATCGCACTGGGTTAAAGCTGACTCAATTATTTACGGCGTGCACTTTGTTCACGAATAATTATCTTATCACATTGATTTCACTTTCTAAATGTTTCTTGTCAGTTGTTCGATTAAGTATAAAAGTAGTTCGGTTTGCTTCTGACCCTCCTTCATTAGCGATACAAATTTAAGAATCAACACTTCCACTGGTTTATTGCGCACTTCTGTCTCCCTTTTTATGCTTATAAAATCAAATTGAATTGATATTTATATTTTTAAAACACCAACGAACAAGACACGACGCGAAGAGTTCTGGCCGCGCCTACCCTCTAGGAAGTAATACATACTGAATAAAATAAACCACACCCACTTTGCAAAGGTCAGTGGGAACTGATCTGATGAAAATCTCTTTTACCATTAGACTTTTACATTATCCCTTAGTACATACCTAAATATTATGATGGCCACATTTTTCACAAAACCTTTAAAAATATTAATGTGCGTTGCCGGAACAGGCCGCTAGTGAATAATATTTTTATTAGGGTTTAGGTCTGACGGTCGGCCTTCCCTCGCACTAACCTCTGCTATCTGCTAAGATATTCTTTTGCGGGGAAGCATTTAAGTATTAAATAGCGTAAATAACATTCATATAATATAAGGTATAGTAGTAAATATATCTTAACTATTGTTAAGATATATTAACGTTTAAAAAAGTATCACATCATTACATGAGTAAACATATTGCCAACCAATTTAAATATGCTACATCTATTTTTATTAATTTAAATAATTAAATATTATTTAAATATATATTTAAATGTATACGTAATAAGTGTCTGTATTGTATATATACTGTGTGTATTAACATTAACAACCATACCAACAATATAATAAGTACGGAATGTCTGCACCAATGTTCGCAACAGATAGAGTCCTACGAGATCAAAGGTGGTGGGATTTTCTCAAAGCTATCCAACCGTCTCACCGCAATAATTAAGGGCTTGAAGGAGTTTTGGCCACTCAGGCGTAGTAGATGGAGCGAAAAATTAATAAATCACAGCAACATTTCAAATCCAATCTCATATATTGTGTATAAAACAATATCTTAAATACCACTTACATATTGTGTTCACTAATTAGTCATTAACAGTTTCAATATTAATTAATAATAATTAATATTCTTGTGACCTGTCAACTCTGAACTCACTCACGGTACGACGATGGCGGACCTTTAGCTATAAAGTATAAACATTTGGGACAAACACGTTAGCGTCATCAGCCATTGCCGATTTGACATTTCAGTGGTTGACTAATTTTTAATGTTTAAACCTCAAAATTCAAATGTAATCAGATGAACTATGAGTTGAATTATAAATAATAGTAGTGACTAATGAGAAATGACAGTTCATGTTAACCATTTTCTATGAAGTGATTACGTTTAGTCGTTTAGAGAATCCTAAATGATAAATCCTAATATATTAGGTGAATGTACGTCTAAGTACTAGCTCACCCCCAAAAATAAAATGTAGGTTCAATCCCGGGGAAACTAAAATCGTGGGAAATGAGTCCTTCCTATACTTGGGCAATGTTCTTTTCACAACGCTAGCGCGCTTTAAGATATTGTTAGCGCCACCTAGTGACCACTAAGAAAATTTAGTACAACCTAACCAAGAAGGCGAT
This sequence comes from Pieris rapae, assembly GCF_905147795.1. NCBI lineage: Eukaryota > Metazoa > Arthropoda > Insecta > Lepidoptera > Pieridae > Pieris > Pieris rapae. The sequence goes on from NC_059514.1 coordinate 10,754,451, forward strand.
TTTTTACACGAATAAAGATATTTTTTCTTTATTTGATTTATAAAAGAATACAAATTGACTATTTTCTATTGAAAAATTGTAATTATAGAATCCTTAGTAAACGATAACAATTTCGTACATATCTGATAGAAACTTAATTTATTTTTACAATCGTTCTAAAATAACCTCGTGTTGATTTAATCCCAAAGATGTATGGCGATTGGGCAGCCCAGACTACATATTTTCTTTATTATAAACATAATTTAGTCTAACTTAAAAATATTTTAGTGAACCTCGGGCGACGAGTGGTTATAGATTATTCATTTAAGTTTTAAATTAAATTAATATTGAAATAAAACTAATTGCCTTGAATAATTGCAGAAGCGAGTTTCAATGAAATTCCCGAGTTTAAATTATTTTATTGGAGGATTGGATACCAAAAACTAGGTAAGTTTATTACGTCAAAAATTCATATAATACACGAATTTTCATTTGTTGGTATCGTTTGTTTTGTAACGTTCAAAAAACTATTTAAATTAAATGGCCATTACAATGACAGTTCTAAATTTGCTAAAGAAGTTTTTGCAACAGGTACATAACGTCTTACGAACGCTTTTTAACACGATTCACTAACGTGTATACCTACTACTTTATCGTCAGCTTATAGTTGTGGTTATTTTACTATTCAGAAATCTCTGCCTTCCTGTATGCTTAGGCCCTTCTGTTTAAGTTTAACTGGCAAAAGAAATTCCTATAAGTAACAATTTTCTTAGATGAAGAAAAGTATTAGTTTTTGAGATTAAACTGCATTTTTTTTCCTTTTGTTATCTCCGACAATAATTGCTAGTTTTTCCTTTCTTTGTAATCCTAGACTTACTAGAACTAAAATTCATCTATTTGTACGTACGACTCACTTATCGGCTACTTTAAATGGTCCAGTGAATATTTTACAACATGCTATCTCGATCTTACAACTTACATATTTTACAACAATCTTCCTGCTTTCATAAATGAGGTTTTAGTTTCTATTTAATTTTAATGATAATTACTTTTTAGATTTTTTAAAAATGCTTTTTTCTTTTGCTAGCTTACTTATGCTCTCATATAATTGATGTGTAAAATTTGTGATGTCATATTTTCTTGTGTAATTGTATGCATACACGTGGCTAAAGAACTTATAAATCAATTAATTAACGAACGTAGATGAGCGAATTTCTCATTTATTACACAATTCTTATAAATACAACTTTGATCAAATGTAAGTAAATATATATGTTTATAGAGTGGATCTTTTATTATGAATTTGAAACATTATATGATACAAATTCACCCCTCGATTCCTAATGAACCATAATGGATCCCTCATCAATAGGAATCTGAGAAAATATACTCGAAGGACAGAAATATTATTTGTGGATTGGAATGGAATTTGATGAAAAGCGAGAATGTACGGAGAATATCAAGGTGACCGGCTAGTTTTAGGTTGCGGATACAAGCTGCAACTATTTAAGTGAAACATATACGCATTCGTGCAAATATGGGAATACAATGTAAATTGATTGAAAGAGTTATATAGAAATTTAAAACTTAAGCTAATAATATGTAAAGGATTATTAATGAAATGTAATTACCATTGAAATGTGTATTCTCCATTCATTACATTTACTAGTATTGCGTAATTGCGTATTCATATTATACCAGAATATTTTCTTTTACATTGTTTATTTCACTGATCACAATAGCATAATTTTAAAGTACCGTATAAGATATTTAGTAGTTTGGCTTCCTTCAATAGGTATTAATCAGGCATTTATAACTTTAACAACCAACATACATTAGTATTATAAGGGTAATTTTTGTTAAAACGTGTGCACCGGTCTTTACCAAAGCCAGCAATCAAATCGTTCATCCGATCCAAATGACTTCTTACACAAGACGTGATTCTTTTACAAATTGAAGATGGACGCTATTAGTGAAAAAGTTTGTTTATAATATTAGATCCTTACTTGTACTTCTGGCGAATGCCTTAAAAAGTACCTTCAGCAGTTTACGTTTCTGAAACAATTTCGGAGTTCTATTCGTTAGTTATTTTTATATTGATGGATTGTATCCGCGTAACATCAAGTTCTTAGTGCTCTCAAGTAGCTGTATTCGGAAGACGTGGAACTGAACAAGACAGTGACGAGGGTGCGTTGAGATTTACACCGGGCTTAAGTGATTTAATCTCAATTATACAACTAATTTCGCAGTATTCATTTACAGGAAGCTAAAATTAAGTAAAAGACTCAAAAATGTATTAATAACTATTTCCGTAATATAAGCATAAAAAATACTAGATACGATACAAATCATTGGAGTTGGGGTTGGGTTATGCAAGTTTTGGATATTAAATTAATATTGGTTTGCCTTCTGAAGTAATGGATGGTATTTTCCTTTACTAACTTCAAGAGAGGTACTTCAACTAGTCTGACCACTTGTCGAGAAGTTATGTATAAACTTAGGCTAAGGTTGAGAGACGTTATAGTTAGACGGATTCGAGGCTAAGGAAATAAATCCTACAAATCGTAATAATACAAAATAGTAAAACTTCAAAGTCTGGTTTCTATAGTATAATTACAGAGAAAAATTTACTAATCTGCCAAGCTATTAAAAATATAATTGTGTGAATTAAAACAATTTGAGAATACTATTTTTATGTTAGAAGTTTTTTTACCAATAAAATAGAAGTGCGAAATATTAATTTCAAATATTTAAAACAAATAAACGCAGATTGTAGGTGTGGCTACATTTGTTGTAAGCGTTGATACATTACCTGTTTTATGATACTATAGTTTTATGATACATGGAGAGTGTTCAGAGGTGTTGTTTGAAAAAAGCGTAACAATCCTTAAAAGGCCGGCAACGAGTCCTCTATGATAAATTATATTGTGTTTAAAAGGGAACTTCTTTACGGGATTTGAATACAGCTATTTTGGATGAGTTGAATAGTATATGACGTCGGTTTGTTATAATTTTCTTATTACGGACATCTACTTTATGAAACCAGCTACTTAATATCGAACCTACTCAGAGGCAGATCTTGAAGATACTGCTTCCATAAAGGACGGCAACGCACTTGCAAGCATTCTGTTGTTGCGGGTGTCCCTGTCCGGGCGGCAGAAAATACTTGACTTTAGTGTTTGCTTTTGTGTGAGCTGAGGCTGAGTCGTTTTTATATTGAAATGTAATATTCGACTTACGAGACTGTAGAATTTTCTAGAGTTAAATATCTAAGAATAATACAACATCGCTTTATGTCACCCATTTAAACAAATGATATTCCATTTTAATTAAAATAATACCAATAGTTTATAATATTTTACCCTATCACTCACAAAAGACGCGGTTTGTGCCTTTGACATCATTAATTAAAATTTCAAAACATAACGACGAGACTTTGCATAAACTAGGATAATATTCGGTATTTTCTTAATCTACAATCTGAAATTCATTAATCTTAATTTTCGGTGACATTGCTATTCTAAACTCAGTTTGGCGCATTTGGGGCCTGGTATATTAATTGGCGTGTTAGGTGTTAGATAAAACCAACAATTTTCGTTTATAGTAAGAATTTAAATATTTTCGTTATGCTAAGGCAATTTTAATATCCTTCGTACCTTAAAGAATACCAGCTAAAAAGTCCATTGTGAAACCTACTCGAACGCATCGATAACAGTCATTATAAGTAGAAGAATTAGCCAGTATATACGAAAATTTATTCTTTGTTTGCAAGATTCGATCCAAGTTCTCTTGGAGTTTAGACCCTTTGCGTTCTATAGATCATATTTTGTTTAATTGTTATTGTAATAAACATATTAAGTGGATACCTAAGTAATATTACTATTTAAATAAAAATAGAATATCCAAAATCAATGTGTCAATGTCACATTAAAATTCGATTTTGATAAATCACATTTCAAAAATGAAGGTAGGACAAAATAGTTATAAGAAATATCCTACCGTCTAGTGTTTCATTACTAGTTTTCTTACACTGATCATAATAATTACATGCTTCAGAGGGTTTATAAAATAAACAATTGGTTTAGAGAAAACTTGGCGTTCAGTCTTTGTTTAATAAAACGTTAAAAGTATTTGTGATGAGTGAACAATGAAGCATCCGATTGAGGTAAGTAAAATTTTTAATTCATTATTATTTGTTAAACAATATGTTATTCATTATATAATAAATAAAAATATAAACAGGATATAAATTACATTATGTCACTATGAACGAAATAACACAAATAATTCATGAATTTAGTTCGGGGATGAAAGTATTTTGTTGTACATTACAAAATATGTTAATCCACGATGATGTGATGCGCCTGAGCAGTGACATTGTAGTAATTACAAGTAGATTGTTTCGATGGATTTTCGTCAATTTATTGTCGGTCGCTGGCTCCATGATTAAAGGATTTAGGTGAAACGCATTTACTATCAATTTAAATTGAGTAATTAACTGTTAATTTATTTATTTCCAAAGGTATTTATTATATGCATTATGTATTTATTTACATCGCACACGGAACAAATAGTTAAAATGATATTGAATCAATAAGAATGTTAGAACAGAAATTAGAAACATAGGATTACTAATAATTTTATATTTCAAGTTCATAATTAATCGCCACACAGCGACGATCAATCGTCGATGGTCGACAAATCTTTCGCATGTTAATTCATAATCAGGCGTAATCCGACATAATCCAACGTAATGACGTATCCAACCAAGCAAGTTATTTGTTTAATAAACAATTATAAAACCTCGGTTTTGTTCAGACACACTTTTTTTTATTAATATAGTAGGTAAAATACCATTTAAGTTTTATACAGTTATTTTAAAACTAAAATGCATTTATAAACTCCTTGACAATTTCAGGTTACGTGCATCGTTTGTCAATTACGATTCTGTTGTGCGGATTGCCGGTGGAAGCACGAACAAAGAGCTCATGAGCTAACCTATGACTGTCCCCTTTGCCGTGGCAACCCCTTCCTTTGTCATCCCCAATACCTTAACCAAGACTTCATTGAACACCTTACAACCCACCTTCCGCTCCGGTGCAGAAAGTGCCAACAAACATACACTACAATGCAAGATTTCCAAGATCTAGACAAATGTACTACTATATCTGAATTGTGTAGTTTCAAAGGAGATGATGTTGAAGAGAAGTTTGATTCTATTTATGAGAAAATGCAAAATGATTCCGATAATTTTGAGGCGATTGTATCTGTTAATAAATCAAGCAAAACTGCAGTAATTACGCCGATACTAAGAAAAATTAACATTGTAGAATACGATTCTAGTGAGGACGATAGTGTAGAAGGTAATAAAACGCCCCATCCTAATTTAGCCCCTAAAACACCAAAGGTTGATAAACAAAATACCCCTCATGTCAAGAAATTGAGACAAACGCCACACATCAAGAAGTGGATGCTGAGGCAGGCTGCTTTCGATGAAGACGAAGAGACTTTGAATGATGCTTCGCTCAATATAAATCCTAAAACACCAACATCTTCTAGAAATGATGAATTGGAAGGTACATGTTTTATTTTAATTATATTATCTTTAACATGATACCGAATATCGCTTTATATTGATATTGTCTATAAACCTGTATCAGTTCCAGAAGCGAGCCAGCAGGTAACTACTCCGACTTCACATCTTCCACACGTTTTAAAATTGGCCCAGATTGTTACCACTAGTACTCCAACTAACCCAGCAACGGAAGGCTGGCTTCGCTTTCCTGATACTGCAAATGATTCTCCACTATCAGAAATTGAGAATGCTGATAGTCCATCACAAAAGGTATGCTTAGGGTTCAAGAAATAAAAGTTTTTCGAATATTTATTTATATTTAACTGATTAGTTAGCTGGTTAGGCTGCAGAAAAATTATAGCGATCAATGGATATAAAAATATTTGCCCTCGGGACAGCCTTCTTAATATAAAGATAAAATAATCTAGTGTTAAAGTCAGAAGTTCCAAATTCCATTTAAACAATTTGACAACAAAACAAAACATGATATATTCAGTATATCAAAAATTTAATATTTATATTGTATCGTCTAACGTTATCCCTATATTTTCTTTACTTGCCAATATTTCATAGACGTCATAAATGGAGATACCAATTCGTATTTTCTTTCTATTCGAAGAATATTCAAATATTTAGTGAGCAACGCTGTCGCTTGCAACTTTCAATTTACCTATACCTTTATCGATCCCAAGAATGTACTTTTATTAAAAACGGATCTTTAAGACAACCGTTAAGAAATAAAAATTGTGAGCATGGAAATTAATTTGGAATATTTATGTCAGTATTATCTCATCGTTAAATGTAATATGCTTAATACATTGTTCATTATATTTTTAATTGTTAATAAAGGATTCTTTTTTGATCATCTGGCATACATTTATTTAATGGGTAATAAATTTAATGCAGTAATAAATATTGTAATATATACCGTTCTAATTAACTGTTTTTAATAGTCAACATGTTAGTTTTTGTTTAAAATTATTTGTCATTATCTTTACAGCCAACGGAAATGCCAAAACTGAAAGGTATTATCGTAGACAGTCGTAGAGGAAGTCAAGAGAGTACAGAAAAGCAGGTCACTTTTCAGGATTCTAATGATTCTTCAGTCAAGAAAAAGGTTACATTCGCTGATGGAACTGTTTTCAACCAAGACGCACCTAATATTAAGCGCGGTACTTATCTATGTTTAATCTATATCTCATTATGTTTATAACATCAGAACTTCTCTAAGCATATTAATAAGTATGATTGTGAAGTAATATTAATTGATTGCACTGCAATACGCTGATCCAGCTTTGTTTCAGCGCCATAAAGTTTATTCCTTTCTTTATGAACGCTGATAGTAAAACTTTTATGTGAGACAAGCTGACTTACCTCTGTTGTCGTGTACATTGTAGAATAATGCGAACAGGTGTAATTCGAAGTTAGTACCGATCGTTTACAATGTCTGTTTTACTCCTTAACGTTTAATTAAACAATTTGCAATTATGTTTATACAGCGCTTCTTTGTTGTGAGATTTCAAATTATTTTATTGAATAAGCAATAGAACTACATGCAATATTTTTTTAGACATATTTTACTTTATAATTCAATAACACAGCTGGGATTTTCTTATAAATCGATTTTTATTAATCATAGAAAATGTTCTTTCAGTCTATCGCAAGCCAAAACGAATGTTAACTCCAGGCCCACAAAAACCGAAAAGAAGTATCACCAATCCACGATTTCAAGCACTTCTTAATAGATTTGAGAACAGATTGGCAACGATTTCCCAAACCCCACTAAACAAACTAGAGAAAAGCCAGGAAACACCACAGGCTGAACATAATGTTCTCGCTCGAGCTATAAGTTTCAAAGATAGCCCAGGCCTTGAAAACACGAAAGATAGTGATTTGTTTAGTTCGTGCGTAGATCCAGAACCAAATAATGCAATAACGATGCTCACAGCAAATATCGCAGGATCGCTACAAAAATGCCTCACATCACTTATCAGATCCCAAGAGGACGAGACAGAAATACAATTTAAATTTACAGTAACGAAGAAAAAGGTGAGCGTGCAAAGGATGGCGAATGATGGCAAGGAACATTTTAACGAGATAGACAGAGACGCAATCGTTGAAAAGGAAAACATTTGGTCGACTGTCACTAAGGTCGTGAAAAAGGTGTTTTGGGGTGACAAAGGTAAACACGATTTACATGATATTGCCTGATATGGACCAATTTCATACTGTAAATATACAAGTTAGAATATAATAAGATCGATTTGATTCGTTGTATACAACATATATTTTTTCATGCCTTTATTTTAAGATGATTTAAATGCTTTACTTATATTTCATAGAAACTGTTATATCAAGAGGCAAATTTTATCGTAATTTCCTTTCTATTTAAATATCGACATAATAATATGGCACTATAATTTACAGCTGTGCCGGCCCCTACTACAACATAAAGCAAAATGTATTTGATTCAATTACGTTGTTATAAAATATCAAAAGTGCTGACAATATTTTAAAATTCTGCTTAGAAAATTGTTTTCATACGATGTTAGGAAAACAATTATGAAACACGAGGGTTTACCCGTTGAGCTGCGATGCAATATTGCCGCTTTCCATACAAGAATTTTCTATATAGCTTTTCATCTTTTTAGCATAGGGTATAACGAGGATATTAATTTTTTGATCAGGTTCAATCAGAAATTTTTGAATTGTTTTGTTATACTAACGCAATTTCATTTATTGCTAGTTTAAAATATATAAATTATATTAATTGTGTTAGGAGAATTATTAAGCGCTCGTTTTCATTGTAAAAGAGAGAAAGCTTTAGCAATTTTGTTTTGTTTTGCTTCGTTTATCAAAATCAATTAATCGAATTAATAATTTTAGATTAGATAACTTAGTACATTAAAATAATGTTTGATATTTTAACTCAGTTACGTGTTCATGAAATCGCTTATTCAGCTTTAAGAGCTTGTTTATGAGTTCAAACTGAGTGGATAAACGTTATTATGCTTTAGAAAGCTTTGGCAAATTTGACCAAGTTTGGAGGTGAACTAGATTTTGCATATTAAAGTGATTTGTTTATTAAAATATTTTTTTTACTACAAAAGCTACAGAAATTATTAAACTATATTGGGAGACAATTATATTAATTCGTTTTACATTTTAGAAACACCACATCGATCCTATTGTCACGATTCCACATCCTCGTCGTCCTCTAAAAGAAAGTACGAAGACATATCCGATGACAGTCCTCTGAATCACAAACGTCGGAAGTTCGAAGGGAGACTCCGTGGAAGGCCACCAATAAGACCCAATCTGGACATGGTGGGCTCAAGAACACAGTCGGCGGAGAATTCGTCATTGCTAAAACAGCTTTCGTACCCGGAAGAAAGTTTGAACCAAAGCTTTTAATTTTGATTTGAATGAATAAATTTATTTTAATTAATTTTTTGTGATTGAATGTCCAACGTTTTCCATTGATTGATTCATTATTAAAAATTATGTATTAGGTTATTGTGGTAATCAAGCTGTAATAAATGATTAATTCTTAGTAGTTTTATTGTTTTTGTTTATCATCATAAAATTTAAGAGCTGGCTTCTGTCTGAGGATTAATCGCCACTCTATTTTTTTTAATCTGTATTATTGTTACATATTATTAATTCCTTAAATAATTCTAATATTTAATCTAGCATGAAATCTCGTCAATAGTTCTAAAGTGTGTGTATGTGATAAGATAAAACTTATAACGTCGAAATTTTTGTCAATAGGATAACTTGAAAAGATTCTTAGCAATAGTCTTCTAACAACGAAACCTATGCGTATCTTCGAAGATTTTTACTGACGATAAAGTTATCTATAAAGCCTAAATAGAATATAAGCGTAAGAACTTTGTTGGACGGATGAAGTCAATGTAATGAAGTCCTACCTTTATCTTACTGTTTATAAAAATTCAGTAAAGAAATATACTTAATTTATTATGAGTGCTAAGTTCACTGGGATCTAGACTTATCAACATGAAAAAATATTACAAACAAAGCAAACAGTTATGACTACTACACACAAGAACAATATTAATGTATGAGTGAATATGATATCACTACATAAGTTTCTTTATCAATGCAGAATATGTAATATTAAATACTCACAAAAATATCTTGCATAGGTTATGATTAAGGCATTGTAACTTGGCACTGAAAATTCCCTTTTACTTTGACAATTTTGTTTGAAACTGGCCAATATATACGATTTTGGCAAGAACCACTTGACACGTGTAAGCTAGAAAGTGTTAAAGAAAATAACAATTAATACATATATGGGTCAGAGCTTACAGCTGCAATCTATGATAGTTAAATGAGGTCATAAGAAGTGAAATATCATAACGTATAAAGTAATATATTCATAAGAGCAAATATATTTTAATACAGTTTTTTTTCGCTACATCGCCCATTGGCACTGAGGCGCTATTACGACCGCAGACGAAGGTATATATGTGATTTAATAATTACGTAATAATTCAATCCTACCGTACTTTTCACATGGAAGGTCATCTGTCAGAAACCAAATACATCTATTAATCAGATAAATGTCTTCATATCAGCAATGTACGGACATCGTTACACATGTATTATATTAATTGACGTCTCATTCTTCATTCTATACGGATTTATTTGTTGGTTGGTTGGTTTTGCTCAATCAATACAGATTTATTATTTAGTTGTTTGGCTCCTACGCTAACTTCCAATACCGTAAGGCACTGACTGTGATCCAGCATCAGCATCACAGATCTCAGAAAAAGCCTAAACACTCGATAGGGGTTTTCTTTTTTGACAACGTGGACAATGGACGTAAAATAATCGGTCTCTATCTGAATCGGTAAATATCTCTTGCCTCTCACTATTAACTGTATTTGAGGTTTATTTTTATTGTTTTTATCTTTACATTTTAAATATATACACTCTTACATTATAACCCAAGCTAATTCTATAGTAGATAAAAAAAATATTTTATCGATCATTATTTATATCTTGGGTTATAACAATATTTCAATTTACTGATTTACCGAATTGATGAAGATTCACACACACAGGAAGTATGTTTTAATAAATTGTTACTTTGTAAATTAATTAGGCGTTATTTTCTCACTATAAAAAATAATTTCGATATCGATAAAAATAATATCCTGTATATAAAAGAGAATTTTCCAAGATTTGTTTTTATTTTCAGTCTTATTAGTTCTATCTAAGAGCAATTTTACTCAATAAGTTGATATCAAATATACAGACATACAGGCATTTTAATTAAGCTCATTAATTTCAACACAGTTACATGAAAATTTTATTAATCCCTTTTTTTAAACATTAAATCAATGGATGGATCACACAACATTAAATCCATATAGTCGTTAGAGATTCACAAATCTGCGTAAAAGCTCTGGAATCCGAATTGTGAAATTAAATAATGTTGCCTCAATCAAGGCTCCCTAACGGTACGGTTCTTTCGAAAGCTTTGTGAGACCAAACCGAGATTTGTTTGATCTTCATGATTGCAACACGTGTTCCCACATAAAATTTCTTAATGAATTATATCCGAATTCAAAGGGAAACCGCCCGTATTTAGTGGACAAAAGAGCTATTTTAATGTGATAGTTTTGGTTTAATAGCCAGTATAGCGGGATTGTTATACGTAGATATTTATGTGCTCAATAGAAAATTCTAACCCCGAAGACCAATATAAGGATAGGTTGTAAAAGCTAAGAACAATAACATATACTAAAACCAGACAAGTATTCTTCCAAATACTACGTCTATGAGTACTACTGTTCCATAGTAATCATATCGTAACTGCTAAGAAACAGGAATTATGTCATCGTGTGTTATGTCGTAGTGTTATTACTATACATTTTAAGTGTAACAAGTGTAATATACATTAATAGTCATTGCAGGGAATATATATCGTGCAATATTACTTAGTAATTCATTCGAAACACGTCCGTAGCGCGTGACGATATTATTTCAAGTTCAAAGGGTAAAAAGCGGTACTGTATTAAAAAGGATGGCTCTGGTAATAGAACCCACGCACGAACTATTCTTTATAGAAATTTCTGGGACGTTTGTACGATTTAGATATTTTATAGATATGACATGGACTATTGTCGAATCCTAAATCGTTTTTAATCTCTGAAATGATTTGCTCAATTTATTTAATTTAAAAGTAACGAACTGCCATGAGTAAGTTTTATTTTAGCAATTTTTTTTATTTAATAGAATATAAGACCATGAAGCATTTTGTAGATTTTTCAGTTTAATATGACCGTTTCAGCTGATAATCAAGTCTAGATTATCATTACGAATAATTGGTCTATATGTCGCAGCGAACTAGTTTAATTAGCCGTTCAATTAACAGCTAAGCCGTTTAGCTAGTCCTAAGCCACGCCTAAGCCAAGGGCCCAGGCCTAAAAGATGTTTAGCCAGTTGATCAAACTCCTAGGCAAATCACTTGGAGTGATGACGTTTCATTACTTGCCTAGCCTGTTAACTGTTACTTTAAATTTAATTCCACTTTCTGCCACTCTCAAACTCGAAACCAAACTCTTCAAACTATCAATATGGCGTCGGCAAACCACAACTTTGATGGGTTTTCTAAAGTTTCATAAAAAAGAACAAGTACAATGGAAGAGTGTAGTGACAATAATAATGTGAATTTGCTTCCAGCAATTTAATTTCGAAAGAAATATGTTTAAGTCATATGTTACATTTTTTGTTATTTCAGCTAAATAATGACTCTATCGTACGAATGGCATTAGCCAGTCAGTCAGTCAGTCAGCTATTAGGTATCGTAAAAGTTGGTAAGTTTAACACAGCTTTAAATTTACACATTTGATTTAACATCTACAATAGATTCATAAGTCCTAGTAGAATATCTTATTGGTCAGGTAGTAATTTTAGCTTCCATCGAGGTGAAAATCTGGTTACGACATAAATCTGTGTCTGAGGTATTTGTGAGAGGAACTCGTAGACAAAGTCTAACTGCAATAGTTCTGAGTTGAGATAAGATAACAACTAGTTTCGGAACTCATCATAATAATATTTCGGTTTTTGTTTCGATTCATTATTTTTGTGTTAATTTATCATACTTATTTACATTATTACTAGTAGAAAACATGATTAATATTTTAATACTGGTTTAATATTTCCATCATATGAATTCGCACAGGTAAACATTATTTTACTTAAAAACCTTTTAACGTTATAAAGCTTAAAACTGAATAATAATTCCACATATTGTAAATATGTGCAATGTTTCGCGTTTTGTGTAATTATGACACTAATTATATTGATATTGAACTTAAGAGTACGCGAGGAAATATTTGAAGATCATATCAAATTCAACTTAGACATCATTTTTCTTTATAGGCATGCGGATAGCTTTCTGCGTCTAGCACATGTCGATTGTTTATTTCTTTTAAACTTGCTGCACACAAATAGACCTCCTTTGGTCCACCTTTCGTATCACCCTTAGGAACGAGAGGCGGACGGTTAGCCGTTATGCATTCATTACTCTTTTCTCGTTCACAAGACTTCATTAAGAAGAACAAAACCGTTTAAATTGTTATTTTATAATAGCATTAAACTACACTATTACCGACACGGGCAAGGTATAAGAGCAATAATTAGCGATGTTTTAGCTGGTAATATTGAGGAAGAAACTAATAAAACGCGGACAAAAGACCTCAGACAATGCCCCTAATGGCCGCCGGAAGTCGCGCTGATACCGGATGTCAGGGATGTGACGTCACGATAAGAGTTAGATGGGGCTTAGTGCGCCTTTGTTCTATTTCATTTAAGATTCTACAATTTTGTGGTCCAGCTTTTGAGGCGTTTAATAGGAATATTTTAATTGATATAATAGCTGTGTAATTTCCAATGTCTATTGCTTGGTCTTTTTAATATTAATAATAAAGTTGCATATTACATGAAGTTTTACTGTAATCCTTATTGGTATGTATATAATAAAAAGTAATAAAAAATAATGACTAAATACCTTAAGACTATTGTATACATTAAAAATAGTTTTTTATTATTATAAGGGAGTACTTAAACATAAGGTAAATACTACATATTATATTGATTTAAAACTGATTATTTATTGAAAATGCAAATTATCGTCTCTGAGCAACATCGGCTTTCAACTCGGGGTTCTCAGACCACAAGCTTATCTATTTGCAACTTGCTGATGCAATTTCATTAAGAGTGCGAGTTTATACTCGCTTACCGGGATAAAAGATTTTCTTACGTATATCACTTCTTCAGCTTTATCGTTATCAGAATTTAAGGTAAAATTGCTGCGAACTCATAAGAAGCAAACTTAAAAAAATCATTTTTCTTGAATTAAAGTTTTAATCTCGGCAAGTAGGTGGTTTGTAATTTCCACAGTTAGCTAAAAGACATTATATATTGACCTAAAATTATATAAATCACACAGCCAATTGCAGTTCCAGTATATCATTGCACTGCTGGTTGTCTTTGGTCGTTACTTTTCCTACACACAATAAATACGCATGCAACATTTTTATTATGAAAAATATCCGTTCTCGCTGCTACAGCGCACACAGCCTGCTCAGCTCAGCTAACAATTTTAACTAAACGCTTTGCGAACTCGCGAAACTGACAGGCGATGGAGATAACACAGATTGTGTTTGAATTTTTAGTATTTCACTCCGTCCGCATCATGTTCCTCGATGCTTTTTGTACAGTTATTTAATAAATCTAAAGCTGGATATAAGAGTTCTATGTAACCATTCGTTTTGTTTAAAATTTACTCGCAACGTACTTTAAAGATCATAATTATTTTATTCTTAACATAGTTACAATAAACGCATATTTTTTTAAATGAAACTTCTTTAGGCGCATGAGGATAATTTTTACGGACCGTCACGAACATGTGCAGCGTTTTTGTTGAAAAAAAGGGAGAGAGCGATTGACAGAGATCGAGAAAAAATACACTCCGTTGGTTGTACAGTTACATATTAGAACTTTAGATAGCAATTCTGTCGCATAACGTCTTGAGTAAAAACGCAGATATTTTATTTTTTTATATTATCATTAGCACGTATAAACAGTATCAATATAGATATAGAAATACATAGAGAGATCTTAACTGGTACATTATCATCTATTGGGGCTTTTACCTCAGTGATTTACAACAACAACAACAATTTACACAAAAAACAAATCGATTTTTTGTTTACAAGTTTCACTTCTGACAATGTGTACTTTGTACGCACGCAATTTTTTAATATGTACAATTGAACATTGTATTAATAACTGACTATACTTATTTGCAGGTACACGGTTCCTGGGGCCTACCAGCCTTCGTGTGTGACGTGTATATTGCGATGGATGTGACATCTTCGACATCCAGCATCTTCAATCTGGTCGCCATATCTGTCGACAGGTAAATAATTAACCAAAACGATAGCGAATAACAGCGAATTGCTATACGGGAGCTTTCTTTAACTGGCCCGTGAAAATTAATTAAGTTGTTACCCGTGTACGACCCACAAAGCTGAGATCTTGGATGTTTGAAAGCTTTTAAATGTGTCCATAAAAACTTGCTCGTATGACGACGGAAAATATCGTGAGGAAACAGACATGTTTTAGACCCAGAAATCGATAATGTTACCAAGTGCAGATGGCTAACACTTAAATTTTTAGATATTTTTGTGTTTTGTTGCCCCCTTTGCAGATATTATGATAACTAAGACTGGCACTGAATTAATACATCGAAAAACTTCGGAAATTCTTGACTTTATTGAGGTCTCATGAGTATTTGACGACATGACTATATTTAAGGGTCTATATAAAACTAGACCAAATCTAGTCTTTAACATTTTCTATATAACTTATTCATAGCCTTAGCCTTGATGTTTATAATCGGTCATGACACACCAATCTTGAAATGGAGGAATCAAATTTAAAATACAATTTAAGAGCCTAAAATGCCTTGAAGAGATTTCACGTACTATATACATTACTAGTAACTTAAGAGAGATACTCTGAGTGCTTTTATTAATTCCATTGATGTTTCGCTTTGCGCTTTGCTATATTATCGGAAGATATTGGTAATTTATTTTCTTGGAACACATACGACGTTTGAAACTTTATAAATTAAATTGTTCAGTTTTAAAACACAGTTAGTTAGCATTTAACACGATGTCCATTGTCCTTTTTTAGGTTAAACGTAAATATTATTTATATGTAAACCAATATATTTATTCTTATAGTTAAAATTTAATCACTTTTGTTTTCACTTTACTATTTCCTGCACCTATTTACTTCTTAAAAGTTATTGTTTTAATTTTAACACGAATTGATTAAATACATCAGGTTAATAGCATAACATTTTTAAACCTTTTTTTGACTCTGACTCAACGTAGGTACTTATAGTATTTCAGATTACGAAGTTCAAATTATATTCCATAATGTATGTTTTAATTTCATTATAGATACATAGCAGTAACCCAACCAATCAAGTACGCGAAACACAAAAACAATAGGCGAGTTTGGTTCACCATAGTTCTGGTGTGGATGATCTCTGCAGCAATAGGAGCACCTATCGTTCTTGGACTGAATGATACACCAGACAGAAATTACGACGAATGTCTCTTCAACAGCCTCAACTATGTGTTGTATTCGTCATTGGGGTCCTTTTATATACCCTGTATAATGATGATGTTCCTCTATTACAATATTTTTAAGGTGAGCGAATTTATTTTCTTAAATGTTTCTTTAAATAAAATATAGTTGTATGATTTATTAAACTTTACATAATTCCTTAAATACTCTTTATTTAAACAAATGATGTGCATAATAGTTCATGAGATAAAATAACACAAATGAATTCTCGTATGCAGCGTTAAGGCAGTACAGTTATCTATTTTAACAGGCCTTAAGAAACCGTGCCAAGAAACAGAGAGCTGCCAAAAAACCTCCAATATCTGGTGAACCAACAGGAACCACAGCTGCTGTGGTTATTGAAAACGTTGCTCAAACCAGACAGTTGGAGACAGCTATAGATGAAAGACCGACAAATACAGGCTCTGGCAGTAACGAAGATGACCACGAAGATAGGTAATTAAAAATATGGTATATGTCGAAATAAGTTTTATTCAATAATGACAATAGATAAAACGCTAAAACTTAGTGCTGGAAGTAGTTTATCCATCCACTAAAAATATGTGTTTAAGAGATATTTGTTCTATACATATATATATTTAAATTTGTCCTTCTCCTCCAAGTATTATAATAATGATTCTAACTCTAAGTCTTAATCACAATTTCATCCGATTCCTGATTATTTTTTATTATTTCTTCTGTCTGTCGGCCTTCAAGTTTACATTTTGTAAAATGTTTCACATGATGTTTTGTTTCAAACAATATTTGCGGTTCACTAACACTAACATAATACTGAGCGATTAAAATTTAATTTTTATTTTCTAACAGGAAGGTATCCTTATATTACACGCATATCATTTAACGATTTTAAAACGATGACGTGATATGTTGGAAGTAAAATTTTTGTATTAAACTAACCAGGTATCCAGTATCTCGAGGTCTCGAGAGATTTAGAAATTTTTTACACTTGATTATATAAGGTAGATTTTCATTGATAATTACAAAAACGATATATTTAAGTTGTATCTATATTTCCATTAGTTTCGACAAGCGGTCTGTTGAGATGGAGGTGTACACGGAAGAGTGTAACGTGATCCCTAACGACAAATCTACAGAATTCATGTTGGCCACACTAACTGAACAAACCACTAGGTTAGTTATTTTGTTTACACACATTTTTTTAGTTTGACTCAACTCATATGTACAATGCATTTATATATAACCATTTAAAAGCGTTGAGATTATAATAATAGCTCTTAAAAATAAATAGAGTTTTCAAGGTTATTTCAATCTTTCAGAACCCCAAGAAAAAAAGTAAAATCCCAAGCTATTCAGGATCCTAACGGAAACAACGACTCAGGGTATGCTCCCTCCAATCTAGAAGATACCATTAGGGAACACATGACCCCTCCCGGATCTCCACCAGTAAGAGATGCAACCGTTCTAAGAAATATGGCCTGTGATACGTGGAAGAAGAACGGCAAGAGACTTGAACCCGATACAAGGTGAGGGACAAGAAGCATCGAGATTTGTTATTTCTGGTTAAAAGTCTTGCATTCGGTATAAGTGTTCATCCATTTCCTTCATATATAATACTTTAGTAACCTAACATCATTTTTTTGTTTGAACCAAGTGACTTAATTTTAATAAGAACTCAAGAATCCTTTGGGCGTATTAACTAACATAAACAAATCAAAGTCATGGGTTAATTTATAATTTTAGCTAATATATCGGGAATTCAGCGGTTTAAAACTATTAATTCAATTATTAGCAACTGATATATATTAATTGACGTATATTTACCCCATGCTTGGCTGTTATATTTCTGTTAATATTATAATTTTTAGTTTTTGTTGGTGTTACGTGTTAATAACCTATAAACTTTTTTATGAAGTGTTAATACATAAATAAATGCATATGGATTTATTAGACTTTTATTTACTACATAATGTATTTGCATTCTATTATCAGATGCGCGTCAATCGCTTTTCGATCAGAGGATGACTTGGGGTCCAGTCACTACGACCTCCGAGATGGCACAAATAGTAAAAAAGAAAGGAAAGCCAGCTCCACGGCGAGGTTCACTATTTACAAAGCGAATAAAGCAAGCAAGAAGAAACGCGAAAAATCCTCCGCGAAAAAGGAAAGAAAAGCAACTAAGACACTGGCAATAGTTTTAGGTACATTTATAACAATAAGTTACAATATCTATACCTCAATACATTCTAAAACTAAGTAATATCTAATGTTAAATGTAAAATAAACAAAAGAGAAAAACCAGACGCATTAATCTGTATAGTTCTACCCTTTTCGACTCGGCGTCGAAATGTTTAAAACCCACATTATAACGCTCATGATTTCTTTAAAACTTACATTGAATAACTTTTACCCCAAAAACTATTCTTATGATCGAAAACTTGACACAAACGGAAATCCGAAATATATTAGAGATATTTTTTCTATAGGTTCTATAGGTGGGAAACTCTTAAGTGGTTCACCTATTTCAAAAGGGAACTTGTTAAAACTTGTTTCGAGTTTCCAAGTATTTGCGAGGAACAAAATTACTTATATCGAATCTAAGTTCACACCTTTTCACAAATAATTCAAGTGTTGCGAAGTGTTAACTTGCGATATCTAAGAACCTTGTAAACTCGACGAAATCTTCAAAATTAACAGCCTTTTTCCAACTTTATTCTTAATTAAAATAAATTAAAATTTTCCTCTGCTATACGTAACTTTATTAATTTGTAAAAGTTTGTTGTTTTAGATTCGTTTGTCCATTTCCACTGTATTTTTGAAAAATATTTTGTTTTATTTGTCCTTAAAACATCCAATATAGAATTTATATTTACAGGTGTTTTCCTCTTCTGCTGGACACCGTTTTTCACCTGCAACGTACTGGACGCGATTTGCGCAAAATTTGGTCTTCAGTTTACACCGGGAGTCACTGTCTTCATTCTCAACACTTGGCTAGGATATATCAACTCCTTCCTTAACCCAGTTATATACACGATTTTTAACCCAGAGTTTAGAAAAGCTTTCCGGAAAATCTTGAAGTGCAGCACCTAGCGTCTGGATTACGTGGTCGTCTTCGCTCAGTAGATCAATTAGAAATAATACTAGGCATGAGCAGTTTGATTTGGCTATCAAAAATATAAAATTAATAAAGAAGAACACACATAAGGAAAATATATAAATGATTGTAATATAAATATAAAGTCACTCTTAGTAAAATTGCATTATAAATTAAATAACAACGAACACGATGAAAAGCGGCCAGATGCGATCATTTATAAATAGCATATCGACTGCTTTATCACAACTGTTTTCTCCTACTAGTTTGTAAATACTTACAAGTAGTTTTTGACGTAAGATTAGATATGTATAAAGTTATTTATATTCTGTCCTATAATGTTTAACATTAAAAGATGCTTATGTCTCAGAGAGCGAGGTCACGATGGGATGGTCGCATGGAATAAATAATCCGGAAACAACAAAAGAATATAAAAGACAAGAACTGAGTAAATAAAGTATGTTAGCGCGTCCTTTGTATTTCAAAGCGGAGTGGAAAATAGAATATTTTCCACCTCTCAACACAGAGAGTTATAGCAAAGCTTTAACTGTACCCATCAGTATTATTAGTAATATTAACTTAAATTTAATTATAGTTAGCAACTTGCCAAAAGTATATACGCTTTCCTTTTCTTTAAGGTTGTGATTTTATTTCATAATGTACGTGTGTATTAATTTTTAAAGTTTTCAAAGTGCTCAAAAATTAACAATTTAATCAGAAATAAGATTTAATCTAGGAATGCTTAAATCATGGTAAAGAACTGATATTTTTTGCAAAACCTTTAATATTACTTTTTTTTGCTCACCATACGAGTACCTACTATATAATTATAGAACATACAATGGTTAATAATTTAAGCAAATTAACGAGTAAACAAATATTGCCTCTCAACATCAAAAATACACTCAATCTAGTTTTTACACATTCAATGTTATGTTTTTTTAAACAAATCGGAATAGATTAATTGATATATATCCTATAAAAAAATATTTATGATGTCAATGCACGGCGTGATTTGAAGTTTGTAAATACGATAATTATATAATTTGATCATATCAAAAATTGTAAATAATCTTTATAAATTTGAATTTATAAGGTCCTGTGAGTAACTAGTCTCTCTACGAAACATAACCTAATAAGTTTTATTATTACGACGATGCGTAATTTTATAAAGAATATTTAGTTAACATATGTATTAATATTATACCTCGTAACATATAAGCTTTTTTTAAACATTTAAGTCTCGAGGTTTGAATTGAACAAAAACCATCTCAACTATTTAACTAACCAATTAACATTAAGCTAAATGTATAAGATTGTATTATATTAACCAACCTTTAATTAATAATTAAAGAGTTCATGTTCTGAAATAAAAATAGCTCAATAGAATGTCAAACAGTAAATTTATATTGTTTTATTTTTTTTAATAAATAGTTTTCAAGCAGCTCAAGCTAGAAAGGATTTATACAAAATAAGTTTAGACCAAAGAACATATAGGTCATAAGAATTAAATATTGTGATCTCATTTTATTATTTTAATTATGCTCAATTATTAATTTTCAAATACTCCAAACGTAACTCAATGTTCCTTGTATTATATATATAGTTTTTACGTATATTCATTTATTTCACCCTTACCAACTTGATAAATTCTTTATTATTAATCGTGAGTAACTGCGCAATATACTTAATTGTTATAAGCTAGAGTTTTACATAGGCTTAATATTTAAAAGTATCCTGATAATAGCTCTGTATAAAAGCTCAATTTTTTTTAATAAATGAGATTCTTATGCAATAATGTAGCTTATGTGTTAGTCGCGCCAAATTTAAATGTAAATATTATTCAATATTATGTGTAATTTGTAAATTGTAACATTTAGTAAAATATTTAAACAACTCGTAGATAAAATAAAAATAATTTGATAAGCTAATGGTAACTTTCTTAAAATACGTTTTTTTAAGTATTTGTTAAAATGTGTTGTGATTAATTTGTGTACGCTAAATTAACTCAAATACTAAACGAACATAATATTATCGTGTGTTAGTAATTGTACAGGTAGCGTTTGAACTTTCTATGCAAAATTGTGATGATTACAAATATATTACTCTGTTTATATACGATTTGTTTTATTTAATCGCCTTACTCCAGACCAATCTATATGTAAAATACTAAGACAGTAAATACTTAGAATTCAATTTAATAAAATAGATGATATTTTTAGATTGAGACTTTATGTTAAACATTCACTTTAATTTTACTTAATCATACAGAAAGTAGAAGTAGGCATCACATTAAATATCACGTAATATAACAAAAAAAATGTATTAGGAACTTGAACAGAGGTTTTACACACAGACATAACCATAAGCGTTAAAATGTCATATAATCTCATGAGATTATAAGACAAATTAACGCTTGTTAAACTTTCTATTATACATAACTATAGTATTTTAAATAAGTTTGTTTGTTTTTTTTCTTAAACTCTAAAATCTCAGAAATTACTAGTGGATTTGAGAATCTGGTTGATTCTAAAACGTAGCACCTAGTTATGAATAAAATCTATAAGTATTGAATAGCTTTCGCCACAGGTTTGTTTTAAAAGTTGCTACGAATACTGCAAAGAATAACCAACAACAAAGAATTTCGTATTTATATAAAAAGAATGTATGTAAATGTAACAAGTAAAACAAGAATTAAATATACAAAGAGGAGCAAAGATAACGAAGTTTCAGCACTAAGTAGAAACAAAAGTATTGCGAATGAAATCTAACTAGTGTTCCCCAGAAAAGGTGGCTGAATTTTATATGAGCCCTGTTTATGTCACATGCAAACTTTGTTCACCAGAAATGTATAATTCTAAAATACCCGCCCAGATACCTTTTGAATACCAGATTATGCAAATGAAATTACTTTCATTATTATTATATTAATTCATATGAGAAATAAAGTTTATTCTAACCGTTATATTATATTAATCATTTCACATTATTATTATATATTCAAGTGGTATGTAGGTGAATCTTCAAAGTATTCTACATAGAAACGAACAAAATATACATATAACAGTTGGAACCGTATACTGTGTGTGCTTAGTATGTATTAATTATAATTTTTAACTTAATATCAGGTGTTGCAGATCATCATCAATCTTACAAGTTTTCAAAAATTCCTCCACCAATCGTTATTTAAATCGTTTCCATAAATTTTGCCGAATATAATTAAAAATGAAATAGACTGAAGTGATTGGCGTTCACTAAGTAAATTCCGCTTTGGAATAACTTTAAGATGTTTCAATTAATGTAATGACTTCTTTCCAACTATTTGAGGTCTTGCATGAATACTAAATGTCGTTCCTTTACGTTGGGTTGATACATATTATAGTGTAGTCAAAAGTTTTCTAATGAGACAAAAATTACAAATTTAACTTTGTAGCCTTTAAGATGCTGGGTAGATAGAATCAGTTACATCCCCTTGAAACCAACCCTTAATGGTCGTATCGGTGTGCTGCTTTCGTAGTAAATAAATTATGCCATATTTAGATAATTTCCTTGAAACGTTACCTCCTGCTGTCATGTTTGTATTTACATAATTATTGTCGTTTGCTGTCATATTATTTTTCTGTGAATTCCAATACTAGAACTGAATATTTTTGTCGTCCTTTTTCTGTTTATATTATAGATTGTTTCTTGATAAATATTTAGTAGATTTTAACGAAACCTTAAAAGGGAGGTCGCGGGACGCAAGTTGTTCACGGTCAGTATATAAGTATAACGTGACATTATCCTTCCCGGGTGAAGCTAGGTGCTTGAATATGAGTGACTTTCTATTAAAATGTGCTTTTCTGACTCCATTGTTGGATAGAAACGGACGACAGCTTCAACTTTTGGCCTTAACGTTTGGTGCAAAGTATAAGATTACCTTATTTAACTTTTAAATTTGAAAAACTAAAAAACAACCGAACCAATACTAATTTAATATAATAATTAATTTACTGACTGAAGTGCTTACGAATGTTTTTTTTATAATAATATATATGTGCTAAAATGTAGTAGCAAGTGTTGAGTGGTTATGCAAGTTTCAGCTGGTCTCCATACTATGTAAAATACATAAAAGCTGTAGAAAATATAGAAAAAAAGTTTGTGAAACTCCTTAGTTTTGAACAGTATCAATGTTTAGATATTTATGCAGATTCTTACAAATATTTTAAATTAGAGTCAGCAAGACTTATTATTGTTACACGATATACTTATAATATAATATCGCGGCGCATAAAAAGCCCGCAATTGTCCCTTGTGCCTCGAACTAACACGAATTATCTTCATAACTCGCCAATTTTCCGAGTTTCACCTTACTATGCCACTTATTATATAGGATATTGGAAATATTTAAAGAGGCGGGAAGACTTTGACTTTGTTCAGCATTTTAAAGTTATATACGGTAACAATTGTCGTGTGTTTAATGTTAAATTTCAGTTTTCTTGTGTATTAATGTACTTACTTATGTTTTCTATTTCATATATATTGCTTATCTATGTAATCTGGTTTGTCTATTGTCTAAGTTTTTTGTACGTAATATGCATTATAATAAGTGAAATATGTAAAACTATAAAAAATAGGTTCGCCATAAAAAGCGGATCTTTTTTGTATATTTAGTAATGAATAATTCGAAATATTGAGGATAATTTTAAAATTTAAAACGGTTATACTTTAAACCAGCCGCTAGTATAATAGCCGAGTTGTCTCGAAGTCCGAAGTCAATTTCAGGCATATTGTCCGCAGAGAAAAGATTCATCTTCAGTTAATGTACTTCATATTACATCTTTGGAAAGCCATTGTGTCTGGGTTTAAAGAATTAGGACCATTCTTATATCAATCCAGTTGAGAATATTCTTAGAATTGATTTGTTCTTTGATTCTTCAACTGCTTCTTTGGAGTATATACTGAAAGAAATGTTTATCTATAGATATAAGAATATATTTTAATATAATTTAGGTAGCTCAAAGTATAATAGAGAGAGGTATGTATAAATTTTTTGTGGCTGGGTCATTGATATTTTAATGTTCATCTTTTCCCATCACCTGAAATCAATAATTGTTATTTGCAGACTCGAACCCTCAATAGACCGGAAGCCCTGTTATATTTTATTCTTTTATAATAATTATTTCAAATTATGTACACATTCGAGCTATTTATTCAGTAGTCAAAAAGGCTTCTCAATGATATTGAGACCCTATTTCCATAAATATCGCTCAACGCAAAACTAAGTACTAAGTGAAAACGATGATTGTACTTACTACATAAGGTGCACAAAATATTTGAAAAGTCTTTGCAAAGTGAGAGAATATATTAAGTAAGTTTATATGTCGCTGAACGAGTGCACTAACTTCAATGAATTTCAAAGAGTGTTTTCTCGTACTGTAGTCATTTTATTTTGTACTTTAAATATGCATGTTATAGCACTGTTAACATTGTGTTTACCGCGAGTTTTTTGTTCGAAATTTGAACATGTTCTAATTTCGTATTTGGAATCTTTTAAGTAAGGCATCGCCGCGTCAAAACGTGGGTACACCGATATACTCCGACAAACAACGACACTACCAGTGGTATTTTCACGTACATATCCGAAGTGCAGCAGTGAGATTTTAAGCTGCGTTTAAATCAGTCTCGTAGAGGTCAATTATCTGAGACTATGTCGCAGTAAAGTAGTGAAATCAGAGAGTTAATTTAAATTTGATACAAAAAACCGCTCACACAACAAACCAACGTTGCACAACTTTTGCCAAAAGAAAGACTCTAAAATAATCAGCTGTTTCGTGTCTGCCATCTTGTTTTACATTATTAATCTACACGCAAACAGTTAAACGTTTTCGACGCTCCTTTATTTAAATCAAAATGCTAGCGACTTCATTGAATATCTTCAATTAACTGCCTAGAGATTAATTTAACTATCTGATTTTACTACTTTACTGCGACAACTATATTTGAAAACAGACTGCTACTCAGGTAGCTACAATATTCCGGAATGCATTTTAAGTGTCGATCCGTTGAACTAGTGAGTTTTGATTAATCAGATTTTTCTTTATTCGGTGCTTAATGTTAGCATTCCATTTGCGTTTTTAACACAAGGAAATGTTTCGACTTCATTACATGCTGTGTTATAAATCAGATTACGTAAATAATTACTATTCCATTAAAATAATATGTATTTTTTTATAATAAAGAACTATTGAATTTTAAAAAGTATTTAATAAACTCTTGTATTACGTTTTCATAAATTGTTTAATGTGTGAACATTTTATTTCAGTTGAAGAAGTTATATAAGTACTAAGAAACTATGTAAAATGAAATGGATGTTCATTGTCACAAGCTGCAGTCACTCGCAATTCTCTAATGTGAAGATGATTAAATCTTAGTCAGCCTTTAGTTCTATATTCCAAACATATTTTTTTAATATTTTTTTTAAATTACATTTATGAGTCTAAAAACACATAAATTAAATTTTCTTTGCAGTTTTTTGTATATAAAATGTATTATTTCGTGTGTATTTCAAATTGTCATGTAGAATTTACGTTGAATAAAAAAAAGATTTATATATTTTTGTAATATTAGTTAAAGTGTAAATACAGTGTTTAAAAATTATGCTAACTGTGTACATAATAAATTAGTAGATAAAGAAGAAGAGTGTTAAATAATCTAGTGACTTGTGTAGCATTCAAATATTTATAAGCATAGCTGATTCTTTACTAATTGATTTAAATAAAAACCATATTTTAAATTATACTTTTAAGCTTTGTTTTAACTTAAGTAATTCCCGAAAAGAGTTTTCAGGCACTTAAAGTATACAGGGTGTCCCAAAAGTCGACGTCAAGTCGAAATTTTCTCATAGGTAATGCCATACCAGTTATCAGAAAAATTAAAAAAAAATTAAGTCATGTATTTTTGAAGTTATGGATATTTTTTTGTTATTACAGAAAATGTGCACCATGTGACAGTTTTTTAATTCCTGTTGTTACCAATATTTACTTTTTGCCAATTTTTTTTCTCTTACGTCATCCCGAATTGTGTTTGACCTATGATCCTAAACCCTGTGCTGATCACTCCAACTTTTAGGAAAATGTCATTTTATACCGTACCAAGTTTTCAAAATTAATTTTCGCACTACTTCCACTGATCGTCCTGAAAAAAAATGTATTACTCCAGTTTGGCAAGTATCGTTTAGGTATTCGTCAAATTTATAAAAAGCTATATTGATTAATTTACTTTTAACGAAGGCTTTAAATTTATTTAGTGATAATTCTCTAATTTTGCTTAGGAGTTTGTTTTAAAAACGAATCCAATTTTCATATAAGGAGTAGTTAATTTTCTGGAGCCTGGTTGGTCGTACACTCAAATTAGTTCTATTTCGCGAATTATACTCTTGAAAGTCACCATTTGTTTTAGAATCGTTTACATTTTTTTGTAAATGCAAGAAGGTATCAAGGCGTTCATCGATTGACAAAGGCTATGAGAGTATTAAATCTCTTTTAGAATTCAATATCTGCAAAACAGAACAAAAAGCTCACTTTCGTGATACTTCTCATTATCGTTTTATGTATCCCAAGGATAATATTTTTAAAGAAACCTCCTCCAGTTCATCCTAATTAACACTAAATGAGTTATAAATTTTCTCACGTTGCAGCTGTTGCATTTTCTTAAAATACTTTCTTTGAATTTTCCCTTTTCTAAAAATAGCAAGACGGGATAATGAAAGAAAAATTACATATATTTGCATTAGAATTTAGATTATCCGCCGACTCCAATTTTAATATATTTTCCCTTTTATAACTAGGTATGTCATCAACATTTTTTTTAATAGACAGTACAGTACACAGTAAAATTATTTTTCTATTGATTATTAAAAATGGTTTCTATGTGAGAGTAAGACTCAGAAAAATTGGCAGTAGTTTCACGCCTTATTTCGATGCTGTTACAGAGTGCTAAAATGACTCAGCTCTGGGAATACTTACTGGTTTTACTTTTAATATTATATGAACGAAAGCATCATTGAAGTGTATTTTTTGAAACTTCCCAAATTCACAATTGCGCTTAAACCATAACATTAAAAACAAAATAGCCTAATTACCAAGAAATGTACGCCATTCCATTCAAATATAAATATGCACGTATGAATAGCGGAATTGTTCGTACATTTCAATCCACATTCATAACGAGTAAATAAATAAATTCTTAACGAATATACGAAAAGGATAAAAGAGTAAGTTAAACAGACAATTAACAGGAAAAATGTGAGGCACAAAGAGGCACTATTTTGCTATGCAGATTGCGTTTGCATTCCGCATTTCTGTCAGCTACGGCACACTGTTGTACTGGCGTCGACCGAAGATTTTGGAAGTAATTACACTTTTCCTTGTATTTTATTCACATTCGTAGCTTTTTTTATTTAAATATAAGCAGGTAAGGTAATTCACGACTAAGCAGTAACGGTTGGTGGTGAAATATTAGAATAGGTACCCCATCCAAAACTCATTATAATCGATAGCTCCATGCTTTAGTACGTACACATACAGTTCGAGAACAACACTGTTGAGCAAAGCGCTCTTGTATGTGTAATACATTCCTTAACTGCTTTTATATTTTTAATTACATCTCAATCGCTTTTCCAAAACTCGAATTGTTCAAGACGAGACACGTGCTCTAGACTGAATGATTGATTTGTTTACCTAACTATTACGTCCGAGAAAGTATGTTATATTTAGTTCATTAAAAACAACTAGCTACTTTCAGTAATCGGTGCTTTGGAACAGTTAAGATAGGAATTATTAAACGAACTTCAAGAATTTAGATTACACAGCAAAACCCGAGCCAATTTTAAAATCGCTGAATCACCAGTCTCTTGAATTAATAACATTGGAAGCTAACGATATAACTTGACAAGAAGAATAGTTTGTAAATTAATTTGGTTTATCATACTTCTGTTTGATTTTCTATTGTTTGCCTATAATACAATTCAACCACTTAAAAAAATAAATATTTAAATTAATAGTTAAGTGAATGTTTGAAAATGAATTACTTTTATCTAAATTCATATTATCGCATAAAAGTTCTTTTTTAGAATTGTGTGATAACTTTTAGTTTGAAAACGTAGAAGAATGTGACTAATGAGTTTAGCCCAAAGTACACCTAAAATATTGTAGTGATGGGCTGTTTCAAAGGTTATATGAATATTCATAGTGGGCTGAGTAAACACAAATTGGGCTTTCTGACCTACGGCTACAAATTATGCCACATATTTTCACTTCACGAACAATTTATAGTCAGCTCTTATTACCTGGGATTTCTCATAGTTTACTCTCATAGATCGAGTCTTTAGGGCGGACCAATATATTATCTAAATCTATAGATAGTGTTAACAGTAAGGGTTTTTCTGTATCGATTTCGCGCTGATGCAATAATTATCATATACATGATATTGCAATATACATTAAAAATATTGAAATAACGAAGGCTACATTTTCTACTACAATTGCTAGGATGAGGTTATTATTTGTTTTCTTTGGAGCGTTTTGTTATGCTTGATCACTTATGAAAAGTATTTATTCAAGTCACGTAAAACTTTGAGAAAAAATACTTCGTAGTTTTCCAAAACAAAATTACCAAAAGATTTGTAAAACAACTACGTGACACGTTTAATACAAATTGGAAACAAAGCAATAATAATATTTAAAGCTGACAAATGTAAGTGTGTAACTTTGGGGGCGTGGGTAAGGGCAGAGGACCGCAAACTATTAGGGAATTTAGTTGTGGTCCCTCAGCGCCTATAAACCTCTCCATAATGTGCGGTGCGCCTTAGACCAGCACCTGTCTGACACTTTACACGGGAAATCCATCACTTTCATGGTCTTGAGATTTTCATTTCGGCGAAAGACATTTATTTTCACACGCCTTTGAAAGCTCGGAACTTTTGAATGTTTGGAAGCCTCCCAAGATTCACAGGTCGTATGGCTTGATTTTGCTTCTTTATAAATTAAATGTTATTAAAGATCAATTATTTAACTGTTCATTAGTTACATTATACATTAGTTACAAAAAAGATTTATTCTGCTAATGCCAAATCACTAGACACATTATTTGGTATTTTTGACTATGTTAATTACATATATATATATATATAATATATTTGTACATATGTTATTAACAGTCTCAATTAACAAGAAAAAGAACTAATTTACAAGATGTTTCAGATCATCATTAAAACCAACCAGCCAACGAAAATGTATAATGACTATGACGCTACTCCTGAATTTTGCCATCAACTTGAAAATTTATACACAAAACATGACTAACATAACATAATAATATCGTTTTCTATCGATACTATAATTTGATTAAGGTCAGGGTCAAACATTTATTCGACTTGCAATCATTTTCAATTCATAACCAACTAAATTCATTACTCACACGAGAAATATTCACTTGTTATTATATATTAATACTTGTTATTATTCAGCCGTTCGGTTTTTAGTACTAAACGTCTTTTCAATATCGTCCTAGTATCTTATTAACATTTGATGAAATCGTGAGATCAACGTCTAAACTGAAGTAATATAATGAGCCTCAACACCATTTGTTCTGATGTCAATGGAAATGGGTAACTGTCACGCACGGTATTAGAGTTAAGTTCCTTTTAATCAACGCCGAGACAGTCGGACCCGTCTCCTTAACAACCAATACAGGTCTAAATAAATAAAACAAACGGGGTGAGCTAAATAAAACCGTTTAAAAAGACGAAGAGCTCTGACGGACTATGCCTTTTCGTTACAAACTTCTACGTTCAGAAGGAGCCAACCTATACGGAAGTATTTGTACCATTTGATTAGGATTTTAAGCTTTGTGCCTGTATTGACGGTGGTATTAGAATTTCCACTAGTAAAATTTTCATTATTATTATAATTTCGATTGTCACAATAGCCCTTAGTATTTCAGTATCAATAGGCTCGGTTAAATCGGTGTTAATATTATCCTGCTCTGAATAATGCTTAAAGTACAAGACGTATTGATACTGATAACATCAAACTAGCGGTTTTAACTATCTCTCCATCTAAGATTACGTCATACTGGAGCAAAAATAATTGAGGTATGAAGTGATGAAAATTTATTTTATTATTACCCAGAAGTTAGTCAGGGGGGGGTCTGGGCCTACGCTTTTGCGGTTCCCTGCACGACATGCTTGCTTTGCTTTGCTTTGCTTTGCTTTGCTTTACATGGTAGCATAGGTACAGACCTACTCTACCGCATCCTTCTGATGGGTAGAGTGGCGTGGTCTTGGGAGTAGCGCAGGTCGCTGAGATCCCCAAGGCAAGTTTGGTGGACTATCCTTCTCGAGGTTGCCGACCCCGTTTTTGGTCTAATACCCTATGTAATAGACGCAACTGAAACCACCAAGCGAAGTTTTGCAGGGATGGAGAGGTCATGTCCTTGCAAGTTCATCGTCCAACAAGACAGGACGGTGGACAGTCAATGACCTCCCGCGTGTTTGTGCCGTGCGCGGGGACCCGTACGGGAGGATGAAGGAGTCCTGGGGGTTGAGTGGCGTAGTGCGCCGGATACAGATGTGCGCTGCACACAACACACTTCTTTGGTCTAGATTTCTCCTCACACGGGAGGCTGTGGTCTAGCTAACCATGGTCAATCGGCTGTGGTATCCCATAAGCGGGCTATCGAGCGAGAGTCGGGGTGTGGGGGGGGGGCCGTCGGCGTGGCACGGGACTCGGGGTGAGTTTGCGTCATTGTCTCTTGATGCGAACAACCCGGTACTTCTTTGCTGCGTGCGGACGCGTCTGCCCTTCCACGCGCTGGCTCTATACCGGAGGAGTAGCTCTGACGTCGCTTGCTAAGCAAGGGACGTCCCCGACTGAGGGCTCCATGGCGGGTGGAGAGCTCTGACGGTGAATATTTTCCATATCACCTCATGGATAAAGAGGCAAAACAAAACAAGAAACATAACCAACATCAGACTGCACCCACGGATGCGTCTAAAACAAACAAACACAAGGGTGCGTCTCGGGACGTGTCACGGTGCGAGTCACCAGTGGCGCGATACTCTGAGACCCCCGTCTTACACACGGATGCACCCAGTAGGGCTGCGTCCAAGACACCAAAGGAGGGAGCAGAGGCCGAGGTTGCCCCAATCCAGGTGGCACCCTTGACCGTGCCCTCTCCGATGGTTTACACACCACCGCACAGGGATTTGTCCTCTGCTGCGGCCAGGGTGGCTGCGTCGGCCGAGCCAAGGATGGCAACTCCAAAGGATGCTGTAGAAATGTCGGCATCTGTAGGTGGGGCATCCGCGGCTAGACTGATGCAGAAGACCGAGGCTGCTGCGGGGAGCACGTCTGGTGCACAAACCTCGGCCTTGGATTTGTCGGCCCTGAAAACTGCAATCCAGGAACCGACCCTAACCATGGTCGTAAGCCACTCTAAAAAGCGACGGCTCAGGAAAGCCAAATGGGCGTTGAGACAGCAAAGTCTGGCTACCGATGCTCAGAAGCTACCTGAGGACCCTGGAACTGCCCCTGCTACTACCACAGCAGAAGGAGGCGGGAAAGGGGGACCGAAGCCGAACGGGTCGACTACCGCGCTCAAGCCTAGTGGCTCTGTGAGAAGTAAGGGACCTGGAGTGCCTAACATACACAACAGCACCAAAAATAAGCAACAAGCGAAGGGCAAAAAACGCGATAGGCCAGAGGAAACTGTGACACCGACTGGGGAGAGCAAAAGGGTAAAACCCAACAAACCTCAGCCGAGAGCAAGGACCTCGGGTAGCTACGCAGAAGCGGCAGCTTCTTACAAAGCAAACGAGCTTTGTGTGGCCGTGATGACCGAGCCCTTCGTGGACATGACACAAGATCAAGCGGATAAAATCCGCCTACAGATCGAGGGCAAGATTCAAGATGAACTTATGGCGGATCTTGAAGCTACCCTAACAAACGAACCCAACGACATCAGGTTCCGTGGTAAAGCCCACTTCTCCGATGGGGTCCTCAAAACTTGGTGCGAGGACACCTTCACACTGAGATGGCTGACCGGTACCTGCGATGTCATTACCAACCCTATACCAGACACCAAGCTGGTGGTTCGACCTCAATCGGAAATTCCAAGAAGGGTACCGTGTCTACTACATGTACCAGATTTCACTGGTAACACGGAAACCCTGCGGAAAATGATTACGAGGCAGAACCGCCACCTTAACATTAGATCCTGGACCCTGACGCACGAACGAATAACACAGGACCCGATAGGTGTATCACTCTTCTTTCGTGTGCCAGAGTCTGAGATCTCAAAGATCAGAGCACATGAACGGCATCTATACTACCTGATGGGGAACATCTACATCCGCATTTTGGAAAAGGATGAACCCTCACGGGTGACCGCCGCTCCGATACAAGCCACTACCACATCGGGGACGGAGTCAAGTGCGCCGAGGCCGCCAACGTCAATGACGGAGGTAGCTACGGCAACCGTGACACACGCCCCTATGGAGGTAGTTCAACAACCACCTTCACCGGTGCAACTAACCTCGGATGACGAGTTGTTTCAGGAGACAGGGGAGAGTGAATTCAGCGACAGCTGTTTGCGCTCCTCCCCCTTGCCGAACTGACCTTATCCAGGCCAACCTCCAGCACAGCCAAACAGCGTCGGCTTCCTTACGCAGACTGCTGGAGACTAATCCAAAGACCATCGCTGCGATCCAGGAGCCGTGGATCAGGAATGGCAAGATATGTGGCCTGGGCAGTACCGGAGGAAAACTTCTACTGGACACCTCTGTAAGTAACCCAAGAACCTGCATAATCATACCTAATCATGTACCAGCATTTATTTTAAACGAACTATGTTCAAGGGACCTCACAGCAATTAGGCTACCTAGAAACAAGCATCCAGATATCGTCCTGGCGTCTGCCTACCTACCAAGTGACGGGGACGTGCCCACTCCAGAACTCGGCCATCTGGCTGACTACTGTGAGAGGGAGAAACTGGAGCTAATCATCGCGGCAGACTCCAACGCGCACCACACCCTATGGGGTAATGCTAATACCAACGCTCGAGGTGAGGATATGCTTAATTTTATACTTAGCAATAATCTTATCTTAGCAAACAGCGGCTCAGAACCAACTTTTATCAACGCACGCTCACAAACCATAATAGATTTAACCATGGTAACCGCTGGTCTGTCAGATCACATACAGGACTGGCACGTCTCCAGTGAGCTATCATGTTCGGATCATAGGTGGATCCGCTTTGCAATTAAAGGGGAGCTACCTAAACCACAACCAAGACGTATACCTCGCAGAACCGATTCGGTAAAATTCAACAGACTAATTAGTTCTGAGGTAGACAAAATAACGATACCAACCACCATAGACATACTAGATATAGACAAACATGTAAACAACGTAACGTCCCTACTCCTGACTTGCTATGAACAGTCGTGTCCCCTTACCACACCAAGGTGGGGGGGTAGGCATAACTGGTGGTGCCCCGAACTGGAGAGACACCGTAGGAAGGTCAGGAAGTTGTTCAATAGAGCATGGAACACACGGTTACCTACCGACTGGGACAAGTACACAGTCGCAAGAAGGCGATTCAAAAAACTCTTACGTACTAGGAAGCAAGAGTGCTGGAGACACTTCTGCACCAGTATTGAAAGCAACAACCAGGCAACCAGGGTGAAATCATGCCTTTCCAGAGAGCCCCATCACTCGATCGGTTGTCTTAGAAAACCTGATAACTCATTTACAAAAACAGACACAGAAACTTGTGAACTACTACTGGCAACACACTTTCCGGGTTGTACGATTGCCAATGACCAGGCTTGGCAACCATACTCAGAAAGAGCCACTGCTAACTCAGACTGGCATGTAGCTCACAAAATAATCACTAGAGAAAAAGTAACGTGGGCAATCAACTCCTTCCTACCATTCAAAGCGGTTGGCTTAGACGGCATTTTCCCAGGTCTACTAAGATGGAGTGGGAACGCTATAGTAGACTATCTTGTCTCTATCTTCCGAGCCTGTATTGCACATCGGTACATACCCTTGCAATGGAGGGAAGTAAAGATCATATTCATTCCGAAGCCGGGTAAGGAGGACTATACCCAAGCGAAATCCTTCAGGCCAATAAGCCTCACCTCCTTCTTCTTAAAAACGATGGAGAGGCTAGGAGACCTGGAGATACGCAGCCAGGTATCGCTATCCAAATTCCTACACCCGAATCAACATGCCTACAGCTCAGGTAAATCAACAGACTCATCACTCCACAACGTCGTGTCTCGCATTGGCAACTCTCTAAAGCTAAAGCAGTCAACCCTTGGTGCATTTATTGACATCGAAGGCGCCTTTGACAAAACTAACTTTACGAGTATAACCAGAGCACTAGGTAAATGTGGAGTACCATCAACCCTGATAGAATGGACAAACAACATGTTAAAACAACGAGCTATACAGTTCACCGTTAACTCCACAACACGAGGCATTGTCGGCAGAGGGTGTCCACAAGGCGGAGTCCTGTCGCCGCTATTGTGGAACCTAGTTGTAAACGAACTTATTACGGAACTAAATGCTGACAATCTTTATACAGTGGGTTATGCGGATGATATAGCTATTCTAATATCGGGTACCTTTGAAAGCACCTTATGCGACCTCATGAGAAAGGCTTTCAAAGTGATTGAGAGATGGTGCAACAAGCACGAGCTTTCCGTCAACCCCTCAAAAACAGAATTAATACTCTTCACAAACAAAAGAGTTCTTGGACCGTACAGACTACCAAAACTCTTCAACACAGAACTCATACTAAAGAATGAAATCAAGTACCTAGGTGTGATTCTGGATAGTAAACTTCTCTGGAACAAACACCTAGAACACAAACTAAACAAAGCAACGATCGCCTTCTATCAATGCAAAAAGATGATGGGCGTGAAATGGGGCTTATCGCCGAAGATAACTATATGGCTATACACTGCCATTATCAGGCCAATGCTGGTCTATGGAGCCCTAGTTTGGTGGCCAAGAACAGAGCTTCAAACGGCAATCACGAAACTCAGACGCTTCCAAAGGCTTGCCTTGTCCGCTGCTAGCGGTTGCATGAGAACTACACCAACTGCAGCAATGGAGATAGCCCTAGGAATCGTACCTCTGGACCTACACATACAGCAGGAGGCAGCACTAGCTGCCATCAGGCTTATGGTATTGGACCTGTGGGGAAAGAATCACTATAGTGCACACACAGCGATTCTGAACAAGGCAATAGAGTACCAACCTCTTATAGCTGCACCATGTGACAGAATCACTAATCAACTTATTTTCAACAGGAACTATCACATACAATTGAGAGAAGAGGAACGTGATCAGTCTACCCTGAATGAGCTACGTATATATACAGATGGTTCAAAGACAGGGTGTGGCTCTGGCGCTGGCATATTCTCTCTTGATCTCAACATCAACATACACCTACCCCTAGGCACACAGAGCTCGATCTTTCAATGTGAATGTGTCGCCTTAACGGAGGCAGCCAGAGCCGTGCAGCGGTTAGGAGTTAATGACTTTTGCATTAAGCTCGTATCCGACAGTGCATCCGTGCTGATGGCGCTCGGAAACAAAAAGATAAACAGCAAACTAATACTGGAGTGTCATGAAGCACTGGAGGCTTTAACACTAACCAATAGGGTTACCTTGCAGTGGATAAAAGGACACAGTGGCTCTCTCGGCAATGATGCTGCCGACGAACTTGCGAGAAGAGGCTCCGGAATGACGCCGGATGGCCCGTATCCGCTCCTTCCCTTGCCCTTCTCGCTAGTTCGAACGTGGATTATCCGGAAATCCGTCGAAATCCAGAATCAACGATGGTCGCATAGTTCAGACTGCAGGCAGTCCAAAATGGCTCTGCCAGTGGTGAACCCACAACTAACTAAGCGACTTCTAAACCTAAACAGAACCGATCTCAAAACAATGATAGGGACAATAACGGGCCATTGTCTCCTTAATAAACATCTATTTGTCCTAGGCGCGACAGACAGCCCCTTGTGCAGAGGCCGTTTCAGTGCAGAGGAATCAGTCACCCACGTAGTCCTGGAATGCGAGGCTGTGGCTAAACAACGTAAAGAAATCCTCGGAACAGTGAGGTCGCTCCGAGAAGCCTGTGAAGTGCCCAGGAGACTTCTGTGCTTCTGGAAGGAGCTGGGCTGGCTTAAGTAGCCAGGGCTTTACGCAAAACGGACCAATTTCGAGTCTAGTTGCGGAAACTGAGCCCACCTACCTTACCTTACCTTACCTACCCAGAAGTTAGCAATAAAATTACCATAATTTCCATTGAAATGTTGTCTGAGCAATTTCCTAAACAGACGGGTCAACTTTACTCGTCGATATCGCTAGTAATCGCTCTTTAATTAATATTTGATTGTAGGCTTAGTAAATGATGTCTTTAATCAACGCAATTTAGCATGAATTATACAGGACTATAATTCCCGATCGCGAATTTAGGTGATAAAGGGTGTTCCGGAGATGTGTTTAACGTTAATTAATTTGAACTTATTCAAATTTATGATAGTAATGGCTTTATAGGTAAATGGAGTATTTAGCAGATGAATTTTCCTCGCACTATTTTCCTAGATCATCACAGTTCCACAAATAGTAAAAGTTCGTTGGTCCAAACTGGCAGTAAGATACACCAGGCTAACTGTAAAGTTTTTAAACAGGTCGACTCGAAAGATAGATCAGTTTTATAACATTTTTTATTTAATTATAGGGAAATACAATACTTTTCTGTAAGACATATTTTAAATCAACATGACAACATTTCTACATTTTTCTTATAATAGGTTTGTTGCCATGGCAACTTCTTTTATGCCAGTATGTACATACTTCACCAGTATATACATACTTCACACCCTCTTTAGTTTTTTTTTAAAGAATTTATGTAAATAAATTCTTTAAACCCAATTGAGTTCTTTAGGTTTGTGAGTATTTTCAATTTCTTCTACTGCGGCTAAGATAAAATCATCGTATCGCCTAGGAGCTGTGATATTTGATCTACTTCTTAGTGACCTTATTGGAACGGATGCGGTTTCTACATTGTCATTATTGTTCACAGCTTCTCCGACACCGTTGTTAACAGGGTCTTCAAAATTAGAAATTGAGTTGGAGTCACTTTCAATATTTGTTGGTTCCTGAATATTTTGTTCCAAAATTTTATTGTTATCATTTTGTGTATCAACATTATTGTCATATTTATTATTGTCATCAAGCGTCATAGTAATTTTCTTTTGTAGTGTTTGTTGTGATGACAATTGTTTAGGTTTTGCTGTAGACTCAATTTCATTATAAAGTGGTGAAAGTTCGTACTTGCTTTGTTCGTAGTACATGCATTTCATCACTCGTATATCTTTTGAAGTAATGATATGGTTTTTCGAAGGAACGTATATTCTGAAAGCTTTTGACGTTTCAGAGTATCCCACAAACATCCCTGGAATTGCTTTAGGTGCAAATTTGTGACCATTATATCCCTTTTTCAAAACAAAAGTCTTACTACCAAATATGTATAGATGATTTACACAGGGCTTTCTACCAACCCATCGTTCAAATGGTGTTTGATTTTCAATGGCATTATTTATGTTTCTATTTGCCAAATAATTTGATGTAGCCACTGCCTCGCCCCAAAGTTTCAATGGTACATTTGCATCTATCATCAATGCTCTTGCTTTTTCTAATAGGGTACGGTTTTTACGTTCAGCAACTCCGTTTTGGTGTGGAGTATAAGGTGCGGTAAGTCGTCTTTGAATGCCACACTGTTTTAAGTAGGTGTCAAACTGCTTATTAATATATTCAGTCCCGTTATCGGATTGTAAAAACTTAATTTTGTTACCTGTGTGTGTTTCCGCTAACTCTTTGAACTCTTTAAATTTTTCAAGTACTTCGCTCTTATTTTTCATTAGATAAATTCTACAGTATCGACTATAGTCATCTATAAAAGTAACAAAGTATTTATTTCCGCTTATGGTGGGCGTTTGAATAGGACCACACACATCGCTGTGAATGATTTGTAAACATTCTGTCGTTCTTTGAGTTGTTTTATTACGTGGAACAGGTTCACGGTGCAGTTTTGCTTGTATGCATACTTCACAGTCATTCAAATCTTCCGATGCATCAAAATTTAAGCCAATTAAGTTTTCATGTTTACGTGCATATTTCAGATCATTTACGTTCATGTGACCCAGTTTTCTATGCCAGTCATTAATACTTGATAAAGTTGTTGATTTCTTCGGAAGAGAACTTGTAACCTCATCATCATTGACTAAACAGTTCCTTTCATGTTGATCTGGATACACATAGTAAAGACCGTCTTTTTGTTTATATGCAGTTATATTTATTTTGTTTTTAGGGTTAGTTACAATAGCTTTATTTTTAGTAAATAGCACTGAGCAACCAGCATCTGTCATCTTACTTACGGACAGTAAATTAGTACAAAGGTTCGGTACGTATAAAGTATCTTGTAAGCGTGTTATTACCTTACTGTTGCCGTTTTTTGTTATAAAGGAAACTATTCCTTTTCCTTTAATCTCTGCAGTGTATTCGTCCGTCGCAAAGTTAAGTTTTCTGGATGTACTATCTATTGTTTTAAATAAGTCTCGTTGATAAGTCATATGAGACGTGCAACCACTGTCTAAAACCCATGTGTTGTTTTTAAGTTTCCTATTATTTGTAAAAAAACACTGCATTATGTAATTATTTTTATGGAAAGAATCAAATTTCTTAGCCTGTTTACCTTTATTTTCCTTCCAGCAGTTTGAACAAATTTTATGGTGTTTGTGTTTAAAGATATTACCTCTTCGTTTACAAACTTTACACGATGCATATAAAGCTTCTTCTTGAAAAGAGGATTCAGGTTCGACGTCATTGGTTATATTGTGATTATGACGAGCTTCATATTCTTCGAGTATTTTAATTTTCAGCTCTTCAGGCTTAGGAAGAACATCTCGTGATTCAATAGCGACTCTGAAGTTCTCGTATTCTTTGGAGAGGCTGTATAGCATTAATATTGTTAAAAGGTCTTCGTTGATAATTATGTCCATGTCTGCCAGTTTGTTAACTATATCCATGAATTTGTTTAAATGACTTTGTATTTCATGACCATCTAATTTAGTTAGAATAAGTTGTTTCAGTAAAAAGGCTTTACGGGCAGGTCCTTTGCTTGCATAAATGTCTTTTAGTGTACTCCAAACGGCTTTTGCAGATAGGCATTTTTTTAATTTGGTTAAGCTCAGAGGGAGATATCATAAGAATTAGTTCCGATCTAGCTTGTCTGTCACCTTCTGTTTCTGCTGCACTTGGATCTTTACTCAAAGGAGTTTCAATGTATTTCCATAATTTGTTTCTTACTAAGACTGCTTCAGCTTGTATTACCCATGTATCATAGTTTTCTTTTGTAAGAGGATCTATTCTTGCGATCGACATTTTGTGTTTCGCTTTTTCTTTTTTTTTTTTCTTTAGGAACCACGCTCTGCTACCATGTAAAGTTTTTAAACAGGTCGACTCGAAAGATAGATCAGTTTTATAACATTTTTTATTTAATTATAGGGAAATACAATACTTTTCTGTAAGACATATTTTAAATCAACATGACAACATTTCTACATTTTTCTTATAATAGGTTTGTTGCCATGGCAACTTCTTTTATGCCAGTATGTACATACTTCACCAGTATATACATACTTCACACTAACATTTCTTTTGACTTTGTAGGCAATACGATTGATACTCCGATTTGCTATATTATTCGTTATAGGCGTATCTAAAGTATTTTGTGTTTCGAAGAAACATATTTAAATTTACACGGTCTGAAAGGTTCGTAAAATTGTAGTAAAAGGACTATATATGTTAAAAAATATCTATGTATTGTTATTCTATGACCCGTACCAGATCAATACTTGAAAAAACTCCCTTGTAAATATTTCAAATATTTGAAACTTTTTAAACATTTGGAAAGCTTTAAAGCTGTCGAGTTAAAAGGCAATGCAATTTCAATACTTTATGAAATAAAGTTGTAAGAGGAGCGGGTTTGGAATTCTGTACCCGGCTTCTTGCAGCCTCCCTCGGGACAGGCTGAACCATACCTGAGCTTATCATTTTAAACATATTAAATCTAGAAAAGAAAATATTTTAATCAAAATTCCTTAATATTAATTGTACTTCATTGTACAGTATAATATTAAATGTATGGTATGTACAGTGTACATAGCAAATATTTTAATAAACAGTTATTTTCTTTTTAAATGTTTCTTCTGTAACTGCATATTTATATGATTTTACAACGAAATAGATAAATACCATATTTTATTTAAATTGCAAGCGGTAACATATTATTTTATACATAACATATATTTTTTTATAATACAATTACAGTATTAACAAATTATAAGTATTAATTTACGTTTATATTAATGTAACATTAATGTATTACTAAAGAACAAGTAAGAAGATCTGTAAGCCCTTATAAAGTAAGCTTCTTAGGTTAGAAGCCACAAAAATACAAGAACCTTATTGCGAAATATCTACCGCAGCTTGACAGGGGCATTATTGGGTTAAATGATTTGATCTGATACTAAGCGAATAGGATTTGCTGTCTTCCCCGATACGTGAACCGTTATAGAAGCAAATTTATGAGAAAAAAATAAGCCGTGAAAACATAATACAACTTACAAAAGAAATGTTTAAACAGAGTCCTCTATTTTACTTTATTTTTATATCATCAACTTATTATTATTAATAAAAAATTGAAATTATTGTATTCTCGTCACAAAGGAACTTGTATTTCACAAATGAAGTTTTAAAATATGCAAATCAAATTTATTAAATTAGATCCCATGTGAATGTACTATTTTAGTATGTATCAGTTACTCGCATTGCGCAGTATGTGTATAATAGAAGAAAGATAATTTGTTGTGGACATAGTTTAGAAGGGTACAAAAGACTTGCACTTTTCACAAAGAATATTTAACATAACCTTTTTGAGAGCTTCACCCTTGAAAGGCCGTAGTAACTATGTAAAATATGCCTCTAAATTTTCGAATATGATGCGAGAGAAAGTCTAAAACGGATCGTATGAAACTAGAATAC
Source organism: Pieris rapae (assembly GCF_905147795.1). NCBI lineage: Eukaryota > Metazoa > Arthropoda > Insecta > Lepidoptera > Pieridae > Pieris > Pieris rapae. Next base: position 10,795,918 of record NC_059514.1, read on the forward strand.
CTACAGTATTTTTGCTCGATAGTAGGGTTAACATATATTTCTTTCTTAGTTTTAGTTAAAAAAATACTTTCATTTTGTTAAAACAATATCTTCAACAGTTAAGGACGAATTGCTGTTATTTATACTTTGGCTCTGTTTTGTTTCTATGGCAGTTAGGTTAAGTGGGTTATACGTATTTAAATCAAAACCTATCTTATTACGTATTGGAATATTTTATTAAGTATAATCATTGGAAAGAGAGTTATTTCAATAAAGTCTTCCCAATTGCTTAGGAACGGATAATAAAAATAACTCTTAAAAGAATCTAAGTTCAGTGTAATGTATCACATAGTTTTAAGATAAAAGCATATTAATACAAGTATTAATCCAATATTTTAGTAAAGTTTTTCTACGGTAAACACGCGATGTCTAACAATTTTACTTCATTTTTTACTACAGTTTTAGAAAATTGTATTACGATATCGAGTTATTTATCTAAAGGAAATTCCTAGATCGACTTCCAAATATTCTATTAACATTCAAGACTGGATCCTTTTGAGTAAATTCAAATAGCTCCTGAAGCTGGCCTATTCTTTCGGGACCTTTTCAAATTCTCATTGTAAATTCAATATTTAAGTCTAGTGAATGCTTTCAAAGTCATTGTTGAAGGCACAATATAGATTCCGAACTTTACGTTTATGTTATGAGTTTCAGTGACGGGCATTGTATTTAACGAGCTTTAACGTTTTTTCAATAAAGCTTCCTAGATGAACACCTCGTCTTACGAAAATAATAAGCAAGTAATTGGATGGAAATCCGTACATCACTCATACTTTAAGGGTATTTAGAGAAGTAAACTCTATATGAATTTAATTATGTCCTACAAACTGGTCCCGTTAAAGTAAAATTGGAAAAACTAAATCGTGATATTAGACCAGTGTTTTCCAACGATGGGCCCACCCTCATAGGGGGGCAATTTGATAATTAAGTCTAAAATTTATTAAAATTACTTGAAATTAGATCTTAAGTTTATTATTGTTTTGAAATTTTACTTAATGTGTTTCGTTAACAATTCTTCCTCAAACCTCTATAATGTATGTAACTTGAGTAAACAATTCTATTGTTTAATATTATATAAGTTACATAAGAATATTAGAAAGGCTAATGTGGGGCATGGGACAAAAAAGGTTGGGAAACACTGGATTAGACATTCCGTTAATTATAATTAAGATTATTTCGTTCGTAATGTCAGAGAACTAAGCAGAACTAAGATGGCTTGATAAATAATGTGGTGTTCTTCATAACTCAGACCCTCTTCGTGCTCCTTTAGACATACATAATAATCATAAAGCTTACTCTAAAAATTAGTGCTTGAAGCGTGCGATTCTCTCCCCTCAGGTTGTGCCTTCGAAACCCTGTCAGCTATGACTTCGTTTTTTTCGTACATTAGTTATCTATGTATTATTTGCTATTTGTGCATTTCATCATACATGGCTATTAGTTAACCATATTTTCCTTGTAAATATGATTGTGAATATCCTGTTTAAATTTACGGGCATATAAATTATCGTTTTTGTTTGCGATCGCATCCATCGACTAATTTTTATTAATATTTTTAAGTTTAAAATATGTATTTCATACAAGAATATAATTTTATTTACCTTCAAAATATTTAAAACTCCAATGTATACCTACAAGAAATAATCAATATTAGTAAGTTGCACAAAGAGAAATGCTACGTAAGTTATTTATCGTGAAAACGAAGTTTTTACACAAACATCTTACGCAGACACATTTTTTCATCCTTGAATACTTTTGAAAATTCACGACTGAGCTCATCAATACTGAAATGTATTCAAGAGCACGGGTGTACCACAAAGAAATGTTCGGTTGCCGTCGATACACAATTCTAAAATAAGAAGAGAGTACATACATCTTTATAATGTCTCCTTACCAGGAAGAAAGGCACACAATATTGTCAGCTGTAAGGATTTGGAGAAATTCTATAATATTAGTATGGGAACAAAGAGAGGTTAGACTGATGCTGATTTATACCTTAACCCGAGTAAATCTCAACAATGACTAATCAAAAAATGTGAGGATTGGCGATTAAAAATATTTGGGATTGCTCTAATTAAATTAGGTTAAATTAAAATTATGTATTTCGAACAACGGGACTCAAGAATTATTTCATAATCTTAGCATTTTTACCAATTAGATACGTGCGTCAAATATGATGTGCACATAGTGACATGTATCGGTTTTAAAAGAGGATGTTCCGCAACAGCGCTCTAATAATACAGGCGAGAACGACAGAACAAGACAAATGGCCATGCAATAAGCGCTAGACAATTATCAAATATCAAATGTAAATGTAATTATTTCATTACAAGTAACCCGACGTATTTTTTCTTTGACTAAAGGTAACTTTTAAGAGACGTTTAGAGTGCTTTATGTCGGATAACATAATATAGATTATTAAATAAATAACACACCATGAATGTGGTTAAAAAATGTATTAAGAATATACATAGCGCAAAATCATCTAAATCATAAGCACGCCCGACATACACACCATCACGTACATACCCACACTTTTACACCATTACACAACACAACCAATTTAGGCTTAATTAATTAAATTTAATCACAGTTAGTTAATTGTATTAAATACTTTGTTTGTTTGTTCCCTTTTATAAATCTTTTTGTTATAATATAATGTATATCATGTATTCCATCTGTGGCTATATTCTCAGTGTATTTGTTTGCTTATAATTTATGTTAGCTGTAGGAGTACAAAATAAATAAATAAATTTAATGATCTTTCTCACTGTCTTCTGGATGTTACCCCACTCAGGACTGTCATTTTAAAATTCCGTCTTTTTTCCAACTTATCGTGTGTACTTCGCTGTGCCCCTCTAAGGAATGCTTCACTTGTATTACGAGATTTGGATAAACTTTGAAAAACTTCTTTTGAATCTATTCAAAACGTTCGTTTCTTTTCTTAGTGTTCTTGGAATCAAGCATCGCTCCTCATTCGCTTTGGCATTAGGAGTACAAGACAACAAGTTCAAATTCAGAAGTAATTTATTCATAAAGGTAATGCACACATATAAACGTCAAAAAAGAGATATACATTGAATAATTTTAATATTATAAATTTCTAATTATTTCTATTATCACTATGTAGTTTAAAAAATTGTAAATACTATATATTTGATTGTTATGTTTAAGTTTTAATAAACAATAGAATATCGTTTATTAAATTATATTTCTGTTTATTGTTTGTATTCTTTTACCTTGTTGTCTTTTTTGTATTGTGACACTGTAAATCGACCGTGCAAACCGATAAATAATGTATAAATGTTTCTGTGTAAATAATTGTAAAATTGTAGCAGAATTAAACATTCTATAAGCCTCAGCACCGCATCATTATTACTATTATTACATTATTGATGGAAGTCTGCGATATCCATACTTTAATGATAGTTAAAACTTTACTGTTCACAACGATTTATTTGTCACTTATTAGCTATACAATTACAATTATTAATTATGTTTAGGAACAAAATGCAAACAAATTTGGGAAAATGTATATATGAAACTACTACACTTATAACTAAACTTGAACGTCCTTATGCCTGATTAAATGGCCCCAACGTCTATGATGAGACACAGCAAAATGCATTCTGCAAACTCTTCTGCGGAAACAGCTTCAATTCTCGAGAATACGTCGCGTGTCAGATACAATTTGTTTTAAATCCGTTAAGCTTGTGCTCTACTCTATCGGTAACTTCTACGATTTCTCCGAATGTATTAAAACGTGGCAGCTCTTTGTAATCAAGGCTTATACGGGGTTTGAAAATTGCCCCTCGAACTTCTAATGTAGCAATAAATAAATTATTGTTTTATAAATAACTTTATTTTAATATGGTGATATTGCTTTAAGATAATATATGGTTTAAAGTAATTATTATAAAGGATATAACGTCCCTCAATTTAGAATAAAAACGAGTTTAGTTGTAATAACATATGAAGTCTTGCCGAATGGCGGCCGGAAGCTGAACACAAGTTGAAGCTTCTTACAAGTATGTCATACGTTCTTGTAATTAATTTCCGGCAAAGCCTTTGCCGCGGGCTCCACGTAACCTGGTTAGGAGCTTCACACTTAGTGAACCGATGATGCTATTACTATCGTAATTAATATGATCCTACGTATCTATATATATATTTACACTAAAGTTTTGTATGTCGAAAATTATTAAAAATGATTGGAATTCGTTACAAGTGTACTTTAAAGTTTATCCACTTGTGCTTCCCTCACACTTTGAAGTCGAGTTTCGTTTAGCTTTTATAATTTATTGTTTTTTAATTTATTTGTGTACTAAATTACTTTTTATTAACAAATAAGTTAATTTTCTCTCTCTATCCTCAGTCAGTAGCTTATTTCTGATCGCCGAGGTTAGCATGGGAAAATTTGGGCGGGCTGTTTCCACCGGTTTCAGATCAACGCCTCTTTATGCCGATATAACTATAGTATATAATGTTGTATAGTTATAGGCATATGTTAGACAGGCTAGTCCGTATGCGAAATTGGATCAGGTTCACAGTAAGGATCGATGACGTCTGCTATTCTCATCATTCTTCCCCAGCAACAATCATCTGTCTCAAAAGCGCCAATGCTTTTTTCTACAGAGTTAATTTAACAAGTCAAAAACTAAAATTCAAAAAAATTTTATCAAAAATATTCTAATTGGTAAACTGCGTTTAATTAACATAGCAATCCATTAATTATTCATGACATACGCAGATTACATACTAATTTCACTAATTGTGTTAGTTTGTATATACTATTGAATTATCATAGTGAGCAGCAAATTCAGTGTCAGTGTAGCTGATAAAAACTTATTCTAGTTTCTATCAAAGGTAATAATAATATTACTGTAATGCTGCAAGGTTTAAAATATTAACCACAAAACAACATTAGACTTGAAATATTCCGACTCAAGGAATACACAGAACACGATAGATTAGAGGAAAATTACAGTTGATATTATATACATACAAATTTTGGGTGTGATTGGATAGCAGACCGTGGTTGACAAGACTCATTGCGTTAAATTAATAATTCATTAGTAACTTCACGAACACTTTTTATAAGTGCCCAGACCACAGTCCTTCCAAGGTCCTTAGAATTGAATATTGTGAAAGAATAACAAAATACTGTATATATAATAATTTTATTACATATTTACAAATGATACATAGAACTCATTATACAAAATATCACAAAAGGTAGCTATAATGATCTTATTTGTCATGAATGCTCTTCGGGTGAGTATTTATATGAACACATTATTGCGACACTAGATGGCACTATTCTCTGTGGGGAAATACTTTACCAACTTACTTAAAAGCAGTAAAGTATTACAAAATAAAAATGTATGAGATAGATGTAAGTTAGCAGCGCCATCTAATGCAGTTGTCATGTTATAGTTTAGTGGTAACCGTAGCCAAGACCGTGGCCATAACCGCCGTAGCCGAGACCGCCGTAACCGGCAGATGACGAGCCGTAGTAACCGTTTCCGTATGAGCCGTATCCACCTAGAAATATATAGACAATCGTAAACTTACGAATAAATACTATAGCAATGCGGCCCTTAAATTTAGACAATCGTTCATGGTACTCAAGGAATCTGTATTATCAAAAACTGTTGTCAAATGATTATTGAATGAATAATAATGAATCACTAACCAGAGTATCCTCCGTAGCCTCCGTAACCTCCAAGAGCTCCAAGACCGTGACTACCGTAGCCTCCGTATCCGCCAAGGCCGCTGTAACCGGTGTGGTCAGTGGTGTAGGCAACTTTGCTTACTGCGACGGGTGCTGAAGAAAGAAATCTTTGTTATCGTTTGATTCACGTGTTTGTTTGAAGTGAAACATTAATATCAAGGTGTATTCAAAGCATAAGCTAATGTTGTATGAAAAAAGTTAAGTAAAAGTAGGCATTGAGTCACAAATGATTGCGATCAATGAAAACACGAAATTCAATGTTAGATAGTTCAATGTTAAGGTCGCGGTGACTACGCAAAAACCAACTTACCGCATGATCGATTACAATTTGTATTAGAATGTTCATTTTGGTATAAAGAATAGGTTTTATAGGAGAGCGTTCACTTTATGTTGCGTAAAATATATTGGATTAAAAGTACTCCTACATTCCTTAACGTTAGGTTTAGTATTTTATTTTTTGGAATTATTTCTAACAAAATGTTCATCAGTAAAACTTACTTCATCTAATTATTTACATGTTATGGAACAATAAAAAGGGATATTATATATGTCTGTTCGAAACTGTAAGCTGTAAAGTATGTAGACGTGAAATTAAAAATATTTCATATAAACTTTCACCTGGAAGAAAGTTCGTAAAATTGCTGAATTTTTCATTACTCTTGCTTTGGGATTCTTGTTGTTCTCAGTACAATTTGGAAATAAAGAGAACAATGTGATACATTTATTGTGAAAGCCTGAATACTGTCCTTTTCCTTTACAATTTCAATGTGTTTTGATTTTATGTTTAGTTTTCCCAAAGAACTTCACTAGAAACTAACCTATCATTATAAGTTTGGATTTTTTTTCGTTTCTGCTGTGAACATGTTTTTTATTATTTTTATGCACGCGTTTGCACCTGATATAATTATGAGTTTTTATCCAATTCAACGAAAATTATACATCACGCTATTTTGAACAAGTACAAAAATATTCTTTCATAAAATTTAATTCATTTTTACCCTTAATGGGATGTTGCTTTCTGAAAAAATATGAGCGATATTTGTATTAAAAACATTTGCAAATTGTTTTAAGGGAGCCTTAGACGTTTGTATATGCTAAATTAACTGAGAAAGATCAAACACTAAATAGAAAACCAATAAAAAAAGCCTGAAATATTTAATGGTAAACTTTCAAATATTCTCGCGAAATTTTAGAAAAAATTTAATCGTTAGATTAATTTTACATTTTTTATTTTTTGAATTATTTTGATGTCTTTTCATTTACTTAACCCACAAGTTGTTTTTGTTGTTGCAAAATGTTTCTGTAAGTTAATCAAAATTTCTGTCAATTCTTTAAACAAAAGTAAGTATGTTGCGTGTTGGCACTATAATTGTCTAATCAGACGCGAGTCAATTTACATAAGGAGTCATTACTCCTTATGTAATGACATAGGTGAATAATGGCAATGTGTCAAGGGTGGCATACTTCCCACGTCTTTAATCTACCAATGTTGAGGAAAATTATACCAACTTCTGAAGTGCAAATATCTTGGCCTCAAATTATACGATCTTGGCTACTATTATGAAATCTAAAAGGTAGATCGGTTTTACTGCACTATATAAAATATAATACACAATTTTATTTTAATTTTTAAATTATAATCTTTGAGAAATATGTTTTTATCCTAGGTCAATAGCACTGTGGTCTGTACGCAACAGACCAAAACGTTTCAAATGGATAGAAGGATATTGAACGACTTATTCACACGAAATGCAATAAGTATAAAGCTACAGATGCGTTGCGAGTTTTCATAAATGATGCTATATATTCCGTACTGGTACTCTATTACTTTGTCTCTAATCAAAACGAGATCGAAGATATCTCGAAAAACAAACGAATTAGCGGCTCATACTATTAAATAACAATTTATTGGATATTGTCGAAGTAAATTAAAAACTCTAAAAATATCTTAACTGGCAGGTTCGTCTAGAATGTATCCAAACCAAACGCAGGTAAACATATTATAATGTTGTTATATGAGTGTGCTTCACAAATAGGTATGATAATGCATAACGAGAGTGAATCTTGTTAAACTAATCCTAACTGATTCTAACAATTAATGCCGTTTTATTGCAGCCCCGCCTTTGTTTACTCCGCAATTTATACGACAGTTCGAGCTTAATCGGTTCCTAGATTCCGAATTAAGGCGAATAATTAACTCGCGACAAGCAATATACAATATTTACTGTTTCAATATAACTTAACATACTTTTTGCTTACTTGAGTGATGTTACTATTAAACATTATAAAATAATTGCAGCAAATATTTGTAATATGCACTTATAATAATAACAATAAGGTAATTATTCGTAATTAACACATTGCATTAGTTTCGTAAATTTAAGTTGGCCTGTCGACCGTGTCTAGCGATCCTTACTGCACGTTATTGCTTTTAATTGGCAATGAATAAAATTAGTAGTTCGTTAGGATTTGCAAATCGAGCTGTTCAATTTCTTTACGAGTAGATTAATTAGAGAGCAAGAACATTATTTTAACGGTCATTAGTTTAATAAGTGTCTGTTACAGGGAATGAGAAATTTAAAATAAACATCATATCATTTGAGGATTTATATCCGATGCATATACGGGTCTAATATTATGTACTGTGTTAGACGTGGGTTTAGATGAATATCTTAGGCTGAGTAGACTGTGTTTCGTGATTCCTACTGATCCAGAATTCATAATTGACATACCGTATCCACCGTATCCTCCGTATCCACCGTATCCACCACCGTATCCGCCGTATCCGCCGTAGCCTCCATTACCACCGTAACCAAGTCCGCTGTAGCCGCCATAACCACCAAGTCCGGAGCCGGCAAGGCCACTGTAGCCAAGACCCCCATAACCAAGACCGACAACACCACGTTTCTCGGTCTTCTTGGCTTCTTCAGCGGATGCTGCCGCGACGGCAAGAGCTACTACAATCTGGAAATTACATTTAATATTAAGTACTGAAAAATAAATAATTTGCCTAAACAGCTTCTAGTAGCTCAGTAGTATTTGCTTTATTCACCTTAAGTATTATAAAAAAAACAATTTTTAAGTAAAATCCCTTGTTATTTTGCAATAGCAACGTGTAATGTAAAGGCTGCATTGACTCACTTGGCCTTCGCCGCAGGATATCCCTCAGCTAAACACAGTGTTCAGTTATATTACTGATACCATTAATAATAGCTGTCTGATTTCCATACTTAAATAAATTTCGAGTGGGCCTATAAACTACTGGGAGACCTTCGAGGACTTTTTGGCACTCGAATAAATAATTGTATTGAAAATGCTGCCAGCGTTAAATGTGCCCTGCCACAGGGACCAAACTTTTTAAATTTGATTTCAATTTCTTTTTATTAAATTTTAACTATTTTTATTATGACTATGTTGGTTAAGAAAATTGTAAATATAATTAATACGTGATTGTTATGATTACTAAAATATGTCATTTTATTGATAAGTAGAATGTTTGAAAATAAATTTAATCTTTTTAATAATTAATTAAGATAACTTCAGTTCTTAAAATACTATTTGATAAACAAAGGATATTTGTACTAAAGGGTTAAGCAACAATTGATAAAATCTGTAAGCAAGAAGCGCAGTTCCCGACAAAGAATTACCCTTTTGATATCTAATTACTGGATAACTATTTCGCACAATGGCTATTGTCAACATTGCTTCATCCATTGTTTGTTAAATTGTACCGGCTGTAAGGACTATTCAGCTAAGCTTCGTTTATGGGTGGACATTTCTTATATTAATTAGACCTTTTTAAATTTTAAGATTTAATAAACAAACTAATTATATTGTCAACGATTTAAAAAAAAATTCAAAAACCAACAACTAGGATATTTTTCAAAATATAACAACTAAACGATCGATTTGTTTCAATGTAAATCCATTCATGAGGTACTTACCAAGAACTTCATGTTGTCTATTGTACTGTACACTGAGTGACTGATGCCTGAAGCTGCTCACTGACAGCTTTTATACCACGAATAGTGGCCGGAGGAGTCAAGGACTAACCGTTATTGTTATAATTTTAATACGTCTGTGAGAATATACGAATTCACGCTCAAATCATATCGTTACTTTTGAAAATGAGGTTAGTAGCGTAATTTTGTATTACAAAAAAATCATTATTAATAAATCGGAGGATTACCTCCGAAAATATTCAAAACTATACTATTTATTATGTAATTATAGAACAGAAAACAAATTCATTCCTTATAAAAGTAAAAATAATACGATCAATACATAAAACTAAACGAAAACATTACAACAAACAGAGAGAAAAAAAGATTTAACACCGTATACATAATAATACACCTATCTTTATTTACATGGAATTTATTGACAAATAGTGTCTGTTACACCAGTTCATAACTATAGTTTTGTTAAAATAAAGAGGTCAGAGGAAACTCTAACAACTTCTGAAAGAAAAACAGTTTCCCAAGCAAAAAGTCAAGTGGAAAAACGATGTCTTCCCGCTCAAGTTTTTTGCGAAAAGCCTCATTTTGTCAGCACGAAAGAAAATAATGATGTAGTTTTTAAAATACACGAAGAAATAAGTCAGTTTATAATTATAACTGTTGTATAATGTCCGTTGTTGCATCTGTCTGTCTATCTTTTTTTGGATAAGAATAGATGACAATCTAAGAATGGCGTTAGGTGTAAATTGTGAGATTTGAGAGTAATTGTTAGATATGTCGGCTGAACTGAGGGCTTATTGTACCTTATTGACATACTTAAGATGTGAAATTATTACAATTAAGCAAATTTGTTCAAATCTACTTTTAATTTAATAAATTCTCGAATCTTATACGTGTAATAGTTTGCGTGCATCCCTTCGTTAACGTTTTTTTTAATGTTTTGTCCAAACATAGGAGAAACTCTACAAAAACATTAAAAGCATATGAGTGCCAATACTAATTATACACTAATGTATATGAAATATGATTTTATCTATAATTTGGTTAACAAAAACGTAAAGTTCACGTTATAGCAGGTCAATTGGCGATGGGTAGCGCAAGCGCAGGTGCTTAATGTACTACTTGATTTATGGTCCTTCTTCAATTGCCTTATTATTATCTATATTTATTTGTTAGGAACAATGATAAAGTTTGGAGATGCATGAATATATCAGAACGTTTTACTAGTAATTTTCAATTATATTGTGATTAGGGTGCATGCTTCCTAAACATTTTCAGGTTGCTAACTTAAATATTTTGGAGCTGTTACCAATAGTTTTATTTCCAAAATTTGCGCCCCTTTTAGTACCCGTTTGCCACCATTAGACTTCCTCTACTTATTATTACCTTATTGCATTACCTTATTACTAATAATGTAATCCTTGTAACATCTTAATTTAGTTTTTTAGAGTTCTCCCTCCTCTAAATCATATAAAACGAATAAAAAAAAATAATGTTTACAAAATCCCGAAAATCCCCATTGCAGGTAACGCAAATATCACGTAGATTATCGCATGTCGTAGCTAAGTGGGGAAATTGGTCAACATCCTCCACCTCCATCAACACTGATATAATTTCAAATCCTAAATCAATTTGCCTGGCTTAGGCTGCTTATAAGGTAAGGCTGAATAAACACGACCGCATAAATCATAATGCCCTTACAAATTAGGTCACACAAGTAATTTCATTATTTATGACTTCTTGTTATGACGAGTAATTTAAAGTGAATCACTAATTATTATTTGTACATACTTTAATTACTTCATAACTATAAATTTAATTGTTTTCACAATTATTTTGTATCATATTTCGTTATTCTTTTTTGAGTTTTACACCTTTGGGGAATATATATTTAAATTACTCGTAGAATGTAACATTTTGGTTTTATTCAGTGTTAATTCAAAGACTCTGAGCAATTAATTCTTGTAACCATTTGAACTATAATCCTTCGGAAGTATTGGCGATTTGAAAGATCGGCATTTCAATTTGAAAACATCTTTCATTTTTAAAACTTTTAATTTTAAAATCCATAGAGCGATTGAGTAATTCCGTAGTCGATTCCATTGCTATCCGTGCTTTTTATAATTTGATTTTTTGGATGTTTGTTGCTCAGTGGTAGAGTTTTGTTTACCCCACTCGGGTGTATTTACTTCAATCGGGGTTCCTACGTCTGCGCCAAACAATTTTTGTTAAGATTTCTAAATGCTTGTTGCTCTGCTATGCTATATGAATATAAGTAATTGGTATAAATCAGTTTAGTGTTGTTTATTATAACCGTCGGTTTCATCTACTACATTTTAAGCACTATTCTCTTAAAACAGAAATGCTTGTTCTTTGTAGACAATCATCATTACCAAAGGTACATAGTGTTTAAATGTAGGGGCGTATAGTTTCAGTAAGATTGAGAGATAGCGGCGCAATTTAAGAGCAATAAACAGAATTAATTGAAGTTACATTATGTATCACGGTGTGAACGTATCGTAATAGAATCTAGAACTAGCCAGCAATTATTGGAATCCTCTTACCGAATGTGTCTGCAATTCCATGCTATAAGGACCTGTTGTAATTGCAAGTCTCTCCCATTAGACTGGGTTCACACTACAGAGAGTCGGCATGACCACAAAATCTTAAAATTCTTAAAATTAATTAACAAATGATGTAATAAATGCTCTTATAATCATGACTATAGATAATTTCAGATATAATGATAAAACCGCTCTGGTGTCGTTTTCCTGATATGTTTATTTACATAATTAGTTAGCCTAAATTTTTTGTTAGTGACTTACTATGTTTTGATTCTTTTTCTACAATTATGCTACCATCTTTTTGGGGTTTAATCTCATTTGTGTGTGTTAATGCTGTAGAATAGTTGTTATATCAGAACTCATTAATAAATAGTCATTATCATGAATAATTATAAAACATAGTAGTAATATTATTTATTGCCAACTTAATTAGGACATAATAGTTGATTTGTAATATTCATTTCAGTTTCAGTAATGTATTCGAGGCTCAATGCGAGCTCTGCTAATATTCGCTAGTATTTGACTATTTCCGATATTCCATCAACCCATAGGCTCTATGTTTGCTATATTAAAGAAAAAAATTAACTGTTACGAGATATTGTCGGCTTTGATCCGTAATTTGACAAAACGATTAAAACTAATAATTTCAAATGATATTCCTCTAACTAATAATTTCATATGATCAGAAATCAATTATGACACTAAAAATCTATGTTTAATCATAAAGTTATTTGGTTAGTTACAAACATATCAAATATATTATGTATTTCCCAACTAACATTTTTTTGTTATCGCAATAAAGACCTTGGTGACTTAGGTGTAAGGACTAGTATTCAACGTGGTAAAATCTCTTATCTCGTACCAAAACCTTTTCCCCCGCATAACATAAAAAACATGAAAAGATAACCTTGATAATAAAAAGTAAACATTATTATAAAACTCACGCACACAAAGATGAATTTAAACAATCAACAACGTTGTGAAATTGTAAATAACATAAATGAAACATTAACTAAGACTAAGGTAACTAATACAACAAACTACGACCTGCAGCTCATATTGTTAAGGTACGGTGGGTTCAAATGGGAGATTATGGACATTAGATACTTCTATCTTACTGCATTTAAACGATATAATTGAAGAGAAGTCAACTCATTGACACTGATTTCATTCTCTAGAACGTGCGTACTCTATAGTAAATTGACCAGCGAGCCCCTGATCTGAGCTCACAAATCGATGGAAGATGTATTCATAGAGTGGCTTTGCTAAGGATATATAGACTAGGCTCTATGCAGCTAGTGATAGTTATTTGTTTACTTGATATTGGAATTGCAGAATCGTTGTGCTCTGAAAGCTATGGGCTCAGCAATGACTGGCCTCAGGAATTTTTGTATATTTTTTGTATCTAAGGCCCTCGTTTTACATAATAGCATCCATTCTGATCGTCCCCTGGTGCTGCGTAGAGATGTGTGAAAGTATTCAGAGTAGTTGTTCTGTTGACCTGCTTGAGTTTCATCATAGGACGTCGAGGCAGAATATGAAATTTCACCATATTACCCAGACGTCCATAGTTCGAAAACTGAGCGTTTTTTATATGGCACTGCTTTTACCGCGTACCACTACATATTTTTAAATGGCAATGCACTTGCAAGCCCTCTCGAAATGTGAGTATCTGTGGGTCTAACACTTAACATTAGATGTAGGTTTAACTGTAGCAGCCTGTTTGCAAATACAACTTTATTGTTTTGTATAATTCTGTTCATTATCCAATATTTTGTACAGCACTTGGCATTACGGGTACTTATCCGATAACTTGTCTTAACGTTTAGTTAAAACGAGTTCAGTTGTATTAAAGATCTCTAATTACCTATTTTGAGCACCAAGATAATATCTTTATGAGCAAAACACTCCGTAGAGCCGCTCATTATAAGCAAATGTAATAACATTTTTTATCCACTATAATAGTAAAATTAAGCAAGTTTAAATGCTGCAAATATTTAGTGTATTCTTAATCAATGATTATGTAAATGCTCCACATACAAATGGTACATATAACAGTTTAGTTTGATTTCTGTGTATTAGAATTATCATGTCTCATTGTGAAACATGATTATTTAGCGAAAGCGTCTGATTCGTTATTGCTAGTTTATTAAGTTTATTTTTTTAAATTTAACAGATATTGTTACTATGGGTTGATGAGCTTATAATATTTCGGTTTAATAATTTGAGACTGACATAAAAAACAACTACCTACTAGGTACAACATTAAATTAAGTTATAAGGATATAAATTTATATTAAGACAATACAACATTGGCAGGTCAGAAAGCTACATTTTGTGAAAACCCTCTTTCCCCCTCAAAGTATGATATGGCTTATAAAAATAACAAAATAGAAAATTAGAACTAGAGATTAAAATATAATAACAATATGATATTAGACGGTTTTTATACGTAGTAGCTACTAGTACTACTAGTACGCTCCGAAACACACTTGTATAGGAGAACGATCACGCATTGTCCTTTAAAACTTACAAAAAGGGCAATTTATGAGAAATCCATAGTTTTTTGCCTATTCGTATCATTGACCGAGAAATCTTAAGGTTCCCACAAAAACTGAGGCCGCGATAATTACAAGCCTATTCTGGCATAATATTGCGTAAGTTATTGTTAACATTTTAACTAAGGTTACGCATGCAGTACTAATGCAGAAAACCTTAAATTGGTATAAAAACCTTATATTTATGTATATTAATTAAAAATTATATAGCGGAGGGTAATGAAGGGCTCCTTTTAATCGTTTTACGGAGTTAAGAGAAACAAATAATTTAAAATATACCATTACATACGTAGCCAATATGACTATTACTATAGCTATGAATTCTAAAAAAATATACAAATTGAAAAATCATACAAAAAAAATGATATTTAACCATCAACATGAGCCATTAAAAGTATCAGTGTATGAATTAACTTATAAGACAATAAGTGTTCACTAGGAACCAGTGCAATGCAAAAGTGTGGCCTAAAGACATACTAGACAGAAATATACTAAACAGTATTTCATACGAGTAGACCTTCAGTTTATTTGATTTTGAGTCTGAGTATTCTTTGTGCTTATTACGTAATAAGTAGCACCTTTAGCCGAGTGTTACATCGGCCTTACACTAGTACTCCACATTTAGTAATACGGCCTACTTCAATCCTAAATCCATAAAACTTACCATTTTTAAAGAACTTATAGAATTGACTTTTGACTGTTTCGAACAATAAAATACTATATATAACAAATAGTTAAAAAAATCTTGTATATCGAATCTTAAAATTTGGAATACACGTAACATATCAGTCAATCCATGGCTAATATACTTCAACTGATGGTGAAAAAAGGAAAAAAACTATACTATGTATAATTACTGGTTTCCCTCTTCGTGTTCCCTCAAAGTTTCAATGAAGACCCAATGTCGACAATGTTTTTACGAGAATAATTATTATTATTCACAGCAGTAATGTAATCATTATTCATAATGTATACTTTAAGAAATAATACGTTAACACAGTTAAATTAACCTTAAAATTAACTCAAGGTTATCTGAAAGGATCTAAAAATGTAAAATACGAATCTAATTAAACCATTATTGAGCCTCTCATTAAACACTTTTAAATTAACTAATTACGAAATGATTATTTTTTCCGTTTCCTATGCATATAAATTTATTACAATTAAATAGTTTTTGTATCTCCTTAATATCCTTTAAGACCCGATTCTATTGTATTGTCAGAGTTAGCGACTCGCTACCTAGGACGGCGTCTTTCTTGTCTTCTAATATAATACAATTGATTCGGCTTCATTGATAAGATACAATTATTCATGATTATAACTTTTAAACATTTTCTTAATTCTTTTTTCCTCTGAAGGGAGACTATTGGACCGTAGGGTTTAAGGGCACAAGCGCTAATAAATACTTAAGTTGGCACCTGATAGTTCCGGTGACGGTGCTTTTCTCGTTCAACAAATAAGTATCGCATACAGTGAGGAAATGCTCCCAGCGTTTAAGGTACAATACCAGAGGGACCAAACTTTTGAAATTTTGAAATTTTATATTTATTCATTTTTAATTATAAATAAATAAATACTTTGACCATCATTATAATGTAGGTTAAGGATACTACAAATACTGTACATTTCTATGTTAGAAATAAATTCTAAAAGTAATCATAAACTAGCATATCGATTTTAGTCTTAGCAAATCATTGGAAGTTAATCGAAAAGTAGATTATAATAAAATATCTTCCGGGACGAATGTTCTAGCCTCTGAGTCTGGGAAATAAGTTGTCATTTCTTCGGTTAGTAAAAAATGTGTGAATCGCAATTTATTTAAATGATTGACGTGCGTATCGCGAAGCCCAGGTTTTTAAGGATACCTAAATCCATTAAGCCACATCCAAAAATTCACTTATCCAGCCTGGATTAGCATATACATTAGCCCGATGGCTTCTCAATTTAAATAGTAACTTAATATTCATTTGAGGTCCGGCCTCCTTGCAGCACTCAACTTAATTGAAATGGATTACACGATACTACGATGATTATATGCTTCCGCCCATTTTCTCGTGAATCCTTGTATTTTCATATTCAATATTCCTTTTATAGAATTATTGTATATTTTAAGGTTTAGGTTATTAAGCTCGGTGTTTTATGGTAAAGCGTGCAATGCTAAATTCAGGTAGGTACTACTTTGAAGCAGGTTTTAAAAAATCGTGTTGTGCGTAATCGACAGAAATTAATGCATTAAATGGTAAACCGGTAAGGAAATTTACATATATGAGTAAACGTGATATGTCTTTGTGATTAGAACTACCACAGTACTCAGGTGCAATTCTTCTGTAACTTGCAACGGCTCAAGCCTAGTTCCAGCAGGTGGCGCGGTGTCATAAGTCGAAACTGGACAACAGGCAACTAGGCTTCTGTACTAGTTGCTATTAAAAATATTACTGAAACGGATAAATACATTTGTGTCCCATGAAATATACAAATTAACTATAATTTGTAGTTTCCTTGGAATAAAAGGACAGTATTTGAAATACAATGGTAATCAAATACTGTCGTAATTTAGATTTTTTTAAATAGATGTGTCTTTACTAATAACATCTTGGAATATTGGAATATTATTGTTGTTATTACGATTTAGCCTAACTAACTAATACGTAAGTCTAACCTAATTTATTAATAAGGTTACTTTTATTACTTAGAGCCTATTAAAGGGAAGACACTCTGTTCTTGTGTTTTCACTCACCTTTTAATACTAACGTGCACTAACACACTTATTCAAATGGTTTTGTTCTTTTTAGTCTTCTCCCTAGGCCCGTAGCGTCAAGAAGTTGACGCTACCTTGATTTTGCTTGATTGATGCAACCTCGACATTCACGTGATGGTGGAGACTATGTTCGTGGTCTCCAGCAGTCTTTTCTATTATTGTGGCGACGTCCTCTTTATTGAGGTCTCATTGGAGGTCGTTATTGCAAATGTATCAGGGAGCATTGACCATTCCTCTGACTGCTTTGTTTAGGTGTTATTTGGATGTGGCTATTACAGCCCCACAGCTTGCAACCAAAAATCCATACAGAAATTGGATCAAAAACGTATATGTATATTTATACCAAACAAAAACATATATATTTTATAAATAAAATTAGATATTGAGAGATGGATTGTGTCATGGTTAAGTATTTATTTTGAGGTAAATATTTTTCAAATTTCCCACGTGACGTAGTATAAATGTTTTATACATACTGCGTCCGAGGCTAAATTGGTAATTTAAGCAACTTTCGTACGTAAACATTTCTCTAGATTAAAAAAAAGTTGGTGCTGAAAATATAGCTGATCAAACTCAGACACATATTTACGAACACAAAACTTACATATGTAAATTAGTTTATAACACAACGAAAGCCAAAACTTTGACAAATAAACACGCTAAAGGAATGTAAACGGTCAACAGGAACCCAGAATTGGCCACTCCCGAGATTGTCAGTAATTCCCGCTTTCTACAACACACATGTAGGAGTGTATCATAATGACTCATACATTAATAAGATTAAAATGATATTTATTTATTATAAATAACAGAAAATAAAATAAGTTTGCGTCTTACAATAGGCTAGAAGGCAGTATTGAGTTTTTAATTTTATTGGGTTTAGAATGTATTTATTTGTACAGGACATATCCTTAAAAATAAAAATAGGTAAAAAAACTTTTAAGTTAAACGGTTTTATGTTAAACATATAGTCTATGCATATGTTTATAATTCCCACGACTGTATCTATTTTATTATTTTTTGGTTTTTAGTACATTTATCTTAAACATTGCAATGTATGTTTAACATACAACCGTTTAACTTAAAAAGTTTTTTTACCTATTTTTATATTCTAGTTTTTATTTTTTATTTCGCATTCTGTTTAATTCATTTAGTGCTTCATTATTGCAAGGTTTATTGCCCGTTATTTATAGTATATTGTATTCTGCTTGTTGAGCCCTTTCATTTGATACCCATATTGATGGGATTAATAAAACATAAATTATCCGCCATTTTGTAGCGGCGGCCATCTTGAATTTATAATGATAATGAATAAACATAATTGTTTTGTCACCAAAATCCAAAGTGTATACAAAATTTCAGATTAATCGGTTGACAGGAAGAGGGTGAAATTTGAATTACTATATTTGACCCAAGAAAAAAAAATGTGATCCGTCACTGGACGCCTGGCCGATGTGAAACATCGACATTATTTTGTAAAAGTAATATGCAGAAAAGAACAGACTGTGATAGGAACTAAATATGTATGTCATAATGATAAAATAAAATATTACGATTTTTTCCAGATAACGATGACTATTTGTTGAATAAACATTATTTTTATTAAATATTTTTAATATGAAATTTACTACTGCATTTAGACTGTATATAATATAGGGTGGCGACGCGTCGCCACGCCAGAAATCTGTTTTACGTGCGGCTATAGATGTTTCACATCAAAAGAATAAAACAAACGGGGTGAGCTAAACAAAACCGTTTAATAAGGCACTAACGACATTAATGAGGTAATAGTTAGATGCCATTGCTATACGGGCGATAGCATCGAATTAATCTAATTGAATGGACCACTAGGAAGACATAAGTTTGCAAATTCGAAGTAACTCGCCTTAAAGCCATAGATAGCTAGCATTGGATTACTGACACATCGAATGACGTTCAGTTTTACGGTCATTTAGAAGGGAAGGCTAAATTAGTTTCTGAAAAACTTGGTGTGCACTCTATGCCACCGTTTGTAATTCTTTAAAGCGCAAATCAGCCCTCTATAGAGTACTATTCTCATCTGGGTGGGAACTCCCCAGAACTAGATTCTCCCTCTTGATTGTATTCAATATAGCATGATTCGAATCGTCGACGACTAGTCACTATCCGAGCTGCTTGATCCTCTGACGTTGCGTAGAGATATGGGGTCACTCTGGATCTTCCACTGCATTGATCATGATGAGTGTTCAGAAGACTAGTTCACATTAATATCCGTAGCTCATTTAAATTATCGGACGTCAAGGCAGAATACAAACTTCCACCGGTATCACCTAGATCGACCCATTCATCGATCCACAACTGAGTTTTTGCCGCGCACCACCACTATGCAAACCACTGAAGTATTTCTTATTTGTGTCAATTCTTAAAATGCGGGCAATGCACTTGCAAGCATTCTGGCAATGTGAGGGTCCATTTGGCAGATGATGAGCCTCCTGCCCGTTGTTACCTATATAAAAAAATTTAAGTGCGTAAGCATTTGTAACAATAAATCTGAAGTAGTATTAAGTTATGAGTCGTCGATTACTCACAGCAATTACATTGTCAAGGCTGTAACTGGTCAATGGAGCGTGGAAACGTGAGAACTTATTATTTCAATTACACCAGACGCTTTTCCGCACAATAATAACAGATTTGTTTTTATTTAAACAGCTATATGTGTCTGCCAATAAAGCCACCATCACCAGCTATATAAGATTAAAATTATTATGTTGTCATTGAGTGCAGATATTAAAAAACATAAACGACATTATATATTATCCACTGTAATCAAAGTGAAGTACCAACCAACAATTTACTCTAGGCCCTAGACTAGTTTTGGACTCCCATACCTGAGGTCGTATGTTCGATCCCGGCTGTGCTCCAATTGACTTTCTAAGTGCGCATCTACAACTTGCTCGTAGGGTAAAAAAAATAAAGCAAGGAAACCGGCACGTCACATATCTACTTGGCTATGAAATAAAATTTATCAAAGAAACTGATGCAAACCGAGACAAAGAAACATTTAGGGTTGAAGCGCTTCTGAATTATTATTTATTATTATAAATATCCGTTTAGTGGTTAAATTTCAAGTTCTGGGCGAATTCCAAAGAAAAAGGGTTAGATCAAATTCCATCTCTATTTATTTATTAGAATATTTATAATGGCAATTAAAATAACTATTCAAATTAGGATTAAAATTATAAATAGTAAATAAAATTTCTTGAATATGATCATCATAATGGTTTTTGTGACTATTATTCGTGTAATAATAACAAATAAACTAATAATTGTTGACAGTATAATTAAAAGGAAATTTTATAACAATAATTTTACCTAGAATAATAATATACACCCGACCCAGTAGTAAGCCGCTTGTTATAAGAGGTCTCTCGCAAATTAATAAGCTTGTTCGCTAATTACACAAAACAATGGAGTGTTTTAATAGTTTTTGGGTAAAATAAAGGCCGTTGGCGAAGGCCACTCACGTACGTTAGATGAACAAGCGGGTTGAATATAATATAACTTGAATATTACAGCAAACGACACAACGGGTAAATTTACTTTATATTTTTCAGTTTGGAATATATAATTAATACTGTCAATGCGATACGATGACTCGTAACAGTCAAGGTTAGTTTTTTTCGGTTAAATATAATTTTAAACTTTGTTTAAATAAACACAGTTTGAAAGGTACATATAGATTAATTACCTAACGTTTTATTTGAATCAACTAAAAATACCGAATACTTTAAATTCGTAATTTGTCTTGTGTATAAGCGAATATAATATTATTATGGTCTAGTTTTTAATGTACGTCAAAGTAAAATTAAAAATAATTTATTCATTTAGCTAACACAATATACACTTATAAACGTCAAAAAAAGAAATATACATTAATTGCTTCTAATTTTACATTTACTTCAGTCCTCAAATCAAGGGCGTAGAACGGAAGAGAAGAACTGGCAATAAATTTTCCGCCACTCTTTTTCATCGCAAAGTTTTTATTTTATTTTAAGGAGCTTTAACCATTACAGCATGATATCTTAAATAATAATTAAATAAATTAAAAACAAAGATTTTTCTCAGCTTGTCAAAGATCAGCAGGAGGCATACTGAAATAGGAGCACGCATTTACATTCTTGTGAAAACAACACGCAAATACATAGACGAAATAACTAACATCACAGCATACACGAATTCAAGTACGACCAGTCACCACAAGTAGTACCCGTTCACGAGTATGACGCATGGCCAGCCATCGGTCACCTCGCCATATTTTAGGGAGAAGGACAAGCCGACGCATGGACCCTGCCATAAGCAATGACGTTGTATATTAAATGAAATTGTATCTGCTGACTGACCGACATCTGCCTGAACTTAATTAATGGATTATCCTTATTTTAAAATTATTCTTAATATATTATTTATTACTTCAGCAACTTGACAATATAATTTTAAACAACAACGTCAAATGATGAGTGTGTTGTGTACACACATACATTTATACTAAAATAATAACTTCACAATTAATCTGTAAATAAAACACGAAATGCATTAATGCAAATTAATTACTAAGAATGATATCGTCGCTTCATGCTAATATTGGCAAAACTCAAAAGAATATACTGAATTAAAAACGCATGATATAGACTAGGATAAAAGAATTTTCATAAAAACATAGAAGATTTAAGTGAATTTGATTTCTATTACTTTCACCAGGATACTAAAGAAATCCTATCCCGTGAAATAATATTATAATAGTGATTCGGTGATAAATTGAAAGACACAAGATAATAATCACTTAATGGTTAAATTAATAAACAAGCTTCCTCCTTTTAAATTGACAAGTTGTTATTAAATTAAATTAAAATACGTTTATTCAGTTTAGATGTATCTTAGAGCATGCTTATGAATGTCCAGATTGTTCATAAAATTCGCGAAAGAGCAACGCCATCTACTTTAGATTAAAAAACTACCTAATAAAAAGATCTTAAATTATTTTGATAAGTATATTTTGAATATTAAATGAACAATTCTTGATTACCATAATGTCGTGCTTAAACTGTCTCATTGAAAATGTTCAGAGAGACAGCTTAAACGGCCGCAATGTTTTCGTTTAAGTCAAAACAGAGTGGTTCAATAGTATGAATAAGAGGCGTGAAAATCACGGCCTGTTAAAGTTGACATTAGTCTAATTGTGAAACAAAGTGTTTGTCTAAATACGAGTGAATGCCATTAGTCTCGTCGGGCTTGCTCAATTTATCACCATAATATTTTTTTTATGACTATTCAGCAATATTTTGCTTTACTTGTGTTTGCAGAAATCAATTCAATTGAACATATATATATATATATATATATCTTAATATATATATTTCTTGTGTGCGTGTGTATGTGACTGAACTCCTCCTAAACGACTGGACCGATTTAGACGAAATTTTTTGTGTGTGTTCAAGGGGATCTGGGAATGGTTTAGATTTACAATTTTGTCCGCTGGACAATGTTTTTTTAATTAATTTTCAATTTATTAGTTGTTGTTGATATATATATATATATTGTTGTTGATGAAGTTGATGTATATATATATATATATTAAGAAAACGTTTAAAAATCCCGTTGCTGCTTTTTAACAAAAACTTAGAACGAACTAGCCATTTCGCTGCGTGGGCCTGAATGATGTCTTAGTAAATTAGATGTAGATGTCTTATTATTTTCTGAGAAGATTTACTATCGTACTTAATGTTTTTTTTCAATGGTAAAGTAGAGATTTCAACAAACGGAAAGCACACCGACTTTTAGGAAGAATTTAATTAGGGCCTTTTTCGATATTAATTCAAAATAAGGTGAATAAACAAATATTTTTAAATCAAATAAATTACAGCGTATTTAGGGACATAAAAAGGTAAGGTTCCACCAAATTTCCTGGGTCTCTTTTGGTAATAGATTAAAATAAAAAACCAAAAACTTGTGTCTTTTTTAATTTTCACATGCATGTTGTGATTAATGATTATGTGGAAAATGTATAAATACAAAAGTTTTAGATTTTTTTTATTATCTTCAACTTGGTCATTTGACTTTTTCCTCCTCAGATCAGGAGTGAGGACCTCACCTCACCTTAGATCATTTTTATAATATTATCTTTCAATGGTTTTCATCCTACTATTTTTTCCAATGTTATTCATGCTACTATTTTTTTTGGTTCCTTAAATTATCGACCCTCTGTTCTAATGCAATTAATTAATTTTGATAAATTCACAATATTTATAAAGTTCTTTAAACAACCAGTAAAGTAATCCGTCCTGAACCCTGGTAAGTGTCTAAGTGATAAGTGGTAAGCTAACTTTCTCAAGTTGGTGACAAATATGAAATGACAATTAAGTAATTATAATCGGATTATGTATAGTAGAATAAAATAGGCCAAAAACAGCGTCAGTTATTCAACTCAAGCCTCTGCGATAGTTGAGACGAGAGTGAGCGGTGTGTAATCAATGTGATCATTTCCCATTTCATCACTCGCTGTTCAGTCGAGTCAGTTAAGACCCTCCTGATGGCAATAGAATCACCTTCCTGAAATTAATTAGTACTGACTCTACGCTCCGGCGATAGCGCGATCTACTAGCCTACTAGCGCCATCTCATGTCGGAATATGGTACCTGGTATTTTGGTATGTCGTAATACCAATCGTAATCACGAATAAAAATCTTGTAATAAAGTATACACACCAAATTTATTTAAGTACACATTTTAAATTTACTGTTAATGAAAATTAGTGAACCTTGGCTGCTGATTTCTTGTTTGTTTTTTTTAAGTTAGATGATCCGTCATATGACACTCGACGACGCTTTTTGGGTCTTTAACGTGCTGGTGCGGCGCTACATTCGTCTTATATCTGATAATGATACTTTAATTTCATAAGTAATCATTAAATATAAATAAGTTATGCAAATACGCAAGGTTTAAATATACGACCTCAGGGATTAGTGTTAAGTTCATGCCTAGGCTAGCACTACACTTTGTAATAAATTATTGGATATATTATATGGTGCATAACTAAAGTAAGGATAAGATAGTTGTGTAGCTACAGAAATAAATAAATAAAATAGTATTTGAGAAAGTATCGCTGCGAGTAAGGTCTATTATAATATTATGGTTGTTTGGTAAAATTATTTGTAGAATTGTCATTGAGGCTTTGTGTTAAAACTCCTAACTAAATTTAAACCAATTGATAAATAAGGTTACTAATTACTACTCAATCCTGTAAGGGCTTGGCGATATATGTCCCAAACAGAGTGTGTTTTCTTAACAAATGGTTGGGGTTCATGAGAAATAGATTGTTTGCGCCGAGGTGTTTGTCCCGACTGACCCGGTAATAATATTAAGATTTCACATAACTATAGAAATTTTATGTTTTCTATTCGAACTAATAACAAAACTTGTATAGCAGTAAGTTTTATTTATTTCATTTCGCAGAAATCTCATGAACACAAAATAATATATAGAAATATGTCTGAAAAGTACATCCAGGCAGGCGTTTCTTTAATTCTAATTTTCTCAGAATTAATACAATAATTCTCAGTAAGGATTTAAAGACGAGTCTAATATTTTATAAGCATCGCAATACTCAGACCGGATATGAACGTAAATTGGTATCTACCAAAAACCGGAAATAGTGCCTGGCTCTGTTGACATAGAGCCATTTGGTTTGCTATTATTGTTTTCTGTAGTAGTGTTATTGTTTTGAAGTTGAAAATGTTTTCCTTTATCATTACAAGAAATCTTTTGTAATTAAAAATCTAGCTTTTGCTTTACTAATAAAATACAAGTAGTAACACACTCACACACACAAATTTTCCGAAATACATACTAAACGACAATATTTATTTACAATATCAGTATAAAAAATGTTTATAAAGTGACATCTGTGCTGACTTTGAGAAATAAAAACGTGCGTGTGCGCACTGTTGATAGTACGACATTGTGACAATAGATGGCGTATTTGTTAATAAATCAATGACACAAAGAAATACTTAAGATATATAAATGACATAAAGAAAGAAACTTTAAATAAATTAATAAAATTTAAAATCTTCTGTTTTGGTAGAGCACGATGAGCATATTTTTTCCACTGTATAAGGTCCGTCTGAAAAACCATTATATAAATCAAAAACATGCTATTTCATTGCCTTATAAATATAAATATCGATAATTTACCGATCGTAAACCACTGGTTGGTTGGAAGACCAGACTCTTTCCTGGCTTGGACGATAGCTTCCCTCATTGCTATTGGGATCACCACACCCATGCAAGTGGCTGGCTCTCCCGTTGCTGAAATATTTTTTTTAAATAATGATTTTACATAGATTCTGAAAACGAAACGTTTAGGGTATTCGTGATCTAATTATCTTTTCTCTTTTTTTAAATTGTAAATGTCTAAAAAAAACTCAACCAATTATCAGATTGCATGCTTGTATTGTTTATGTTAACCTTTGGATCCCAGTAAATAGTCAATGCTAAAGGACTTCTTTCGGAAATATATGCGGAAGTCCTGTGGAATGTCGCGAGCCTGCGGCACCCAGTAGTGCCAGCTGCGATCGGTCAACAGTTCCCCGGTTGGAGAGAAAACCAGCTCTTCAGTCGTCCAGTACCCACATCCCATCACGAAAGCACCTTCCACCTGCAATTAAACCGAGCTTTCTAAAGATTTACTCTACATAAAATCTTCTCTAGATGTTAAAAAACCTAAACGATGATGTATGTCAAAAGAAGATTGCCTGTTTCAACGCTATCACTGATGGTTTTGTAAAATAATATACAATGAAATTTTAGTATACCTACATAAATAGACCTCAACAAAAGAGGTTTTGTATTTCGATTTTGTCGATGTGTGTTCATATACATCTATATATTATTATTTTTATTTTACCCCACCTGCCCAATATCGATCTCAGGATTTACGCTGCGACCGACATCTTCTATCAAATCTACTCTTCTTATATTCCATTCTCCTGTCAAAACATCAATTTCCACCTCGGCTAGTGTTACGCCGTAAATATGATAATTTCGAACGTCTGCCATTCCAGTTTTAGAGTGAGCCTGCAGATCAATCTCTGCCGTGACAGCGGCTTTAATAATATCTTCCCAACTGGAATTTTGCATCTTCTTCTTAATGGGATCTAATCTTTTTAATAGTTTCTGGCAACACTTTTGTACACCGACTCCAACAAATTGAGAAGTTATGCTGCCTCCGGATATAAAACAGTTTGGTGAGATTGTAGTATCGTTAGGTTTAACTTGTACTTTTTCAACTGGTATATTAAGGTGATATGCGCAAATTTGAGCGGCCTTCGTGTTCACACCTTGGCCCATTTCAACACCGCCATGTGTTACAATTACTGTTCCATCTTCTGGGTACACAGAAATATTTATACTAAGGGATATAGATCCAGCGGGGCTCCACCTTAAGAATGAATGTCGGAGTCCCCTTTTCTTCCATCTATTTTCAGCATTAAATTTGTCAACAGAACGCCGCCGTTCATCGTATTGTGAGTTCTCTTTTAGTGTAATAACAAGTTCTCTTATATCGTTATGATTTAGGATATCTAAGTTAGCGAGACGAACATCTACTGGATCTAAATTGCCCTCATACGATATTCTTTCCATTAAAAATTCCGCCATTGCTATGGATTCTAATGTTCCTATAGAAAAAAACAATTCAATAAATAAAAATATTACCTACCAGTTCCCAAATCAACGACTTAGCGCGGGCGGTCAAAAGTGGTACAGTTATATATTAATCGTCAAATCGACACCATGCCAGTAGTTGATCACCCTGCACAAGAATTATAAGGATCCTCATGAGGGAGTTATAAAAACTTACCCGGAGATCTACACCACGTATTAGATGGCGTATCTGTAATAGCATTGTATAATTTGAAATCCCACGATGATTTATCGTAACAGTTGTTGAAAGCATCTGTACTGAAAATGGCTATAGGTTCACCTACAATATATCCGTTATCTTCGAAAAGATCGTACTTGTTATATTGTATACGACCGGCACTATTCACTGAAACCTAAATTTAGATTCATTAATAAAGATTTAAACTCCATTTATTTCTCTAACTGTATCAAATTATTGACGAACGTTATTCTTATAATTTTTAATATTTAAAATTAATTTAATACCTCGAAATTTGTAGAACATGGAAACCTCTTTCCCACGAATCTCATATTATTTTTAAGCGACTGTATAAATCGGCATGGTCTATTTAATTTGTGTGTTACCAACGCACAAGCAACAGATACTTGGGCTCCTCGAGATATTTTCATACCGTAGGCGCCTCCAAGACGTCGTAGAAACACATCTATTCTATAACATATAATAAAATATAATAAAGAAGATATAATAAAATCAAATGTGAAATAAAAGTTAGGTTGGTAGTATGTTGTTGTAAACTGTTTCTTATAAAACAATATCACCTTTTAAATAACTGATATGTTTTTTTTAATTAAAATGTAAACTGCAGTGATATTATGATAATGAACATGTATTGCACCTGTACAATAAACAGATAATAAAGTAAGTCATATAAATAAATAGAATTTGATACTGACACTGAATTGAAGAAATAAGTTTGAATGTAGGCTTACTTATTTTGCTGAATCTTCAATGCCCTCGATACCATGCGCTGCACGCCATCCATCCACTGCGTCGTTGAATATAATTTGATGCCTTCCTCTATAGGATGCGACACACAGGCTAACGTCTCCATACAAAAGTGATATTGTGCATATATCGACATTTCACCTTTTATTACCTTAGCTACATCATTTCCCCTGTTCGTAGCCGGAGACGCGAAATACTCTTGAATTCTACTAGCATCAGTTTTAGCTATTTTTATGTCCAATAGCGGTGGTCTTACATTTGTGTAAGTCACTTTAACGAGTAATGCTGCTCTCTCTGCTGTATATTGGGTTTCAGCAACGATGATCCCAAGAGGTTGGTTGTAGAATTTGACTTCTTTTTCACAAAGGATTTCCTCATCAGCCATGTAAAATGGGGTTCCAGCTGGTGTAAAACTGTTTTGACCAGGAATATCTGATGCTGTATAAAAGGCCACGACACCAGGTTCTTTCTGTAGAAAATGTGAAATGATGCGGTTTAGACTTGTGATAATACTAATGTAATATTAAGGTTACCTTTTTAACTTAACAATTATTTAAACTGCTTATATTATTTACTAACTGTGAACTTTAAAAGCCAAAATAACCTTTTTATAAAAAACATAATTCATAGCAATACGTATAACTTGTGTAAACATCAAGCAGTTGTACACATTTGTATAGAAGATATTATTTATATCTTTACCAATGCTTCGGCAGCGTCAATATGTTGAATAGTCCCGAGGGCGACAGTGGAAAGGACAAATGAAGCAAACACCTCTTTTGGCAGAGACGGCACATCTTCAGAGTAGGATGCTTCACCAGCGCATTGGATCTATGTGTAAAGGCATCTTAAAATATAATTTTACTACGTAATTATGCAATTAAATATTAAAGTACTATTTAAAATTAAATGAAATGAATGTATATATATTCAGAATAAATTTTATATTTTACTTCTGCATTTATAATAAATAACAGCAAATGTGAAATAAATTTAATACCAATCCATCAAACTTCGGTGAGGGCTTATTAAGTGGCCATAAAGAGGGGTTTGTCTCAAAAATTTGCTTTCCTTCAGACAGTGATCTCCAATCTCGTAGTCTCTCCACTCCTGATTTGTAACGAGGAGCTAAAATGCTTTCAGGACACAATGACAGCAGTCCCTAGAGAACACGTTAATAATAATGATAATAATTCAATTAGTTTAACTAATACAAAAAAAACTATATCACACTATCACAGGCAGGTAGAAACCATTTTTTTAAATTTGCAACGAAAAATCTATAATTTTCTGGTCAAATTAGCAAAAATTGGCTTCATGTAAAAAAACAAATTTGCTTTAATTTATCAAAAAAGTTGTGTGAGGTCACTAAATTTAAAATATTAGACAAAAATAATACCTTATAGAACAAACCCAGAGCTAACTTCCGTCTGTATTCAACTGACATTTCTGGAGGATTTGCTACTACTTGCATTTCCTGATTAAGAATACTAAGAGACCCTTGCAAAGTTTCATTAGTAAAGAGATTTTTTCCGATCAGATATTTTTCAGTTCTGAAGGCTCGGTGGAAGCCAGTAGAGAGACCACCGTAAGCGATGCGACAATCCAAAAGCCTATTGTTGGGACCGAATTTATAGAGGTAGCCGGCGTGGACCACAGCGTGAGCGTTTTGAGATCGAGGCATTATCTGGGAACAACATCAAAGTGTCTTGAAAACATTGAGCACCACACATCAGCCACACATATCTTTTAAAATACATACATTTATTGTAAGTGTAAAAATAAAGAGCGGTCTTTCGGATTTGAATAGAAAGGTGCTTTTTTTTCACTTAGCTCGATTAATATCATCTAAATAACCGCTCATTGGAGACGCAACAGGCGTCACGCTAGTCTGGGGAGCGTTTTAAAACATGTTATGTATTGTTTACATTTAAGAATAAAACAGACTTCACAGCGAACACAAATCTATAAAATAAACTCAAATCTTTTTAAACAATTTTGTATAATAATATCTCAGAGATAATTAACGGAATGAAATATGATCATGTGTGAAGTTTTGATAATTTGGTGTTTTAGTAATTTATTAAATCTAATAAGCTCACCTTATAAGTAACAATCTTTGTAAAGTCACTATTAAGTGGTGGCAGGAGGACATTGAGCAACACTTTTCCTCTCATGTCTGCATTTTGAAACTCTTCCATACTGATCCTATTAGCATTGCCGTGACCATACACTGAGAGAATATGTAATATATGAACATTGAACATAGTAAATATACATTATTAAACATATTATTATATCATTAGCAGAGGTTAGTCCAATTATGTTGAAGATTGTAAAAAACTAATTTGTTATTCCATTCCTTTTTGACTGGCAAAAATAAATTTACCTAATAATTATAATTGTGTGATTACAGTTAACAAGCCGGGTAATTTTATCTGCATAGTAGGTATCACGGGTTCTCAGCCGTATCTAATGTCCTAATAACTTAATTTATTTGTTTTTTCTAGTGTTGTTGTGTCTAATGTTTAAAATTTTCAGTTCTTTTCTGTTAATATGTACTTTATTTACTACGTACAATACATTCTTAACAACAATATTCAAATACTTACAAATACCAAGCTCTGCGCCGATTGTATTAAAAAGAAGAAAAATATCTGAATTAAATTCCTTGTGTTTATTTTTAATCATCAAATTTCCGGCAATGGTACCGATCTGTAAATAATACTCGTTTTAATAGCTACTTGTAATTGATGCCTTTACAACAATGTACTCACATTTTTAACCGGGATATGCGCGACCAGTTTCAGATGTTCTTGCAGAACTTTAAGGTAGCGGAAGTCATCGTGCTGAGACATTTGGTGGAATATCTCATCGAGCTCCGTGAGGGTGTTTCCAGCTCCAACAACTAAGTTCTGCTGCAAATAGTAGCCCTTTAGTACTGCTACAGATGATACGTCTATCAGCAGTCGGGGATACTCCAGTATTGGATAAACTCCTGTCAAATTTAATAAATAATTAACAGATTTTTATAATTAACATCTTCCTTTTAATTAAGATTGATCCTCTTTAAAAGGAAAATATATTGACATTAACGAACCTTTAGCAGTATTTCCTCCTACTAACATGTAAGAATCAGTTCTGTGCAGATTAAGAATTTTGAATACATCAGTTATGTCTTCTACTCTATACCAATCTCGGTTGTCGCTGAGTTTTATATGTAATAAAGTAGGATGTTTCACGTCTTCTTTATTAACTACACACCAATCATAATCTTCGCAAGTTTGGGAACAAGTTTCTCCTGTTTTGCTGCAAATGCTAAGGTCCTCAATGTCTGCAATGAGGTAAGGGTCCGGGGAATCAGACGCAAACTTCTTAAACGCCTCCAAAATGGGTCGGTATCCAGTACATCTACAAATATTGCTGGCCAGCGAGTTTTCTATTTCAAGCATCGTCATTTTCTTTTTCTTTAGCAGGCTAATAAAATGAGAATCAAATCAGTAATGTTTTTAAAACTGAAAACCTGATTGATATAAACGTACCTATACATTGCCATGACCCAACCAGGGCTGCAGTATCCACACTGACTGCCATTATTCTCATAGAGGCTTTTCTGTAGTGGGTGGTAACCTTCCAGCCTGTTTCCCACCTTCTCTATAGTTGTTATCACCCAGCCGTGACATGACGTTATCAGTACCATACACTGCCAACAAAATTTTATTTGTACATATTAGTAATCCTAAGGGTTTTTTTAGCATCGATACTTATGTTGAATATAACAGACTTTGTAGCTTTAGTTACATACGGCATTAACACTTTCTGTAGGTCCACCGGGACATTTCACGACGCTGACGATGCAGGCACCGCAACCGGCCTCCTGGCACATGTACTTCGTACCGCGCAGCTCCAGCCATCTCCTTAGGTACTCCAGTAACGTTACATTAGAACTTAGTTCACAGCCAACTAGAATAAGTATGAACATGTTTACCGAAAGTTGGATCAATTAATGAAACTTTGAAAACTCTAAATATCAGTAAGTTGAGTTAAAGAGCATGCGCACTAAGTTAAGGTTTTGTTATAAAGTTCTACAATTCACTGACCCAAATCATATTAAAACTTAGTTTAGCTAACGGAAGCAGACACTCTTTTCCACGATACTCTAGTATTCTTAGCATTCTTCGTAAAGGGGCAAAATTATGGAAGGTTGTGTTTTAAAGATATAAAAGATGTAATAACATTATTACTGCGTAAAACGTACACTTCTGGTTATTATTAATCACATGATTGACATTTCTTGTACTAGTTATTAAAGTTAACCTTAATTATACATAGCAGCAGCAAAAGCTTGGCATTTGGCTCAGGCGAGTACTGTTAGATTAAAAAAGTTCCTTTCACGATTGACCTCCATTCCAGCTTTTTAAACCAAAATAGTGACCCTCTTTCACTTCATTTTATGTTATGTATTCATTGCAGGATCTACTTTTTTTACTTAACATAATCTTTTGTCCATATTGTCTCACACACTAACATACATATGTCACTTATTACATTCACAGGTAATAAGTGACGGAATTATTACTTACCAACAGTTGATATAGGAAATTTATATGTCGTAAGTAAAAAAATAGAAGGTCAATCTATTTTTTGCCAAGCTAAGCCAGTCTACAACATAATATGTCTGAATAGACGCTTCGTATAGGTAATATGAATGATTTATTCCGATACTTAACTCTAATTCGCTTAAGTGCGACTAAATCATTTTTATTTTTTATTACCTTAAATAGTATTATACGCAATGATATGTAAAATTACAAAGTTTTAAGAAAATATTGAGAAAAAGTGCTTTAACCATTCTCTTAATTGTTTATTTTACACTGTTATTATGACTGGGTTAGTACCAGTAAAAATGCAAGATCTTATATTTTTTTCTCAATATAAATTTAATTTGAACTAGACTTTAGATAATATTTTATACGCTTTAAAAGTAAATAATATGAATTTACACAACTTTGACACTCAAATGCAAAAGTATTCAGAGGTGACATACCGGTATGGTCAACACCGTTTACTTGGAACTGAATCCTATCCATGTCCGGCGCTATCGACGACACGCACTCAACTCATGTATCCGTGCATTAATCTCCAAAACCAGTAGTCACCGTTGTTGTTGAAGTTGCGTTACGTACATGCATAAACATCTTTGGACCAATCCACCAACGGCTAAATTATTTTGACTAGTACAAAATAATTTTTCAGAAATAAATTTCATAATCTTATTATTATTTTATTAATCTAAAATAATAGTGCAGTCTAAAACATACAAAAACTTAGATAAGCACACTCTTTGAAATACAGCTTTAACAATATGTTAAAAAGTTACTACTTATACAGAATCTAATATGTGAAATGTGTTCTTTATATGTGTCGTAGGTATATTTTTATAAGCAATAATAAAACTTTTAATGTTTGTTGTTGTTCACGTTATTGGTCATATTAAAACATTTAAGATTATTAAGCTGCAGACATGGTCAGATTGTAATATATATATCAGTAAACAAACATTATACCATTGCATTAAGTGACGATTTCGACAATCAAAAAAGAAAAAGACAAAAGAAGCATTAAATTACTTTTATAATATTACTTTGTGTCCTAGCGTTTAAGTGTCATCATACATCAAATTATGTTGGAAAAGTGTAGAAATTATAAACAGTTTTCTGTATCTTAAATTGTTTATTAGTCAAAAAAATATCTATCCTTAGAGTGACGGAGTAATGTCCCTGCAACTTCCAAAACAAAGGAGACATTTTCAGCCGGATCGAAGCCAATGTTGTGAAGGACTATAATGATACGCTTGAATGTTCAGGTTTCGTAGGCTACAGAAGAAATATTATTTACTAAAATGGCGCTCAAAGAATCTTATTCGTAATGTAGTCGCAGCCTCCACAGACGGCTAACAAAGTAATCGTAAATTTTTAAACAGCGTAAATTGTTTGAGAGCCTCTGTTTGAATAACCACAAACCGCTGTGCACAAGTGTACACATTGCTCGTTAAGTTGAATTTTCGTTTAATATTAATGTTCATAACTATATCATTTTTAATAGAAGAGAGCTGCAAAAAGCATGTTCTCCATTGGTCAAGGCGCAGTATTGCAAATGTGGAATGTGTTAATTACCTTAATAGAATTTAAAATCTTCAATGTTAGTAGCGCAAGCCAAACAGATTTTAGCAACAGTGTAGGGGCCATCTGGAAAAATAACTTATTTTACTTAAAAATCGAGAAAGTATTGACGCGATATTTTCTCATAATGCGTAAGTAGATGATCTCCCTTCTGTACCTTCCAACCTGAAAGATTTCCCAGGCCGTACACAGAGCATCTTCTACTTACAATAAATGGGACCAATCAGCTATGTAGGCGGTCTTATAGTGAGACTCATTTACCAATAGAAAACCACTTGTTGCTTGGTAGACCGGACTCCTTTCTGGCTTCGACGATAGCTTCTCTTATTGTAATCGGTATCACTACACCCATGCAAGTGGCTGGCTCACCAGTCGCTAAAATTTTATTTTGTTAAAACACAATTGATCATACAAGACATATCTTATAAAGACGGAAGCTTTTTTTATTATTAATCAAACAATATTGCTCTAAGCTCAAAAGAATAAAAGTTATTTTGATTCGTATATTTGGAAAAGGAATTCCAATTAAACAATTTCAAAATAAAGTTAAATAATCATCGTGATAACACCTTTGTGTTACTAAATAATTGCCGACACCTAATTAATTTTAAAAATACTTCCGTTATACGATGAAGTGTAAAGGGCTGTAAAGAGTAAACCTTTTGCTCCTAAGATGTAGTCGTTGCTAAAAGATTTTTTCCGAAAGTATATACGGAAGTCTTGTGGAATGTCGCGAGCCTGAGGCACCCAGTAGTGCCAGGTACGGTCCGTCAACATCTCCCCGGCTGGAGAGAGAATCAGCTCCTCAGTCGTCCAGTAACCGCATCCCATGATGAAAGCACCCTCCACCTAAAATAATAAAAATGGGCCAATGGCACTACTGGCGTGTTTCCGTTTCAAAAAAAATTTTTTTCGTATTTTTTTCCATTAGGAAGGGTAGACATGATATTGATGAATAATAATAATAATAAAATGCAGTTAAATACATCCAGGACATGATTCGATGGAGGAAAATAATTCGTAGAAGATCCTTCTCGGATAATATTAATAAAAATAAGATACTCCATTATTAATTGCAGACTCGGAGAGAGATGTTTAAGTTTCTTTTATAGTATATAAAGGTACCCTGAAAATAAAGTATAACAAACCTGGCCAACATCAATTTCAGGATTTACGCTGCGACCGACATCTTCTATCAAATCCACTCTTATTATATTCCACTCTCCTGTCAAAACGTCTATTTCCACCTCAGCCAGCGTTACACCATATATTGTATACTCCTGTTTGTCTGACATCCCTGTCGTACAATGAGAAGTCAAATTTACCTCAGCTTCACCTGCAGCTCTTATAATTTCCTCCCACGTCGCATCAGGCATTTTCTTCCTTATCGGTTCTAAGTTTTTATTTATTTCTCGGCAACATTTTACTACACCTATGCACACAAATTCAGACGCCAAGCTGCCCCCTGATATAAAGCAATTCGGTGTAATAGTAGTATCATTTGGTTTGATTTGTACATTTTCAACCGGTATATCGAGACTAAATGCACAAACTTGTGCTGCTTTTGTGTTTATTCCTTGACCCATTTCAACGCCGCCATGAGTCACCACTACGGATCCATCGTCTACGTACACGGTAACAGTAACATTCAGGTATATAGAGCCAACCGGAACCCACCTCAAAAATGAATGTCTTAGTCCTTTCTTCTTCCATCTATTTTCACGGTTAAATTTATCAACATCTTTTCTACGTTCTTTATACTGAGAATTGTTTTGAAGCGTGTTAACGAGTTCTATTATTTCACCATGCGTCACTTTATTTACATTTGCAAGGCGTACATTTAGAGGGTCTAAATTCATTTCATATGCAATTCTTTCGAGAATCCACTCGGCCATAGATACTGCTTCCAAAGTACCTACGGTTGATTTCATATCAAATATAATAATATAAATATGTCATAGCAAGTTTTAATAAAAAAAAACTCTTAAATACAAATAAGTCACTATCCAGTAAATTATCTGCCATAATATAATGTACGTTTAAGGACAAAAATTGAAAAAATGAAAATAATGAAATGTTCAAACCTGGCGATCTGCACCATGTGTTAGAGGGCATGTCAGTGGTCGCATCGAATAATTTAATGTCCCATGACACCTTGTCGTAGCAGTTGTTGAGAAGGTCAAAACCAAGCATCGACAAAGTCTCATTAACTATGTAGCCATTATCTTCAAAGAGTTGGTACTGGTTGTGCTGTATTACTCCTTCACTATTGACCGCAATCTGTAACAATAGTTTATTTTAAAATATATTTTGCATCATTGGCTTGGAATTATTATTAACTCAGTGAAGCATAGACAGGCGTTATAGAAGATGTTACCTCAAAATCTATCGAAGCAGGCATTCTCTTTCCGACATGCCTCATATTGTTTCGCAGTGATTGAATAAATCTACAGGGTCTGTTTAATTTGTACGTCACAAGTGCACATGCTACTGCGACTTGTATCGATCTCGATATCTTAATACCGTAAGTCCCTCCTAAACGTCGTAAATACACATCTATCCTGAAATTTGAAAATCTCTAAATGACCCAATAATAACGAAGGGTTCAAAAACAAGAAAAAGTTTTTTTATAAATTGCTTGAGTCATTTTAAAGCAGATTTATTAATTAATTAAAAACAATACGAACTGGTTTTGTTTCATGTTCAATGCCCTTTCCACCATGCGCTGCACCCCGTCTATCCACTGCGTCGTTGCATATAACTTGATTCCTTCTTCTATGGGATGTGACACACAAGCTAAAGTCTCCAAGCAAAAGTGATATTGCCAATATATTGACATATCACCTTTTATCACTTTAGTTATATCGTTTCCTATTTTACTAGCTTTTGATGATTTAAATAGTTTAATTCTATTTGGGTCTCTTTTAGCTAATTTTATATCCAGTACAGGCTCTCTTACATTTGAGTAAGTTACTTTAACTAATAACGATGCTTTGTTTGCTATATTCTGTGTTTTAGCTACGATTATCGCAAGCGCTTGGTTGAAATATTTTATTTCTTTTTCGCAAAGGAGTTCTTCGTCTTTTATATAAAAGC
Organism: Pieris rapae; assembly: GCF_905147795.1. Taxonomy (NCBI): domain Eukaryota; kingdom Metazoa; phylum Arthropoda; class Insecta; order Lepidoptera; family Pieridae; genus Pieris; species Pieris rapae. Next base: position 10,833,492 of record NC_059514.1, read on the forward strand.
CACTACCAGCTGGTGTAAAACTATTTGTGCCTGGTATGTCTGCTGCAGTATAAAATGCGATAACACCGGGTTCTTTCTGTAACATAATATACATTATTATAAAGTTCATGGCTAGAGACGGGTGGAAATGTTCGTAGGCTAACATGCATTTTTTTTATTTGATTTGATTAATCATAAGATATATTACGAATTGTCTGTAACCTTAAAATAGGCTTCAGTTTCGACGATTATTGTATATATATCCGACTTTTGATGTCTGAGAACGAGAAAAAGTCGCGAATGACAACGTGATCTAGAGGGATCAACTTCACTTTTTAAAAATATTTTGTGGAATTTTGTGATGTTTTCATAGATTCAGAACAGTCTTCATGGAGCTTCCACTACAAAGTCCTCAGTGCTGTTTCCCACTTCTGAACGGTTGATTTTCCTCATTCAGAGTATGAATAATGTTAAACAAGCCAAGCCGTATTTAAATAGTATTTTTTTTGCCAAACCATTTAAACAAAGAAACGTGCCTTTACTCAAAATACTACGAAATATCTTACAAGTTAACCGTACGATAGTTGAGAAATTAATACGTGTGCCTTTGGCTGTGGCAAACTAAAAATCATAGTAATTTAATACTGGTAACGCCATTTATGTTTTCATATAAAAGATTATATGTACGAGCATTCTTATTAAGATATTAATTTTACGAACCATTGCTTCGGCAGCGTCAATATGCTCAATAGTGCCGAGGGCGACGGTGGAGAGCACAAACGAAGCGAACACCTCTTGAGGCAGAGATGGCAAGTCTTCAGAGTAAGAGGCTTCACCGGCGCATTGTATCTAAGTTATTAATTTGGTGTATTACTAACAAAATATTTTTTTTTCTTATAAATGTAAGTAATTAGATAAAAATTCAATATTTATATTTATTAAATAATTATTTGTGACTGCACCATTTGAACGAAAAAAACTGCAATATTAGTAGAATATTAAAAATGTATGTTGATGCGTTGTTAATAAATACAATTTATCAATTAAATGAATTATTAATAAAAAATACAAAATAATTACCAGCCCATCGAACTTTGGTGAGGGTTTATTAAGTGGCCATATAGAAGGATCAGTCTCGAACACTTGCGTTCCCTTGGATAGAGACCTCTCGTCTCGAATTTTTATCTTGCCTGATCTATATCGGGGAGCTAAAATGTCTTGAGGACATAGGGACAGGAGACCCTAAAATGAATATATTAATGTAATATTGCTTATTCTATTAACATTAATACATTAGATGTGCTACTAACAGAAAGGAGAAGTGGGTATTAACATATACCTTATAAAATAATCCCAATGCAAGTTTTCGCCTATATTCAAGGGGCATGTCAGGTAGGTTCTCTTCCCCGACCATTTCCTGGCTCAGAACACGAAGAGCAGACTGCAAAGTGTCATTGTCGAATAACTGCCGTCCTTTTAGTTTCTTTTCTGTGTCATAAGCTCTGTTAAATTGTGCAGAAAGTCCTCCATAAGCTATCCGACAAGTCAGCACTCTATTGTGGTGAGTCAATTCGTAGAGGTAGCCGGCGTGGACTATTGCGTGAGCGTTCTGCGATCGGGGCATGACCTGAAATATGCACTCTGTATGATAGCCGTATACAAAACTATCTTAGTAAAAGTTATAAAATATTTTCTATTATATTTTATTTTACGCCTTACTCAGTTAAGGTCTTAGGGTCCTTCAAGAATCTTTTCTTGACCACTTGTACCAATTCTTAAAAGGCTGGCAACGCACTCGCAAGCCCTCTGGCATTGAGGGTGTCCATGGGCGGCGGTATCACTTAACATCAGGTGAGCCTCCTGCCCGTTTGCCCCCTGTTCTATAAAAATAAAAAAAGGCCTCTGGAAAAATTTTACTACTCTGTGCCGTACCTTAAACGTCACGACCTTTACGAGATCATCGTTAAGTGGAGGTAGAAAAATATTAAACAATACTTTTCCGTTCATATCAACATTTAAAAATTCCTTCATTCTCTTTCTGACTACGTCACCGGGTTTTTGTACTGAAACCAACAGAATACAAGCATAAAACGCAAAATAATTTGGAATACGCCATTTAGACATTTGTTCCACAGTTTTAACTTACGAATACCAACAGAAGCGCCAATTGTATTCAATAAGAGGAAAATATCAGAGTTGAATTCATTATGTCGATTTTTGATCATTAAATTGCCTGCTATTGTTCCAATCTGTAACGTAATAAAATTGTTATAAAAGGGATATGCATTTTAAACTAACGTTTATATAGATATAATAACTCTTGACCACGCTTGCTCAATGTTAACAAATATGATGGTTGCGAGAATTTGAGCACTGTCTTCAATGTCAGTAAATACTTCGTACTGTTTGCGGAGTAGCGCTTTACTCACGTTTTTGACGGGTATATGCGCGATAAGCTTAAGATGCTCTCGCAGCACCGTTAGGTAGCGAAAGTCCTCGTGCTGTGACATTTTCAGGAAGATGTCATCGAGCTCCGTAAGCGTGTTTCCAGCTCCCACGACTAAGTTCTGCTGCAAGTAGTAGCCCTTTAGTTCTGCTACGGTTGATATGTCTATCAGAACTCGGGGGTACTCCAGTATTGGGTAAACGCCTGTCCAATTGTGTAATAATTTAATCATTTCATTAACCTTAACAGGTATATTAATACGTTTTGGTTGCGTGATATCATTATTTAGTCTATTACTCATTAGAATTTATAAAGTATTAGGTATTGTATTTATATATAGTAGTTCATATTACAAGACTTTTTAAAATTAACTTGTTAATTACCTTTAGCTGTATTTCCGCCTATAAGCATATAAGTTTGTGATGGATGTAATGTAAAAATTTTAAAAATATCTTCTATATTTTCTACTCTGTACCAATCTCGGTTATCGCTGAGTTTTATATGTAATAAAATAGGATGTTTTACATCTTCTTTATTAACTACACACCAATCATAATCTTCGCATGTTTGGGAACAAGTTTCTCCTGTTTTGCTGCAAATGCTAAGGTCCTCAATGTCTGCAATGAGGTAAGGGTCTGGGGCGTCGGAAGCAAACTTTTTAAACGCTTCCAAAATGGGCCGGTATCCAGTACATCTACAAATATTGCTGGCCAGCGATTTTTCTATTTCGAGCATCGTCATTTTCTTATTTTTTTTTATCAGGCTGAAACCGATTATTTCGTCGTGTTAATACGATGGCGTATTTAGGATTAGGTCAACATTAAATTTCTTTGTTAAGTAAAGAGATTGGATAACAGGAAATAATTAATATTTTGTACGCGGTTGACTTTAAACTAAATGACGACGAGCCAGCGGATAGTGGCAGAACTAGTTACGCTGTTTTAAGAGACATAATTTATTATTTTGTAGTATGCAAATATTTCCCATATTTTAATTACCAAAAGTAAATGTGATCGATTGTTTTAATCAACCCGTCAACCTTTGCATAGATTAATATATCATCATTTCAGTTAATTTGACTAAATCGACCAGAAAACTACAAAGAGAAAGTGTATTAAACAATCGTTTAGAAAATAATTTACATAAATTCACGCATATCGGTTGAAATAATTGATGTTACCTAGAAAATAATAAGTGATTAGTCTATCAGATTTCTAATACTGGATTTCTAATTTAAATTGATTGCTCTTTTCGTAACTAACACCGGATATTTGGACATATATATATACCTACATTACTTCGAATACTTTTATAAAAAACACAATCGTAGTTAAGAAATAAATTAATTTAATCTTGTAGTTACAATTTAAATTAATATGTTCGACGCATGATATACCTGTACATGGCCATGACCCAACCAGGGCTGCAGTGCCCGCACTGGGAACCATTATTTTCGTAAAGGCACCTCTGCAGTGGATGATAACCCTGCAGCTTGTTGCCCACCTTTTCTATGGTTGTGATCTCCCAGCCGTGACATGACGTTATTAGCACCATACACTGCATAAAAAAAACAAAAGTTTTTTGAAATATATCCATTTTGCTTAATTAACACAGGTGACAGGTGTTACATGTCTCGACAATTAACGCTATCGTTTAGTTTCCGCTCCCATGAACAATATTATTCTTACAAATTCAAGTAACGTGCTCTAAGATATTATACAAATTAATATATTATTTAATTTTCTTTGATTAGTCTGGAAGCCCAAGGACACACAATATTTTTTTAAACAATTATTCACTAATTTAACTTGGATTTTTTTTATTTCAATACTTTCACTAGGCCCGTGCTGTCAAGAAGTTAAATAGTCTCCGGATTCACGTCATGATGGAGCCTTCTTTTATCAACTGTAGCTGTCTATTTAATTGTACTAGTGAGTATCTCTACATTAAGGTATCGATGGAGGTCATCTTTAAGACCCTACTAAGAAGCCGTTACTATAAAAATGTATTTCAAACAGATAGTGCGGAATACCTTCCCAGCTCCATTTACTGTAACGAAAATCCATCTCTTTGCCCTTTTTTCTAAGATGGAGTTTGAGGCCATGGTTTCGTATCTAACGTCATACCGACTTACTTTACGTTAATTTTAGAACTGTTACGGTTCAATATTCTCAGAATAAGGGTTGTAGAGATTAAACTTTTAATACATACCGCATTGACGCCTTCAACAGGTCCACCAGGGTGTTTGACGACGCTGACGATGCAGGCGCCGCAGCCGGCCTCCAGACACATATACTTGGTGCCGCGCAGTTCCAGCCATCTCCTGAGGTATTCCAGCAATGTCACGTCGGCACTCAGCTCACTGCCGACTAAAATTACACAATCAAGTTATTGTAACCGTATTTATTCAAGTGTTAATTGGTAGATCTAACTAGCCGTAACAAAAAATATGAATACCATCTAATGTTCATATTATATACCTACAACTTTCATTACTTTAATAATGAAATTGTATCTGCCCTTATATTATTGTATACACTTATTTAGAATTATTGAAGTTCTGATAGTTGTACTTTCCACCAAAGTGTGAAATCAAATATTCAATGGAGATTTTGCCTAATCGTTGGCTAAAACATCGATTTATTTTGATGAAATATCTTATTAAATATGTTGTATAAAATATCGATTAAAGGATAGTTTTTTTTAATTAAGTTTAATTGAATGTCAAATTTAAGAAATTAAGTGTGCAGATTAGCGTAGTTTGATATAATACAAAGCACATTTTTTATATTTGATTTTTAAACAAATTTAAAATGAATGTTACTGAGTACCGATTGTTTAGCAGTTTAACCTCTTTTAACTGACTTCAGTAAAAGCCAACTATGTATGTATATATGAAATTTAGTTTATTGTGTGTAAGTAAATTAAAGTGTTATATCCATTTCTATCAATTAGCAAAACCAATTATAATTTATACTAAATTTTTTAAAAATTCTATTTGCAAAATTATTCACACACTAATGACAATTTTTAATCAATTTTTTATGGAGCATGTCCCGCGTTTCGATATGTGTTTAATTTATTCATAATTAGTATATATAACTAGAATTCATCACGGATCGTTAATTGATAATAATAATTTTATACGACATTTATCTGCTGTGAATATGCCACATTATACGCGGTTAAAATTGAAGAAGTCAAAGCTAGAATTAAAATATAATTAATACTTTAAAGTTTTTGATAATAATAAAAGATTAGGTAATTTCATTGTGCTAACTCAGGCTATTTTTTGTATTAACTTGCGAGCCACCTATACTAGCTCTAGCCTTCGGGAATACATTTTCAAACCTTAAAATATGTATCACATATTTGTGCTAATGACAAATATGGAATACCTATTTTCTTACTGACACATATTTTCTGCTTATGTAAACATTCGTAAAATATTTTTATTTACATAAAAACTATTTGATCAAAAACAGTAGACAAAAGATGTTGAATCGCGGAAATGTCAAAAACATAGAAAACGAAGCCTATGTATTCAATTAAATTAAAAGTATGTATCTATTAAAAATAAGGTTTTGGCTTCGTAAATGTATTCCTCTCGATAGTGCAGGTTCAATACACAGAAAACACACATATGGATATAACTTTTTAAGCTAATAGCTAAGGAGCTGGCGAACAAAATATTCTATATTATTTACTCGTGTGGCAGACTCTTAAAATAGCGATTAAAATATTATAATATAATAAATTTAAATAGTGATTTAAATAATCATAAAAAGTATTTAGATATTCAATATTATTTGTATTAGTGGATACTCACCGGAATGTTCAACACTATTTACTTTAAAATGGATTCTGTCCATGGCCGCCACCTGCCGTAGTTGAACTGACTATGTTATTAAATTTAAGTAAAACCGTAACTGGTAACATGTTACCTACAGTATATGTTAATATTGTTCAAGTGTATGTTACCGTTTATCATAAACGTTATGTATTGTTTAAACAGATTATTAATTGTTGTTCTCGTTTCACGTGCCTGAACTCATTATACGACAATTAGAAACAAATGAACAATATGTATGTAATATTATAATGAGGAAACATTATTGTTTTTCTATATATGTTTGTAATATTTTCACACAAAAACTAATAGGCCACAGAAATAATTTGCTGTTACAAAGCTGAGTCTGACAGACTGAGTATATTACATGTTAAAAAAATAGGGAACCCTAATAAAATAGCAATTATATAACCCAATGTTTGAAAAAAATGTCCATAAAAATTATGTACATGTGTCTTCACTAAGACATCGTGGAACATTACGATCTAGCCTAACTTAAGGCTTATAACTAATTTAAGCCTACGTAATTTACTAAAAAGGATTATGTATAAACTATTGACAAAAATGTTGTACAGTACTAAAGAACTTATCGATATCTACAAAATGTGATACCGTATCTCGAACTACTGTAGTTATGCATAATGTAGCGGGCGACGATGCTAAGATGGGCGGAAAGGGGCATCGATTGCTCCGATATACAAGGTAGCAATGCAGTCGACGCAAACGAATGTTGTTTTGTTGTTGTGATGTTTTGTTCCAGTTAAAAAGTTCTTTTCAGAACTACTTATACATTATTTTATTAAACTTTTTCTGTTACTTCATAGCACATTATCCTGTTTCTCAAAAAAGTACTTACGGACTTCTATATTTTAAAATAAATACCTATGAATATAAATAAATTTATTTTGACAGCATTTTTACACATGTTATTATTTAGGAAGTAGTTAAGTATTAACAGTTCTTTTTAGAACTAAATTCAATCATCTTATCATGAAAATACTACCTTTATATGTTTTCTTTATACCTTTTACCACCATTTGGCCAAAGGCCACAATTTTTCCAGGTATATTTTATTTCTGATGCTACGATCAAACATAGCCATAAACGAAATGCATGCAATGCATTTTGAATAGTCACAATATATAAGTAAATAAACAAATTTTAAACAAAACATAGGTCTTAAGTCTTATTCTTCGAAAAAAACATTTCATTCTGATCGCACACCACAGATAGCACACAAAGATAAATAGTTTTACACAGTAAAGCAGAGTTTCATAATTACACCGTATTGTTTATAAGTGGAGAAGATGGTTTTTATTTAACCTTAGTCTAACAACGTACAGTGCGGAACGAAAATGTCACATGTATGCAATTTTACGCATATAGATTGATGATAAGAGCACATTGTTTTAATTCTTTACGTTACTATATTGACTTATTTAGCCAATATCGACATGATAGAAAGGAGGATTCCTAAAAGATTGAATTATATTTCACGGAATCGACAACAACTGAGGGCTGACGACTCTTATTATCATCTGTTACAGGTTCTCTTCAACTATTACTCTTACCAGATCAACGGTCATTCAACCGAAATGATATAATAACGACAGTGTTTCATTTAAATATGAATAAATGCATACAATTATTTGCTGAAAACTAAAAATTCAGCAAAGTGAAATGCCACATGGCAAGTGTAGAGTGGCAAAAGCGCGGCTTACCTCACTGTAGTTTCTTGTCCTGGCTGGAAAGCAAAATCTAGCCAGACAAAGTTTATAGTATTATAGATTGTTCGATATCATAAAAACATAGTGCATGGACTGTGCGGAGAGCTACCGGCTCCGTGTATGAAGAACGGTACCCACGACTCTTACGACGTTAGCACTATCCATGCCGGATAGATTTAAAGATCACTTATATGAAAATATTAGAATTAATTATTATCCAAAAATGTGTACACAATATTTTTGTGCTATGCATCAATAGTACCGACGCTGTAGTGTTTATCGATCGAGATAGTAACTAAGTGATACTTAAGAAAATTAAAAAGTTATTGAACACATAATTTTAGTGTTTGAGGTACACAAATTAAAACCGAAATAGGCATTCACTGTCTTTATTATAAGCACGGTAATACAGGTATATTACATGGCGGTGAACTGATCCACGTGCCAAATAGAATTAAAAAATAATGATACGTAGACATTATAACAAAATATGGAATTACGAAATTTCTATATGGACATAATTACACGGCTACACAATGTTAGTTTTGTGTGACGCACGCTCAACCCAACACAGCTCCATGAAAAATTCTTCGCAATTATCAACCGATTAGCAACAGTCGTAATGCCTACCAAATGCCGACTGTTCCGATAGATGGCGCTATGACACACAACTACATTGCTCGATACAGCAATTTCTTGAAATGATTAGTAATTAGCTATATTACCTTTTCATTCCTTTAATAACAGGTCACTTTTATTCACTTCGCAATTAATACCTTTTTCAGTACTCCTTCACTACTGCTGCCATTCGCTTTTGCCGTTAACTGGGTTGTTTTAGCCCATTTTCGAACTACGGCATGTGATAGAAAAAATAGAGAACACGACTTTACGAACTGAAGACTAGACCGCAATTTTTTTTACTGTTTTATTGTGCGCGTCATTAATATTTTAGTAGGACACATATTATGATATGGTCGATTGGTTGGTTATCACCACTTTTTTAAATAAGGGTAACGTAATATTCAGACTCAAGACTCCCGTCTGTAATCTTTGGAATATTTTAGAGTAAAAGACATACAAACAATTGTTATTGATTCTGTCTGTATGTCTGTCTCCCAAAAATATTCAATATGCAGAAAACAAGTAAACGTTTTGCTGTATCTTATCGTTATTTGAATAAAACATTTAGTTTAAAATAAAAACGAGCAACGCGTCGTTCGCACTTTTAATTACGTTTCTAGGTCATTATATTGTTTAAAATATTAAAAATTAAATTATTTTAGTATTTCTCTAGTGCACGGTTAATTAAGACATGGATAACGTTAAATTTAAAGTTAACGACATGGAATGTGTTGGTAAGATCTTGTGAATTACCATTAAAATATTTTTTACATTTCAAGTTTGATTTCCAATCCTTTTCATATGATAGTAGTGCTTCATAGAATCTCAATGACCTATAAAATAATTTCAAATCTATTCTACGGATATATTAAATGAGCCATATTATTTTACTTCTGAGCATAAGAATAATTGAGTTTTTATTTTGATGGTCTAATTATTGTGAGTCGTAACTTATTTTTTTACACGGCGGCTGTGAGTGTAAGAGTATAAAAAAACAACATTTGTTTAAATAAATTGAGGTTTTTCTGACACATTAATTTCATTTTATCGTATTGTGCAAAGCTCGACTAAAGGTTAAAACCTGCATCAACAATAATATGTTTGCTTAAGTCAACTTTTTTCTATGGATGCATGCATTTGCCATTTTTGTTTTAGCAGTTACGAGCTTGGTTAATATGTACATAGTTATTAACGTAATGATACGTACTAAGTAGGACGCCTAATGTACGAAAATAAAACGATACAAATGACCAACAGTCTAGCCCAGAAAACACATCTCAACGGAAAGCTTCTAGAATTTGTCAATAGTTAATTTGGTAAAAGAAACAAGTTTATAATTATTCTAAAGACCGATCAAATATTAAACTTTATATAATGTAATTACATTCTAAATTTTTGTGTTGTAAATGTTTTATTTTTATATCGAGTCACGGAAATGTAGTACCTCGGCTTCTTAGTAGATAATAGACTAAAATGTGAAATGATAGGCGGTTGCCTATCATTTCTGTGTGACAAACTAAAAGCAATTTTGCACAAATTTTTAAATTTTATAAAACAACTCTTAAAGGACTGCTGTCTACAACTACTATAGTGTTACATATTTCCACTAACTTATATACCACACGAAACCAAAATTAATAATAACTTTCAGCAGTTAATGTATAAAAATCTATATGGAAAAATAACAATCATTACATGAAAAACTGACCTTCTTATTTTATTTCATAGAAACATCAAGTCAAGTTTGAAAGGCACCTTGTATTTATCAGTTTAATATTGTAAACCATTTATCATGCCTTGTTTAAATTATTTAATTTTTAATAATTAATTATAGTAGAGAATTCTGTTTAAAAACATTCTTACTGTAATAAATATCGACGCTTCGGTGATCGGAGAAATTGTGACCAATTTGGGTTCGTCCGTCACGAATTTCTGACTTCTTTTTGTAATAAATAAAATATAGTTTTATGCCTATCAGTTGGTTCAGAAGTGAGCTCCACTACTACGCTTCTTAACTACATTCGGCAGACTCTAGAATTGCGAGGAACCAAGTACATGTGCCTGGAAGGAGGTTGTGGAGCCTGCATTGTCAGTGTGAAGACACCCGAGGGACACATACAGTCTGTCAACTCCGTAAGTCGTTGGTTATTTATAAGAATTTGGCAAGAAACACATATATTATTAAAATAGATTTCATACGAAACATTTGATTGTGAGTGAAAGCGTCATAACTTACACTATGCAACATACTTTGATGAATTCTTATCCCTAAATTTTCATTAATTTGTACAAAACATAGAAGGAAGTTTAAAAATTTTAGATTTATAAGACGTTATCATGTCAATAAATATTTAACATATTTTCAGTGTTTGGTTTCAGTGATGTCATGTCACAATTGGGAAATTACAACAATTGAGGGTGTTGGAAACCGAGGCAAGGGTTATCATATCATTCAGAAAACCCTTGCCAAAAAGGATGGCACCCAATGTGGTTATTGCACCCCGGGCTGGGTCATGGCTTTGTATAGGTTATACATTTTAAAAGTGTTTGTTACGGCGGCATACTGTATGTAATCTTTGAAAATAAAACTATCAAATTGCACTAATTTAAATAAAATATCACAAATGTAATATATATTCGAGCTTAAGGATAGATCGGCGTTTGTTTGTACATACTTATATTAATATAGTCTGTGGTATTTTAGCCTTCTTAAAAACAAAAAGCTGAATATGCGTCAAATCGAAAGATCTTTAGCGAGCAATAATTGCCGCTGTACCGGATATAGGCCGATACTGGATGCATCAAAAAGTTTTGCCGTTGACGCTCCATCCGCTGCAAAGCTGACTATAGATATAGAAGACTTAGACATTTGTAAAGATAAAACTTGTTCAAAAAAATCTTGCGATGAGTTCGACTGGTGTTTTGTAAATTTGAAAGAAGAAAGAGTACATATAAAACTAAAGGACGAGAGAGAATGGTTTAAAGTACAAACTACTGCTCAAGTATTCGAAATATTAAATGAAACAGGCGATGACTCTTATATGTTGGTTGCCGGAAACACTGGAAAAGGTCTGGAAATTCATTATGAGCTTGAAACTTACAAAAACATCATTTATTTACAATTTGCTTTTTCAGGCGTTGTTCCACTTACAGAATATCCGAGGATATTAATTGATATAAGCGAAATCTCCGAATTAAAAGGTTATTATTTTGATCAGAACTTGGTGATAGGTTCTGGGACTACAATTACTGAGCTAATTGACATATTTAGGACAGTATCAGAAAAAGAAGAAGTATTCAAATATCTTAACGTATTAAATGAACATTTGAAGGAAGTAGCACATACAGCTGTTCAAAATGTAAGGATTTATTTTGATAATCAATTAATATAATATTCTAATCTCGTAATTTATATGTTTTATGATTATAGCTAGGCACGATTGCTGGAAATTTAATGCTCAAACATAGCAACTTAGATTTCCCTTCTGATATATTCCTCATCTTAGAAACCGTTGGAGCTGCTTTAACTATACGTAAGTTGTTGAAAATTTATTGGATTTGAGCTTTAGAAAAAAAATACTTTTAAATCTACCAATGAAATACCTATATCGAGTTTTGTAACAATGGATGTTAATAAAACAGTAAACAATTATTTTTTCAGTTCAGCCTTCAGGCAATAAAAATATAATTTCTTTGCGAAGTTTCCTACAAGAAAATATGAGGAGCAAGATAATATATAATGTAGTTTTACCACCGCTCAGTAAAAACAATCACATTGTTACTTTCAAGGTGATGAAAAGAGCTCAAAATTCGCAAGCTATAGTGAACGCTGGTTTTTGTTATAAGCTAGATAAGATGAACCGAGTGGTATCATCCCGAATAATATACTCAGGATTACGAACAGGATACTCAAGAGCCTGTAAAACTGAAGTGTGTTTACAAGGCAGGCATTTGTTTGACAATAATACCTTACAAACAGCAATACAGGTGTTAGAAAAAGAACTCATTATTGAAGAAATGCCCTACAACTCAATTGAATACAGAAAGAGACTGGCCGTTGGACTTTTTTACAAGGTGATAATAAAGAAAACCTCATAGTGATAGGTTAATGTTGTAATAAACTATATAATAAAATATATGAGTACCCGATTAACTGGATATCAATCTAAATACTAAAAGCTTGAATATTAAGGAAAATAACTTTGATTGAATTTAGTAAAATGTGTTACGTCGACGCTTTAATAATTTAATGTTCAGATAGTTTTACTTTTTATTTATGTTTTAATACTTTTAAGGGTTTATTATCTCTGTGTCCACCAAGTATCCTGAACTCCAAATATAAATCCGGTGCAGTAAAGCTTCATCAGTCGCGAGGAGTATCGAGCGGAAAACAAGTCTACACCACTGACAGTAGCGTATGGCCAATTAATGAACCTATTAACAAAGTGGAAGGATTGGTAATAATTTGTTTTTTTATTGGTACCTACAATCTGACATGGCGTAGTTATTAATGTACAAAGGGCTCATTACCCTTTTACTATATATTACTACTACTATACTACTACCCTACTACTATATATTACTACACTCAAACTCTGAACTAAACCAACGTTCATCGATTAATTTTCTCAGATTCAATGCGCAGGAGAAGCTCCTTATTCAGAAGACCTAATTTCATTGCCGGATGAAGTTTATGCAGCATTTGTACTGAGTACTGTAGGCCGGGGACACATCGATCAAATAGATGCAACTAAAGCTTTAGTAAGTCTCATTAAAAATATACTAATATAACATAATCTTATATTCTAAGATATCAATTTATTGTTGATGCTTTTTACCTATTTATTAATAATAAATTATTAATAATATTATAGTAGTATGAACTACTTTTAATTACAATCAGATCTTCAAATATTATAAAAACATAACATTTGACGCTTAAAAATTTCAGAATACGAAGGGTGTAATCGCGTTTTATACAGCCAAAGACATTCCTGGTGCAAATTCCTTTACTAACGGTGTAACTGAAACTACCACAGATGAAGTATTACTAAGCGATGGGGAAATTAATTTTTATAATCAGCCTATAGGAATAATTGTCGCAAAAAGTAATGAAATAGCTCAAAGAGCGGCAAAATTGGTAAATGTTAAATACAGTTCTTTAAAAAAACCTATTGTAGACGTTAAAGTAGCAAAAACGTTAACAGAAAATGTAAGTCTCGTAAAGTCTATAAACGCAACTAAGGAAGGTAAAGACGTTGTCACCGTTATACGAGGCAATAACACTATTTATGGACAGTATCATTTCTGTTATGAAAACATAGTTTGTGTATCATGGCCGACAGAAGAAGGAATATCGGTTCGTTCATCTACTCAATGCACCGACTCAGATCAAGCAGCAGCAGCGCGTTGCTTAAATATTGATCAGAATAGGTAAGTATAACATGCTAAATTATGATTTAGCTTTCAATTTTTACCAAAAATATTATTTTCAAAATAATCTAATCTATTCAAATTAATTAGGATTGACGTCGACGCTCGCCGTTGTGGTGGGGCGTTTGGCCTTAAGATCACTCGCGGCCTTCAAGTTTCGTCAGCGTGTACTCTAGTTACCTACAAGTTAAACCGTCCATGTCGATTTATTTTACCATTACGAACAACAATGAGGATCGTTGGGAAAAGGTTTCCATCCTCTGTGGATTATGAGGTGATATTCAGTAAAGCTTATTGAAAGTTAAAATAATTGCATTACGTAATATGCGCTAATTTTCATATTCTATTTAAAGATATCTATTTAATATTAAACACAAAATTTATCTAAAAAAATAAAATAAAATCTCGCAGGTTGGCCTAAACGATGAAGGTGTTATACAGTACATGGACTATACTATTTATGAGGATAACGGTTACTTAGTAAATGAAAACATAGTAAAGCTTACTTACGACGTGTATTATAATTGTTACCAGCAAGATAGATTTAACTTTAAGGCTTATAATGTTGTAACTGATACAGCTTCTAATACTTTTTGTAGATCTCCAGGTAAGTCATGTTAAAAAATTTCATTTCATTTGTTAAAAGGTAGGTAATATGTTTCCTTGTTCAAGTAATGAAATATCGTAATCGTACGTGATGTCCAGTTTTATAATAAAAACTCTAACTTACGTCTTACGTGTATGAATGAAAAAATTTTTAGATTCTTGGTACAAATAACTTATAGATAATTATTGCAGGTTCACTTGAGGCAATTACAGCAACTGAAACGATTCTTGAAAGGGTTTCTTATGAATTAAACATTGACCCTGTAACTGTACGTTTGTCTAACTTGGACCCAAAATATAAAAACATAATATGTGAAATGGTAGATAATCTCAAAAAAGAGGCATGTTACAATGAGAGAAAGAAGCAGGTCGAGGATTACAATAGCAAAAATCGCTGGAAAAAACGTGGTTTGAGATTTTTATTTATGAAATGGAAATCTACACCATCATATTATTCTGACGTAAATGTTTCTGTTTTACGTGGTGATGGAACTGTAATAATAACGCACGGCGGTGTTGAAATAGGTCAAGGAATAAACACTAAGGCGATACAAGTATGTGCATATTACTTTGGTATTTCTGTAGACAAAATAAAAGTGAAAACCAATAACACAACATTTAATCCTAATACGATGGCTACAATCGGAAGCACAACTTCGCAAGCAATCTGTACTGGAGTTCAAAGAGCCTGTGAAAATCTTCTTAAAAAATTGAATCCCTTAAAAATAGAACTTAACAATCCAAAGTGGGAATCTTTAATACAAGAAGCATTTAAAAGGGGCATTGATTTGCAAAGTCATGGTTTCGTTACCACCAAAGATCTTCGCTACTATGACGTTTACGGAATTACTTTGGCAGAAGTCGAAATTGACGTACTAACAGGAGAGTGGAGTATACTAAGAGTAGACCTTTTAGAAGACGTTGGTAGAAGTGTGAATCCACTTGTTGATATTGGACAAGTAAGTTAATACGGTTTCTTCATACACAATCCAAGCGAAAATAATTGTTCTACTTTGCACTTTGTGTTTTAAAAAACCTTAATGTATTTGTCATTTTTAGATAGAAGGTTCTTTCATTATGGGTCTTGGATATTTTACAATGGAGGATTTAATTTATGACAAGACAGGGGAGCTCCTGACTGACCGCACATGGTCTTACAAGATTCCTCAAGCTTTAGACATTCCTATAGATTTTCGTGTCTATTTTAAGCCAAAACCTTACAATGACGACATAGTACTCGGTGCTAAGGGTAACGTACAACGTAGTTAAAAAAAGATAATGTAAATTTTAGGACTATAGCATTTGGAATAAAAATATTATGACTTTATAATTTTAAAAAAATAGTAATATATTTGTAAACTATTATATTAAAATAATGTCTTATGAGACTGTCTTTAAATAATTAAAAAATAACATGGCCTTTTAAATTTTTATAGCCGTTGGTGAACCGGCGACTGTGATGGCTTTATCCATACCATTTGCGATGCGAGAAGCTATTGTATCTGCTAGAAACGAAGCTGGCATACCACCTAATGAATGGTTTCAAATAGGTAAGAAACACAAATGCAATTACATCTATAAAAATATATGAATGTGCTCGCCTTCATGTGACAAAGACCATATTACGAAATATCTAAAATTGAATAGCTATTAATTACTATAGTCACTTTGCATCTTTCAAACAGAATTCGTCTAATACAAATTGTATTGAATGAATGAACCAATTTTAACTCAGTCTAATAGTTTTTCGTTAATTATAGAATGTATGTTTCAGATGGTCCTTACACAAGTGAAAAAATATGTGTAGCAGCAGCTACAGACGTGAAAGACTTCAAATTCTACTAAAATAAAGTAATATTTATGAATGTAATTATTCTGTAATATAATATTTTTTTAAATCAAGTGTTTTATAACGCTTGTGCGTGAGTCTTATAAGTGCGTGTAACTGAAGTACTGATCTCAGAAATAGGCACTAAAACAACTTTAGTTACGATATATATATGTAAAAATATAGAGATAACAACAGTGTCTGCCAAGAAAGTAGACGATCTCCAACCAGTTACATGAGTAAAACATACAATTTAAATTTTTATGTACGTTATAAGATTCATATTGTAAAGATAGTCGAATGGCAAGGTAAAGGATAAATGTCAATGATTTAAATTCTCTTTAAACTTGAAAATATCTAAAGTATGTAAGTAATTACTTAAATTATTGTTAAATTTAAAATAAGTTTAAAGTGTCAGAAAAATATACTATATTTGTTAACTGAATGAAATAAAGGACTAATGAAACACTGTACATCTAATACACTTACAAAATTATTCAAAAGAAACATATTATTACAAATCTCTCAAATCATTATCTTCCAGAGAGATTTAGTTCACTCGATAATGTTGGATCTCTGATTGTTTGTTCAGGCTCCTCGTCCTGGGTCTTACTTATTTTATTGTAATTACCATGATGTACAATATTATTTGGTTTTCTATTATAAAACTGTCTGCTATTGTGAATTAAACTAGTAGAATCCTCATTGCTCTTCACCCGCCTCGCTTTATATTTTCGTCTACATATGGGACATACTCCTTCTAAATAAGACCTTTTATTCAATTTAAACAAAGTGCTTTCTGTAGACCTCTGTGTCGTCAAGCTCAAAGGCGTAGTAACTTTACTCGCCCTCCCCTTTACGTTTTTAGATGCAAAGTTAAATAATTTTCTTTTCTTGTTCTTCTTTGGCTGAGTCGTCTTCCGTTTCTCATGGGAAAAAAAAGGAATTTTCATATTTTTGAACACACTGTAACAATAGTGTATATTAGAGTAATTTGAAAAGCGCCAACGTAGTCTATAGTAAATATCTCTATCTGTATTAGTTAAGTATTGTATATGCAATTAAGATATTTTCAATACATGTTGATGATAGCAATCAGAGAGCATTTTAGAAAATTAGTTTGAACACATAGATAATATCAGGAAATCTTTTGAAAAATTGATTATATTAGAGAATAGTTGCTGTTAGAAATAGTCATTTATTTTAGTCATTTTACGACAAACTTTCATTCAGGCGTTATTTTTTTTGTATTGACCTACTTTTCTTTTACCGTGTATAATTTACTAACTAGTCTGCTTCCATTTAATAGCCTTACGAATACAAATTGACAATATGATTTGAATTATCGGTAGACATTGTTAGGTGTATCTTATGAAATAATCACATCCTCACATGCTCCTTAGATTCATTACCAAGTAATATATAATATGTTGTATATCTGCTAAAAACGAAACGATACACGTAATGAGCCAGTGCTAATCAACTAAAACGACGAGTTGTTAATCTTACCATTTCTTTTGTAAATTCTTGTAGTTATTTTGGTTCTTAAAATTGTCATATCTTTGAATTTCCTTTTCATTAGTGGCCAGTGAACGATCGTTCCGGTAACTTTGAGGCCTTTCATCGAATAAGCCGTCATCACGTGTATCTTTGTTCGAGTAATCCTCATTTCCTTGATACTCTTCTAAGTTGGCCTCAACAAGTGAGTCAAAATTACTATTTGACAGATATTCTCTGTAAAGAGTGCAATGTTTTAACTTAAATGGAGATGGGTAGGCCACGTAGCGCGTTATACAGATGACAGATGGCTAAAGCAGTAACCGAATGGACTGGTCCAAATGGAACCAGAATCAAAAGTAGACCAATAGAGCGATGGGATGACGGGATCGAGAGGGTAGCTGGAAGAAATTGAACGACGATGGCAATAAATAAATTATGGTGGAAAAAGTTAGAGGAGGCCTTCTCCCGGACAGGGGCCGGTCTTCTTCAATCTTAGTTAAAATTATATTCATATCTATTTTATTTTATTAATGTAAATAGGATGTGGAAAAATAAAGGCTTATTATTATTATTATTACAATTTTGATTAAAATTAAGCTCATATTTATTTTTTTTGTGTTTACGACTGCAACGGAACACGTAGACCTTAAAAAGCCAATTGTAAGAACAAATTGGAAAGAAACTAGTTCGAATCTGATTACTCTTACCGTGAATCATCAGCTACTTGGAATCTATTATTGAACCCGTCGTCATCCGAACTTTGAAATAAACCAGCAACGTCGATGTTAGCCACTTCACTATCATCCATCTCATCTGTCTTATAGCTTCCCATCCTCGAACGGTCATTAGGATCCAGGTCCAAATAGTCATAACAAAATACGATATTTACAAACAATAAGCATAACAAAATATTTTCGGACATGTTTTTGTGACATGTTTAAATGGTAGCGCTGTCATATTTCTTTTTTGGATGAAATATGGAAGCTAAACTTTTTGGTAGACTGATTGTTAATAATTCTAAGAACTCAATATAAGGATCGATCACTTATCCATATATTGTGAAACCTACTCCACTAACTCCCGAAGCCAATAATGTATCCACAATCTCAAATAGAAAATAATCTGAGATCAGAACGTGGCAGTCAATCGATCTCCTATCTGCATCCCAATAACCAAACCCTAAGAAGACAATCCATTTTTAGCAACGGATAGAATGCAATTTCTTCGCTCTTTACACTCATATTACATAATCAATAATAAAAAAATCAAATATAGTAAATAAAACCGTACAAATAATACTAAAGTATATCTGTCTATGTTTAAAATTAAATAGTTTTTTATTTTTTTAATTACTGGTGTTAAGTTTAAGTGTAAGTTCTTAAAATAGGATATAGGCACAGTTGAACTGTCATTTTCATACAAAGGTCAATCCACATACACCGATCAGACCTACCATGTGAGATAAATTCTCTCTATTCGATTCTCGGTGTATAATAATAAACGCCTGCTTTGTTACAACAATAACTAAGTATATTTCCAACACTTCTTATCCTTAAACAACCACACAGCTTACAATTTAACGTCCGTCTTCGTCAAGCGGATCGGTCCGAATAACCTCACTTATTTTAGATCGTATCAAGACTACCCTTCATTATGCTTGTCACTGTCGGTATCGAGTCAATCAACTAACTTACATCGAGTAAAACATATTAAACAAATACAATCATCAAATAATCTATACTGTAAATTATAAATATTAATTATAAACATAATAAAATTGTAAAGTAATAACATATCATCATAAATTCGTTACATCGTGAATCAAGTACAATCATCAAAATAAAGTAGCTTGTAAATTGAATATAAATATTATTTAAAAATAAACGTGATTTAAATAATAAATTTGTAAAATAATAACAAGTAATCTTAAATTCATTACATTCGGCCGTCCGACTACGTGCGATCTCCTGACGCACGGTATATAATCATGGTAAGGTTTTATAAATTCAAATAAGTACAGTAACAAAATATTTTAGTTTCATGTGACCTAATTGTAACCTATCTATACATTTGGTTTTTATCAATTATTCATTACATTCATATAATCATGGTAAGCTTTTATAAATTCAAATAAGTACACTAACAAAATATTTTAGTTTCATGTGACCTAATTGTAACGTATCTATACATTTGGTTTTTATCAATTATTCATTACATTCATATAATCATGGTAAGCTTTTATAAATTCAAATAAGTACACTAACAAAATATTTTAGTTTCATGTGACCTAATTGTAACGTATCTATACATTTGGTTTTTATCAATTATTCATTACATTCATATAATCATGGTAAGCTTTTATAAATTCAAATAAGTACACTAACAAAATATTTTAGTTTCATGTGACCTAATTGTAACGTATCTATACATTTGGTTTTTATCAATTATTCATTACATTCGGCTATTATTTTCTTATTTTGGACGTTGGGGGGAGAAGCTGGAAGACTGCTTGCGTTTCTTCTTTGATCACTTTTTGTGTCTCTTAGACTTAGTTGCTGCTTTGGTGGACGATCGTGAACGCTTTCTCTGAAGTTCGTCATTACGAGTACGCGAGCCTTCGGGAGTCATCGCTTCATCAGTATTCATACCTCAAGAATAAAATATCATTTTATCATGTTAGTATATCAATTCATTGTCTTAACGTACTGAAACTATATGGATATTTTTAAAACATTTCAAAATTAAGTATTTAAAGAAATAAACTTCATTTATTTGAAATTAATCCTTGACTGAAAACAAAATACAATAATGATCCTTTAACGTTGAAGCGCCCTAAGGGGCACGAAGTATTCTATAGGCATACTTAACTTCTTATTTCAGCACGTTTTTCTTCTTCTAGGTACACATGACCTCTACTCCAACATACTACACGCTCACAGAGACATACATAGCCTCGAATATCTAAAGCACACATGGCTCGATAGGCATACATAGCCTCTAGTAGCTGAAGCACACTTGGCTTCCTATTGTAGGCACACATAACCTCTAACAACTGAGCACACATGGCTCGATAGGCATACATAGCCCCTAGTAGCTGAAGCACACTTGGCTTCCTATTGTAGACTTAGTTGCTGCTTTGGAGGACGATCGTGAACGTTTTCTCTGAAGTTCGTCATTACGAGTAGGCGAGCCTTCGGGAGTCATCGCTTCATCAGTATTCATAACTCAAAAATAAAATATCATTTTATCATGTTAGTATATCAATTCATTGTCTAAACGTACTGAAACTATATGGATATTTTTAAAACATTTCAAAATTAAGTATTTAAAGAAATAAACTTCATTTATTTGAAATTAATCCTTGACTGAAAACAAAATACAATAATGATCCTTTAACGTTGAAGCGCCCTAAGGGGCACGAAGTATTCTATAGGCATACTTAACTTCTTATTTCAGCACGTTTTTCTTCTTCTAGGTACACATGACCTCTACTCCAACATACTACACGCTCACAGAGACATACATAGCCTCGAATATCTAAAGCACACATGGCTCGATAGGCATACATAGCCTCTAGTAGCTGAAGCACACTTGGCTTCCTATTGTAGGCACACATAACCTCTAACAACTGAGCACACATGGCTCGATAGGCATACATAGCCCCTAGTAGCTGAAGCACACTTGGCTTCCTATTGTAGACTTAGTTGCTGCTTTGGAGGACGATCGTGAACGTTTTCTCTGAAGTTCGTCATTACGAGTAGGCGAGCCTTCGGGAGTCATCGCTTCATCAGTATTCATAACTCAAAAATAAAATATCATTTTATCATGTTAGTATATCAATTCATTGTCTAAACGTACTGAAACTATATGGATATTTTTAAAACATTTCAAAATTAAGTATTTAAAGAAATAAACTTCATTTATTTGAAATTAATCCTTGACTGAAAACAAAATACAATAATGATCCTTTAACGTTGAAGCGCCCTAAGGGGCACGAAGTATTCTATAGGCATACTTAACTTCTTATTTCAGCACGTTTTTCTTCTTCTAGGTACACATGACCTCTACTCCAACATACTACACGCTCACAGAGACATACATAGCCTCGAATATCTAAAGCACACATGGCTCGATAGGCATACATAGCCTCTAGTAGCTGAAGCACACTTGGCTTCCTATTGGAGGTACACATAACCTCTCACGACTAAGCACACATGGCTCGATAGGCATACATAGCCCCTAGTAGCTGAAGCACACTTGGCTTCCTATTGTAGGCACACATAACCTCTAACAACTGAGCACACATGGCTCGATAGGCATACATAGCCCCTCGTAGCTGAAGCACACTTGGCTTCCTATTGTAGGTACACATAACCTCTCACGACTAAGCACACATGGCTCGATAGGCATACATAGCCCCTAGTAGCTGAAGCACACTTGGCTTCCTATTGTAGGTACACATAACCTCTAACGACTAAGCGCACGTGGCTCGATAGGCATACATAGCCTCTAGTAGCTAAATTACACTTGGTTTCCTATTGTAGACACACATAACCTCTAACTAATAAGCACATATGGCTTGCTATTGTAGGCACACATAGCCTCTAACTCAAATCAAAATTTATTTATTCAATTTAGATACGACTTAGGGTATGCTTATGAATATCAAAAACGTTTACAAAATTCGCGAAAGAGCAAAACTATGCCATTCGTTCGCCAAACTAAGAGGAGGCCTTGTTCTAAGGAGAACGGGCAAGAAACTCAGCAAGTTTTACCCTCCCTCTATCTACATACAATAATTCAAAGGAAAATGTCATAAACTACAACGTCATTTAAGTTACATAAGTGAAAAAAATTAAATACAAATCTGTTCTGTGATTTACCACATTCACCATTACATACATGTTCACAACACTTCCAAGATTACAAAACAAATTATAACAATATAATTAGAACTATTTCCAAGCGTTTTTATCTTCTAGATAGTCATTAACTGTGTAACGTAATTATAGGTGTTTGTGAAAAAAAAATCTTCAAAAATATCCGCAATCTCTGAGCTTCTTATCATCTACCTTTAAAAATAATGAATTATTAAGGGATTTAAGGTTTTCCAGTTTCTCTATAAATTATGATATTCCAAGTAGTTTTAATTTTATTACTTGAATTCTTAATTTTCTTACGTATATGCAAGGCCTTTTTATATTTACAGACTTTTCTAAAAGTTTTGGAATAATTTCTGACATATTTTATAAACACTGCGTTGTGATTATATTTTTTTTTGAATGCATATAATTCATATAGCCTATTCCTACTCTTATAAATACCACTCGTGGCCCAGTCATCAAACTTGATATTTTTGTTTCACTTTGCAGTCTAATGGGTAAACTAAATCAAACTCATTTTGAATAACATTTAAAAAAAATCTTTTGCATTGACTCTCCGAATTATTTAGAATTGAGTAATCTAACAACACAGCACAAACCTTGGAATTAACGTTATGCCTAAAACTTTCAATGCGACTTTTTGTGAAGGGTTGATATTTAACGTGCTTGCCTTAATCTAATATTTTATCAGAGAAGCCAACTATCAGACCACAATGGTCAGAAGTAAGTTTTGTTATTACTGATTTAGAAACACATTTGTCACTCAAAAATATGTTATCTAAACAAGTCGCTGAATGGGAGGTGATTCTAGTTGGTTCAGAGAATTGGTTTACAAAATTCAAACATTTAAAAATTGAAATAAATCTAGTGCTTACTGAAGTACTTTCAAGTATGTTTAGGTTAAGGTCTCCGTAAATATACATCTTCCATTACTGACTCAAATTTGTAGTAATCCCCGGAAGGGGGCCTGTACACGCATACTATAACATAATTCTCCAGTTCTACACAAGATAATTCAATAACACATTCAATTGATAGACTTACAATACCCTTACGATCTTTGTATTTGACACTACTATTTACTAATATTAATGAACCTCCACGAATAGTATACATATAATATACATACACAATTGGAAGTTGTCAATGACAACAGTTTCATAACTTCTTAGCTAATGTTCTGTCATGTAAATAACTTCAATTTCGCGACTTTTTGTAAACAGTTCTAATTCTAATTAATTGCCAGCCAAACCTTGTACATTTTGATAAACAATTCTTAATAAAACTGGCTTGGCTTTTGTCTTAGGTCCTAGTTTAAATTTGTAAAAAGTACATTTTTCGTGGCAGTTTTACTATGTGTCACGGATACCTTTTTATTATAATCACAATCATATTTCTTTATCAATTTGACAGTTTCTTTAAAATTATATGCTATAACAGCTTAGCAATTTGTTCTTTTTTATTTTATAAGAAAGATACAATGTATATCTTTGGTCAGTGTAAATTTAGTATTTAGTAGTTTAATAAGAAACTTGTTTCAATCAAAATATAAAAAAATACGTCACTATGAAGACATGTCAGATGGTGCATAAATTGATTTAAATTATAAATCTGTCGATTAAATTTATAATCTTGCATATAGAAAGAACACAGTGTTATTTTACTTTTTTTTTTCTGCCAAACTCCAAAAGTTAGTGATTGTTTGAGTAATGTGGGTTTTTTTTATTCCCCATACTGTCAACACACAATAATATTAATTAAGAGCTGCTACCTACACAATGATAATTTAATATTTTATCTACAATCCCTTGGTAAGACATTCCAGGTAAACAAATAATGACATTTTGAGGTAACTCATACCCCAGTAACTGTCCCAGCCCATGCCCTAAGGCCTAACCTATCTGAAAATATGTAGGTATTATTATTTCTTTGAGTGTTTGAACTGCTTGTAGGATAAAACTCTGGCACGTGGGACTTTGGTGATGAATTATCTCTATTCAGCTGTGAAGGAACTTGGTCATTATAAATTAACTTATTACCTTGCTCAACAGCACAAGTACAATGCTTACTGGTGAGAGATGCATACCTCTCAGTACTATAATTACATAAATCAATGATGTCATGCCTTGCAGATACTTGGTAATCTATTTTTTTTTTAACATGACATGATGATTATGACATTATTATTTATACATTGCTCCAGTTGATTAATTTTAATATTTAATTGTTTACTTATGCTCACATATGAACATTGACTTTCAGTTACATTTTCTTTACAAGTTTTCCATTTCTGTTTTAATAATGTATGTTGTTGTCTTAGTAATAAGTGATGTTTCAAATAATTTTTCCTTTTAATTAATTTGTTGGTTTTTTTTTTAATAAATTTACTAAGCCGGACATAATTTTTTTAATTCTTTTCCTACTTGTAAATAGGGAACCGATTGGGTATGACTTATTGCACCCACAGATCAATATTGTTACATAGTTCATTTACAATACCTGGATCACAGCTTTTTAACTTACTGAACAAGCTCTGAGAGGCATTAGCTTCTATGGCAACCTTATTTTCAAGTATTTGGACAGTTTTATGTGCCTCTGACAAAGTTAATTCCAAGTCACTGGTGCACTTCAAAGCCTGTTCCTGAGTATCATAGCACTGTTTATAAGAGTCCATCCTGTAAATGCACACACTGATCCACAATATCTGAATATTTCATATGTATTTCAGATAGTTCACATTTAAGTTCACTGTTTTTCCTAACAATATTCTGAATTCCCGTTCACTGTCCTCGCGTTCTTGCAGCAATCTATTATTGAGATCCTGCAATTTCTTCTGCTCCAACAAAGCCTGTTTCAGTCTCATTTCAATATCTTTAGTTGTGGCTTTGCGAGTCATTATTTGTGGTGTTATTGTTTTCTAGACTTAGATTGGGTCTTATGCCACTTCTGAATTGAGATAAATTCTCTCTATTCGATTCTCGGTGTATAATAATAAACGCCTGCTTTGTTACAACAATAACTAAGTATATTTCCAACACTTCTTATCCTTAAACAACCACACAGCTTACAATTTAACGTCCGTCTTCGTCAAGCGGATCGGTCCGAATAACCTCACTTATTTTAGATCGTATCAAGACTACCCTTCATTATGCTTGTCACTGTCGGTATCGAGTCAATCAACTAACTTACATCGAGTAAAACATATTAAACAAATACAATCATCAAATAATCTATACTGTAAATTATAAATATTAATTATAAACATAATAAAATTGTAAAGTAATAACATATCATCATAAATTCGTTACATCGTGAATCAAGTACAATCATCAAAATAAAGTAGCTTGTAAATTGAATATAAATATTATTTAAAAATAAACGTGATTTAAATAATAAATTTGTAAAATAATAACAAGTAATCTTAAATTCATTACACATGGATAGCTTGTACCGACAGATGGCTATTACAATCTGTCGATTGATTATTGGCCCTTTATCATTATTTGGATTAAGATGTCTATCTAAGATGGTCAAAAATGGATTGAGATAGGTCTTGGGCGTAAATCCATGTCAACATTTTTTTTTGTAAAGCGTACGTGGTATTTCAAAATCCCAGAGCATTACCCAAACATGTTAGTGTAGTTTATATACGTTATAGTATCTGCTATCTATCTCATATTGCATTGTACTATAAATCACTTCCGTAAATCAATAAGGTATTTAATAAATTGTATTCAGTGACATTATAGTCTAGGCGCAGGTAGGCCGATGTAAGTACGATAAATCTCCCGAATTTATGAGCCCCCTCCCTCTCGGTGTAATCTCGTAAAACGAATGGGAAGGGTTGGATCCACCGTACTTAATACGACGCAAGGCCACTCATTAACCTATTTAACAAACATGTGCTTGCAAAGGTTATGTCTTCTGTGTTTCAAAATAAGTAATGCTTTTGACTGGGACGAAAGTAACGCAATCTATACGAGCAAAAGGCCCTAGGACTCCAGACTTACATTTAAAATCCATTCAATGACTTCTTCTGAAACATATTCATTGATTTCGCTTCATCCAACTTGAGTGTTTTAACCATTCATGCTGGGACACATCAAGAGCCCAATCTGTTTAAAACTTTTTAAAACAGTCACAAATGAGTTAGGATTGTTACCGAAACCTGAAAGCTCGCGGCGAGTTCGGATCTAATTTAGAAAGGCTTTACGTGTCGCGAGAGTGCGGGCCGCAGACCGCCGGCAGGTAACTCAAACACCAACTTCGTTTAAGATTCGCGACGAATGAAACCTTCTACTGTGAGAACTCGACCAATTGGCGCGCTATAATAGAACAAAATCTATCAAAAATAAAACAGTTTAATGTTGTGTTAATGGTGTCGAAAACCAACCTGATTTCGAACTACATAATTTACAATGGTATAAAGTATAAACCCGGTCGTCCTTTTCCATATAAATTTTATATTTATGAAAACTTTAAATTATTTGTTTATAAAGTTACCTAATTGATAAAAAAATTACAACTTAAATAACTACCTTAAGCAATTACTTATAATAATTAGTAGATTATAGACGGACGTAACTTAAGCTATTGTAGGTACTCTGTGCAAATTATTATATTTTGTATCGAGAACAAATAGTAACAGAAAAGTAGAAGTGGTATTCAAGGCGGTTTTTGAACTGCAACTCAAATAACTCGCCCATTTCGCTAGCGGAATTTTAGATTGGTAACTTGAAGTGAACTCGCGCGAATGGGGCTTATTATAACTTTAAGTACGTGGGCACATGTTTTTATACTTGGGCAGTAATTGGTTTCAGATAATTGGGAGTATTTTATAAAATAGCGTGCAATGATTGTGAAAGTTATACAATTTCTAATACAGTGTCTTGAGTTCATTTTATGCAACACAATGTTGCAGTGCAATGTGTCTGCCCATTTGTTGTTATTTGTTTTGTTTCATAGCTCACTGCCTCCTGTAACTACGTTCTAATCTCTTCAAAAGAACTGAAAAACATTTTCATTTCTAGAACTCTTAATTGTCAAAACTTTCGTAAAAAAAGCACATTTGGAGGCACCATGTGTAAGAGAAAATGTATTTGTTGGATGTCTTTCGCCTGACTGCCAGTTGACTGGTTACAGTACATTTGAATGGTATTAATTGTTTTGTTTAAATACAGTACTATACATATCGAAATAGTTTTAAACCAAATAATAGTATATAATAATATTACAACGTTTTCGGAAAAAATTTAAGCAAATAGACCATGAGATACACCTTCACTATCCACACATTTTATCATTTTCAATTGTAGTGTTGTATCGTTTTAATTATAGGAACTTAACCCAAACAAACACAATTATACATTAGGAACTATTATTTTGTAGTATAGAATTCATTTATTTAGTTAAAGAGGACAGAAAAATATACTTTCTTGATTTTAAATGTGTCAAGCTGTATTCGTTATTATAAAAGTCAAAGCGTGGAGCGTGAAGAGAACGCGCTAGCGCGAATAATCACGATTTAATTTTGCTGCCACTTACAGAATAATAGGCTATTTAATATTTTGTTGCGAGATTTTTTGAAGCTTTAATATCAGTCCACTTAAAATGGACTTTCACTAATAATTAATCTCAACGAAGCACAGACTAAGCCAGTTTAAGCTCCTATTTCCTGCTAATACTATTTCTGGCAGTTTTAGTCATGAAATCATGTCATAATTATTATATAAAGGTTAAAAAATCTCTCGCGATATCAGTCGTAGGACTGACAGGCATCGTGCTCGTCAGAGGCTCGTAAACATTATAAAATCAAACTTAATTTTAGCGTATTGTGTTTTCTGCTTAGAAGGATCGCGACAGCGTTTTTAATGTTATTTTTTAACCACATTCTTCGTTTTTCTGATATTATTAATCGAGAATAAATAAAAACTCAAACATATTATTAGACGAGGTGTTTTTTACTGATTCATTCAAAAATTCAAACTTGAAATCAAATGCTAGTATGTCATCGGGAGCAGAGTAGTGTGAATTGAAAATCAAGGCCGGCACAATTTATAAATTGCAACGCTCCCTGGGCATTTTGAATTCTCACTAGGGTAACACTCAAAAATCTGCCGATTTAGGTAAGTTGAAAGAGAGTCAGAAACATTAATAGAAAGTGTTATATTATAAAGTAACAAAATATACATAACAACGGTAATTTTTTATTCAGTGATAAATTGTCTGTACAATAAAATGTAATATACAAAAGTAACCTTATGGCACTAGAATTATATATGCGTCTTCTTCATCATTATTTTTTACTAGGCATAGAAAGAAAAACTATTGGTCTAGTTGTGACTCCAACGCACGACCCCAAGGTAGAGTTCGACTGCTTACTTCCTAGAGCTCCCTAAAATGAATTTCAAATTTAGGATGATAGAAACGGTTATGAATAAAATTATGTTTTATATCTCATTTGTATTGAAGCTTCGTTATTATGAAGTGCTAATCAGAATGTAAATTGTGCTCGTTTCGTTGTAAAACTGCCGTCTCTGTTATAAGTAGAAGCGTTTTAATCATAATTTGAAATTTATTGTATAATTTTCATTCTTCGATGAGTCGATGTCATTCATTCGGTATTTTGATATTTTAATCTTAATATTATATATAAATCTCCTGTCACGATGTTAGTCCGCGATGGATTCCTAAACTACTTAACCGATTTTAAATTAAATTGGCACATTGAGCAGTCTGGTCCAACATAAGGGAGAGCTTAGATTTTTAATTAATAAGCTTTAAGTAATCATTCGTCTCTTTCTAACGAATTGTTTTTACGTTGTGATTGAAACGGTCAAAACATATTAATTAACTGTTTATGAGGGATACATATACCGAAAATTATACTTTTCATAGCAATTAGATCCTATAATCGTAAAGTAAATAATAATGATAGCACTTTTGGATAGTGTAAAACACTTACTAGTTTATGAGAAATGAATAGATCTATGAAGGACAGAAATTTAAAAAATTACTGGTCGACAAACTCTGAAGGAGAAATGTGACACAATCTCTCCCCAGGGGACAACATGCTCTAGTAATTTGACATCTTTTAGAGCTCTCACAGGAATAATACATTAAGAATTCAGAAGAAATTTTAATAATTTTGTTAATAATGCATTTATAACGGTAAAGCTACGTCGGGGATATGAAACTATGGCCTCAGACCACGTCCTGCCACCTGCTACGGTGTCCCTTGCCCTATGGGATTTACGAAGGTAATGCCAGGGTTTTTAAATATTTATCTCAGAGTTAAAACCACAGGTGTAGCTACTTCACGGTTGCTATGGTTTAATTAAAATGGCCACTTCTTTAGGGTTGGATGGAAGAAAATCTGCAGGAAAATGTTTGATTTAGCAAAATCTTGGGTCGTCTCAAGTGCAAGTCCATGCAATAAATAAGGCTGAGTGCAGACGACCGCTGAATTAGAGCCATCTTGTCTGCACTCAGCTCTGCGCTTCCGAAAATATCTTTTCTTAGACGAAATTTATTGTCCCTCTGGCACTTCATCTATAGTCCTCAATGTAACTTTTTATTTTCGTCTCTTTGGAACTGGTTTCTCTTCTGTAGTTGAAACAAGCACGGACATATACGTAATATATTAAAAGGAAAGTTAATACTATAAATTTTATAAAAAATCTTGTTTACGGACATAATAAACAATTTGTTTTGATTTTTGTCAAGCTTTTTAAAATAACATTTGTATGGTTAGCGCTGTTCAACAGAGAAGGCTTCCCAAAAATAAATAAACACTCTAATGACATCTCTATCTCGTGTATGATATTAAATTAAACCATCCAATACTGTCGATAAACCTCACAATAAAATTCTTATGAGTTTCGTATTAACAGTGAAATATTCATAAGAGGAAGGAAAAATTCTGAACAGACACGTGCGAGAATTGTATGAAAGTCGACGTCAGAATTTAACTTTTCAAAATTTACATACATCAAGCACTCTCCCGAGTTAAGACTCAAGAGTTCCTAAAAGTTTTTTAATATTTTATTTCGTGCATCTCTTCTTCAGACGCTCGGGAGACGTCTACGCGACATGAATAATTCCTCACTGATGCAGTTTACTTAATTTTACTGCATCACAATTACCATTACTGTGATACCGGACTACATTTTGTATTAAGAGAAAATATAACTTAAAGCCTTTTTGTTCTATTTAAAAAGATGTCGTAGCAGCAAAATAAAATTTTTAACTCGCGTAACTGTTATTGTGATGTGTGTAAAGCAGTGCTTCAACTTGCGACTGCCATCCCTGAGGTCGTAGGTTATAACCCCCGCTGTTCATGAATGACATACGTAACCCAGATTCCATTCCGAGCGAAGTGTTGCGAGCGTTAACAGCACCGACAGCTTCCACATCCGACAAACCGAGGTGATTAGATCAAAACATGAGAATGAAATTGAATTTTTTGAAAAAGTTAAATTTACAAATAATTTTAAGATTTTTCGGTCACATATCTTTTTCGATATAAACCGGTTACTGCTTTATCTGACACCACCGAGGATTTTATAAATATTAAACTTAAAATCAATTACACACGATAGATACAATTCTGCAAAATGGTTTAAAACGACCTTATCGGTAGTGTAACTTCCTTCATCGTCAATACTTCTAATCGATGAACCAATAGATTAGGTCTGGTCTTCAACTGACCGGTATTACGTTTCTATTTAGAGTTTAATCGTCTTAAGATGATCTCTTTCAAATAGATTCATTCGCTGTACTAATCGATAACTACGTTTCATTGGTCGTCCTTTGATGCTCATAACTAAGCTTTTATACGTATGTTGCAATTATTATGTCGTCTAAGAAAGTTGTAATGTGGTAAATCGAGTTAATTAATTGCAGTCTGAAAAAATCTGGCTTAGTCGAAAATGTTTTCATAACTAAGTTTGAAACTACAAACGAAAGAATTTCGCTTTTGATAATGTACGTTTAATAATAATATATTTATTAAATTATTACAATGAAAACATTACGATAAGTAATGTTTTCATTTGTCTTTTCCCAACAAATTACGTTTACACCGTGGTGAGATTTATTAAATGGACGTTTTGTCTGATTCCGTTTTAATGATTACGCTTCCCTGAAACTAATACTAGCTCATATATAGTTTTAACCTAATACCAGCAGTTATAAAGGATCGTTACTTGTCCTGGATAGCTCAAAAGGATATCCATTAACGAGAACCCGCATTGATAGATCCCTGCACGGTCTAGATCTGGACGGTTAAGCTCCTTTGAGACAAATTAGAAGGTTATCGGTCAGTCCATACTATCAATTTGGAGGAAGCATTAATCGAATTCTTTTACATTTTTCAACAGCCCCCGTGGCTTGGTCACGAACTAGATAAATGCATTAAATTCAATGGAAAGAGTCTTGATAAGTATAAGTATGCACGGTACTTCTTAGAGTTTTACCAGATGTAGGATACTATTAATGTACATTACGCTGATACGCATACGCCACTGGGCAACAATTAAAAATACAAGTCAAATAATAATAATTTACAATAAGCGATTGACTTAACAGAATGGGTATTAGTCTGTAGTTTGGTGTTTTTTTTTAATTTAATGTATTTAAGATGTTCTGTATAATTTAAAATTTCTATTTTTTATTTATTTTATCTTTAACCATACATACAATAATAAATATAAAATCACGTGTTTGTAAAATACGAAGAGATTTAAGTGTGTAGCGTGTTGCGTTTAGCTAAATATGTTTTAAATTCCTGTAATTATCACATTTTTTCGACTCCCTTGATTAAGATAATGCACGAAGTATACTACAAGCATTGCTCAGTAATGTTAAATCATTTATATTAGTACTTGCAAGATCCTTTTTTTACATAATATAAATGCAATAATAATCTAGTGATGTAGAAAGAAAGAACAATAAGACAACTTTGTCAGAAGAGTACTCTTATCTTCCTTGTCTTGTAATGTGTTTTGAAGGAGCTAAGCTGGTTTTAGGATTTTCCTAGAAAATATTACAAAGTTTACGACGACTAATTACACTGGACTAATTTCGATGAAACCTAAATTCAGATGGACTGTCTGATAACATTTATTCAGTGGACGTTCTTCATTTATATATATTTTGATATCAAGATATTATTGTAATCTTGACATTTAAATTTATCATGGTTTTTTTTATATTGTATTTTCTATGAGTAATAAGCTTACAGGTTTTCAGTTTTCAGTATCTATAATTATGCAGTGTAAGAAATTATTTCTTTATCATACTATAAGCCTGAAATAGTGAGAGTAATAAGAAAATATTTAAAAAATGTAGTGATATCAATCGGAATTTAAAATAAAAACTTCAGTTTCAGTCAGTAGAAGCTTTTAGCAATATTTTGAAAGGCACATCTAAAGCGATGATTTATGCAAGAAACGCCGGGGAATTTGTTCAACAGCTCAGTAACGTTTGAATAAAATATCACAAGTATTCAGCACTCGCAAAAGCCATTGGCCGACTACACACAAGATTTATTCAATACGGTAACCGAAGCGTGTCAAATCGTCAAAACTCAGCAATCGTCAAATATTTTAATCGTGTAAACTATTTGTTAGAAACGGTTATTATAGTACTTACACAAATTTTAAAAGCATCAACACTTTTTTTACCTAAATTTGTTATTAGCTACTGTCTCCTAAGTAGAGGTGTTTTACAATCATTTCAAAACTTAGCCACCGGAGATTCGCAACCAAACTGTTAGACATAAGGCTAACTAAAAACCCTCGTGCGAAGAATAACATCTGTGTAGCAGTCTCGAGCAGATGGTTTCAGTACTTTGAAACTAAAGCCAATTGAGTACGTGCTACTAGTTTTCTATAGTTGACCAGTCTAATAGGAAATATTCCAAATTAAGAGCAAATGCCATTAATAATAGTCCAGTCATTGCCCGAATAACTTTACAATAATTTTGTAAACCGTTGGTTTGTCAGTTATCCCAGGAGAAAATTTAAGTGTAGTGACCACTATTTCTATATAATCAACATATTTGTCAACACTTAGAAGGAACTGAGCAAACTTAATTAAAACTTGCTAAAGTCATACTCAGCTGTAAATGTTGGCTTAGGTGATTCCCACATGCCCTTATTTGTATATAATATACTCTGAGTGAATTGGTATAATTCCGAGACAAATAAGCCGCTGTCACATAATAAACGCTGAGTCGCGCGCCTTCTCGTTATAATTTTATGTACGATAAAGTCTATCCGGGCTTAAGCATTAGGGCTGCCTGCCCGTACCTCGAAACAAATGGGAATCAAATTATAATATCAGTTACATATTCATTTCGTTTAAGTAAAATAATTAAATACAGATTTTACTTAAAGATAAAAAACAATTGTACGCATGTTTGTCTTGTTCAAAAAACCCATTAGCAAAGATCTATTACGCTACGGAACTTATAAGGGGGTTAGAGCATAGAACTTATCACTTAGATCTTAATTTTATTATAACGTTTAATAACCGACGTTATATGTGTGTGACTTTCAAATACAGCTAAGCATTTATAAATCACCTTTACTGAAATAGTTAAAAATATGAATGAAATTAAAAAATGTGACGCCCCTGAGCCAGTTACCTTAACATGTACGGAGCTCCCAAATTACATGTTGCAATTAAATAAAATTAGCTGGCAACGTCTAAAAACATGGCTGCTTTATTCACAACATTCCCCGTGTTACCGTACTTTAAGTTTTTACATGTGCTTAAAATTAAATAATTCATTATGATTAAGAAGCTCTGTAAACTTTTTGTTTATACTTTTATCAAAAAAAAAACACCGCGTCTAATGTACAATTTCGATTAGGATTCTGTGTTATCATATAATCATTGTGTAACCATCCCTCTGGCCATATTATGAGGTCGTGAGTCACCAATGACCGGATACGTTATGCTTTCGGATATGACGTAAAGAACACCTGTGGATATATGTGTTCCAACTGTAACAGTGAAAGTTGACCTTATTTTAACGATACCTCTTAATACATTGCCATGGTTGACCTCTATTATAGGACCTATGTAGTTGCCTTAGTCAAGTAAATAGACATTCCTTCAAACTGTTTTGACTAATAGTTAGCTGAGAAGAATTTATTTTACAATAAAGTTTTCTTTTTGTATTTTTATAAGATTACTTAAAATAATTTAACAGGAGTGTGTTTGAATGATTCAAACTTTACAGAAATATTTTAGTATTTGCTGATTTTTATGACTAAGTAGGTACATGATTAGCATGTTACATTGTTTTAACAGTTATCAAATAGGAATAACTTTCACGTGCATTTAAATAGATGCATTTTACATAATAATTATTACACATTATAATATTTGATATGCTAAATACATCTAACATGTGAGAATAAAAACGTTTCTAATGTGTTATATAATAAAAATTTGTTTAAATTGTCTGTATATTGCACGTACATGAGTGTCATAAAAATTTGCTTTGTTAAACTTTTCAAGAACTTAACGCTCTGCAGTTGTGATGTACACCCACAAAAAGCTCCGGCATAATAGCGTTTATTTTTTGGTTAATTAAATAGCTAATTACCTTTGTAAACATTACTTAACAACATTATCTAGTCTCACTTGTGTAAGCACAACAATAGGAATCTTGACGGCCGTGAGAGTGGAACTTCGTCGCTTATCTATGGAGAACACGACACATGCCGAATATTAACACAACTTATTACTTTTAGGCTCATTTCTTGATGAGATTAAAAAAAATCTTTGTTAGTTTTGGATATTATTTACTCCCGGTTATTACTTAAGTATTCTATTACAACAGCATAGTAATTATTTTCGACAAACTGAATAGTACAGAGATTTATAGGTTTATGATAAACTTTTGTATCAAAAGATAATTTTAATTGTACAAAATATTTACTTATATTATATGAAACACAATTTGTAATCCGCTATGTATACATACCCCGTGTCTTGTCGATATATATATACACAAAGTTAAATGCGTAGTTTTTTTCTGCAAGAGTAGAACATAATATGTACGCGGAGGTATAAAATAACACGAGTTCGAAATAATAATATTTGTTTAGCTACTACTGTAGGTCCCAGTAGCCACAAACCCCCGTCCACCAAACCGGTATACCATTGTAGTTCCATGATGGGCCAGTTGCGGATGTTGGAGATGTTGCGCTCTGCAGTAAGCCTCCTAAAAGACCGGGCTTGGACTTTTTCTTATAGAACAAGAGGCAAACGGGCTGGAGGTTCACCTGATGTTAAGTGATACCGCCGCCCACGGGCACTCTCAATGCCAGAGAGCTCGCAAGTGCGTTGCCGGCCTTTTAAGAATTTGTGATCTCTTTTCTTGAAGGACTGTGTATGAAAATATTAAAAGCACTTACAGAAAATGCATTTATGAAATACATATAGTTTAAAAATTACAATAATTATGTGCTTAAAAATAATATATTTCTAAATAAAATAAAGGGTATATGTAAAGACTAAATATGTTTCTAATTATAAAAATATGTGTAATTTTTATTTAAAATACAGCTAACTTAAAGCAGCAGCACTTAAAATATGTTGACAAATATAAATACCATATAATTGGCAGTTATTCAGAACATGCGAATTATCTAGTGAAGCAGAAATTAAGTATTAAGAAATGGCAAAATAAGCAACACTGCGACATTTTTTACTTGACAAGTTTTAACCGCTTTACAAGTGATTATAGTTCATAAATATCCCATATTTTATTGACACTCACTGAAAACAACTCATCATGATTTATGGTTCGGCCTACTGAGTTTTTAATTGAAACACAGGAATCAGAGAATAACGCTCTATTAAATTACTTAAACTGTTTAGTTAGAGGTCAATAATCCAGAAAAACTAATCATCTACTTACCCATAAAGAAAATACATGATAAAAAGTACTTTGCAGACGGTCAGTTGATCTATTCAACCTACTTGTGTAACAAACTGGCTTCGTATAGATCTATATCCGTTAAAATTGATCTTCAAAGGCCTTTACATCACACTTGTTTTGTTTTTAATCAGGTCTTATATGATCAGGTTGTAATGTAGTTTATAAGTAGCGGGTGCCAGAGGCTGCACAGTAGAAAGTGTTTGGCTACCGAGTGTACTGTGTCAATATGAAACTTACGGTTAGTGTATTGTGTTAGTTCCATACAAATTACTTGTTTTCTGTAATATAAATTAAACGATAAAATATACTTTTTTTCATAATAAATTGCCTTCGCGAAAGTTATAAATTATTAAGGCACTTTTTTAACTGAACTATTTAAAATGGTGTAACATATGGATAAAATATTTAATGAAGATTTAAACTGTTTTAGTTAATCATCTTGCTAGTGGCCAGCTGCCAAGCCGCTAAAGTAACCAACTCAAGAAGTAAGGACAGAATAGGAGACTTTGAAACAGAGAAACGAGATTCGAATAGAAATAGTGGACTTGAGAAGAGAACGCCGCTGCTGCCTTCAGGTACCAAATTGTCTAATTATATTATAGTAAGAGAAAATGTTAATATATTGATTGTAGGCATTAATCCCTGAAAATAAATATCAGCTGCAAAGAACGAAAAATGTTCACAGTTTCCACATATTCAGCAGAGATTCACTTTGTTTCACTTATTTTCAGTTTCATCTTCAGCCACTCCGGGTGTTGAGTATGCGAGTACCAAAGAAACACATTCTGATCAGTCACCAAGTCAGGTTAGTTTATCTTAACTTGTTACAATGAAAGAAATGACAACATTCTGTTTGAGAGAATCTACGTCATCGTCCAAATAAGTATAAAAAATCATATGAACAAAACAAGAAGTCAAATTATTATGATTGGCCTAAAGTCGTATAAAATTATTGAATCGAATTTATACTGTTATTCTATTATATATTGTGTTTATTAAAAATATACTCTTTTATAGACGTATTTACAAAATAAATAAAAGACGTTTCGCGAATCTAGACAATCTCATAATCTCGATACGAATTGGATCACTTGGTACAAATTTAATTTGTGTCCCTTCAATATCAACGAAACGCAGGATGCGAACAGCAGTGCGACACTTATTACTTAAAAATGTTATGTTATGTTAAGATATCTCTTATAAACATGGTATTGTACGAACAAGAGTTACCAAAATGAAAAGTTAAATTAAATAATAATGACAATAAAAGGCTTACGTTAGTCCATTAAACTAACAAAATGATTATCAAAGTAAGATTAATGTGTTTGAGTCACTTCCTAATTGTAGATACTAGTTAAACATGAAAAGTAATGATTGTATTCAAACTTCCAACAGTACATGACATTTTGCAATGGTGCTGGTATATCTTCGCTGTATATTTATGTTTACCCTGTGACAATGTTTCGCAGAGACCGAAAAAACTCATTTCTCCACCATCTCAGGCTATGCTCGAAGGTTTCAATATATTATATACGATCACATTACCTCAAAAAGTTTTGAAATTACGCCTTAAAAACCCACATAATAACGGTTAAATCACTGAAATGCACCCTTGTGCTAAAATTGTCATAAAACCATTCATTATAATATATACCTATTCAAGTATTATTAAGAAATCCGGCTTTGCTTCTCAACTAGAAATGATAACTATCCGATCAAATGCATGAGCTCAGAGTTGGCTGAGTCGCTTTTTGTGTTGGAATTTTTTTTTTGTGTAATTAAGTCAAATATTGTTTAATAATATTGGTTATTAAGTACTACCTGCTGTACTATCACCTTAATATATCCACTTATGTCATGTGCATGATGCAATTACTGGTTAAAATAACCGCTTTCTGCCGCGAGCTTACGTAAACTTAACATATTCTTAACGTCTCGATTAGGATATCCAACCTGTACATGAATTGCAAATTTAATTAATACATTTAGAAAATCCTAACGACTGTCAGTTTTAATTACTAGTGCTTCAATAATTATGAAACTTGTATAAGAAAGTAAAATTGTAGTATATTAATCATACTTAATACTATTTGACATTGCATGCAATAGTTAATCCAAGGAATTATAACAGACACTTCCTTCAAACATCTATTCGACGTGCAAATTATTTGTGTATGTTCACTCTGGTACTTGGAATATTTTTTAGTATAATATTATGAAGTTACATTTTAATTTTTCTTAATTAATCTTTTAGATTTCTATTTATTTGTAACCAGGCAGTCATTTCAGAGGAAATAGAATGCAAAAACTTCGGAACACACGAGAGTAGTAATAACAGACAAGTCTCACGACACTGCACAATGACACTTCTTGTAAGGTTTCCTAAGAGTAATTAATCGTATTGTAGTGATTACGGAAAACAAGCGTTTTATATTTTTTTGGTTAATTCTATTTAAAACTGAGAGACTTTTTTTTACTATTGACAAGATCAATTTAATTTGACACTGACAACCACAACAAACACTAGTAATTCGATTCATTGGATTTCATCAGCATTTGGTTTTAACGTCAATTTACTTACGGGTATGCCGAAAGCTTGAACTTAATTAAAAATACAGTAAAATTGAAGCGAAGTGTCGGCAGCTGCCACTACGGACTATTTATCGAATTCGCATTTTCACGCTTTCCATTTCGTCGTTAGTGTTAATGCCGTTTTCCGAATCATATTCGGTGACAGGCGGCGATATCACTATACGTCAATTGAGTCTACAGCTCCTTTTCCGCCCTTCCTATACAGAGATACTTTAATGTGAAACCTTAAGTTTATTATTAAGATTAAACAGTGTTTAGGAAACATTTATTTCAAATAAACTCACTATAAACTATATACGCGATCACTTTCTGAATTTCCGTTTAATTACTCAAAACAAGTTTAGGCGTCCATTGATAAGTGACATAACTTTACTTAACATTAAATTATGTAATTGTAAATGAGTACAACTTGTTTTTATTAAATACGTAATGAGAGCTGTTATCGGCCATTCGCTTTATACTTGTGAGTGAGAAAGAAAATAGGCGGTAGGGCAGACATTTTTATCTTTTAATCGCAAATTCGCATGCAGTGGATCTAATCATAACATTCAACCCCGAATTTGATATTCTGATGTATATTCCTTAAAA
Source organism: Pieris rapae (assembly GCF_905147795.1). Taxonomy (NCBI): domain Eukaryota; kingdom Metazoa; phylum Arthropoda; class Insecta; order Lepidoptera; family Pieridae; genus Pieris; species Pieris rapae. The sequence goes on from NC_059514.1 coordinate 10,873,505, forward strand.
AGTATCTAAATGTTTTTTATCTATGTGCATTTAGTCTTCCTGTTGAAATATACATTTCAACATTATTATAATAATTTTACTAACCGTTAGCTGTACAACAAATATAAGTATCTATCAGTAGGGATTTAAAATGATTTGGACAGAAACCTAATTAAGAGATTTTTATTTTTCTATGAATAATTAATATAAATATTCCTTATCCTTTTACATTTCATCCAACCGAGGTGACACCTAATAAGAGAATGAAGTACGTTATATAACAAGTAAATTACTTGTTTTAATTTGATGAAGAAAATGATGAGTTCTTCAAAGCGGCAAATGTCATTAACAATGATATATCGTCTCGTGTTGCTTCTTGTCTCAATGTTTTAATTTAATTAACAAACAAATATAAGGTTATACTTAGATGAATTACTTTTCATTAGTTTGTTGCTAATGAAATCATCTTTTAGTGTGTCCATCGTGAAAAATCTTATTTAAAGAATCGAAAACTCTCTGCTTAAAGATAGACAGCTAAGTACATTGTTGACTTACTTAAAATTGGGGTCAGTCTTACCTTGAAAATGCATTTTCACGAATTAATCTGATCTGTCTCTTCGATTGTAAAACTTCATAAAACTCGCGTTTCAGATCATTATCACAATATAATATTAGACATATTTTTAATAGTACAGTTAAAACCTTTTTTGCTATGTTTAGCAAACGTAAGTTCCAAATACCTATTAACATAGACTATAAGGAATTCAAGTATTACAAATTCACACATTTAAAACCGCTAACCGTTTTAAGTATTATTTAGGTTTGAAGCATTACCGAATGCATAAAGAGTAAGCAAGTTTTTTCCATCAAACATTGCCGAGGCAACACGGTATGGGTTACATGTGACACTAAACTGTTGTAGATGTGTATTAAAACTACAAAAATTTCGGTTTTGAAACATTCAAATAATGACCGAAAAGGAATTAATAACGGGTAGATCAGATCAGACCAGATCTGTAAGCTCGATTCGCAAAGCTATAAATATATTTGTTAAATCAAGTAGAAAGCAAGATTCGCTTGGTACTTGATTTAACAAATATATATAAAGACGTTTGCAACTACAGACAATAGTTGCAATTCTGAATGTCTTCGCTTTTCTTCTTTTAACTGCTTTTAAATTGAAAGTCACTTTTTACTCTCTTCATACAAATCACCCCGTAGACTGCTCTACTTACAGTCCGACCTTTTACCAGTATTTTTTCTCAATTCATAAAATATTATAAGCGCCTTATTGAATTATACATGCAACAGTGTATATACTACAAATGAAAAAAGAAAATACGCGTACACAGTAACAGTATACGAACACAATGTTTTAACGTCACATCAAAATCGGCAATAGGGTCATTTCCCAAAATTATACCTTTATTACTACTGGTACGTACTCATTCTATCATGTACGCGTATCTTTACATTACTTTACATGATTCTGGAAGTTCTCAGAGGTAAAAATCAATCAACAATATCATTAAGTATGGTTATCAGCTGTTATGCGCGACAGTTCTCTTGTCTCGTTAACTTCAAGGCGCCAATTATAAGTTTATAGATTGCTTGTTCAACGTCTGTATTAGCCCATCGGGACTTGACTTGAGAAGTTCTACGAGTGTTCTGTGTGACCATATTAAATTTATACACATGAACCCATTATCCATTACATGATATGACACGTAATAATCGACTTGTTACTTCATACAATCATCTAAAACCCATTCTAAGAAGCACTAAATTTGCAGATTTTTATAATTAAATATACAATAAAAGTGTTACGTTTTGTATGTGCCTTCTTACTACTGTCACTTTTACATACTTTGTTGCTAATAACAGGATGTCAGTCTTATATATAATTACAGTTTTCGTTCGCTTGTATGTAAAAAGGATTGCACTATAAATAGTTGGCAAAATGTAGGTTTGCCTGTCACGGTGTCGGCTCCCAATTCCCCGCCGAAGACTGTAATCACGATGTTATTTATAGCTTCCAGCTCATCTATTCTACCATTTTCAACGATTTATAAAATTCCGATTGACTATTCATTATACTAAAGTGGCTCTTGCAATGTAACTCCCAGCCCTCCATTACCTAGAGTAGATGTGTGAATAAGTGCTTCGATTAATTAATTTTATAACTTCAAAACTTCTTCTTGTTGTTTGACAATATTAAAATTTTGTGTATAAAATATAAAAAATTTAAGAACTGTGTGTATTATATTTTTAATATTATCAGTAGAAACCAAATATTTTATATCTAAGGAGGATTTCCCTCTCGGGGAGCTATCCTTCATAATTGTGACACTAATCGGCTTATCGACGGAGGGTGTTAATGGGGAGGGGGTAATACCTCTTTCGTGGGCGCAGCGGTACATTATCTCTATGCTTTTAACCGATAACTGGGATTTTAATCAATTTTAGACTTAGTATATCATCTTAAAACAAAGAAGATTAAGAAATGATCATTTATAGTCACTAATTTTAAATAATTTTAAATCTAGCAATATTGATAGCAGTAGCAAGTAAAAGTTAAGACTATGTAAACGCATTGTTTTTTTCAGCAAATATACGCAACCCCAGTACCTCAACTTTCAAAGATATCGGATGTACTAGCGCAAGGTGGACCCTACCAAGCCGCCATTGCAAACCAACTCTACTCACCTGTATCCATCTACCAACCAAGGGTAAGATTGAGTTTGACTAAAGGCATATTTTATATTAAAAACAAGTTTCATTTGTGCAATACGTCAATAGTCACAGATAATATTGCTCTATAAATGATGTCAATCAGCCAGGTCAGGACTACCGACCTCTGAACTCATTAAATACCGTCTAATTATTGTTGCTTCATCTTTGCAGTTTCCAACTTACGAAGTTTCACCGCCTGTGCCGTCCCAATTGGCGTATGCGGAACACTCTATTCAGCCTCAGAACATTCAATCAATACCGAAGGCTAACTTAGCCGCCAATTATCAACCACAAATTTTTCAGCAATACGAAACTTCGGTACCCCAACCGATACCCGCTAACTATCAACAAACAGCTTCTCCCATATCAAACCAACCGATCAACTATCAACAACCTTTGATTCAGTATCAACAGTACACCCCAGATCAACTCCAGTTCGTTCAAGAATCTATTCAGCCCCAAACAGCCTATCGTCAAGAGTTACCAGTAACGTATCAGGGTGAACAAGCCAGACCTGAACCACAACCAGTTACTCAAAATATCCAACAGGTAAAATATTTATAGTGTTACAGTGACACAATTTTCCCATTTTAAATTTGACAACTCATTTCTATCATATTTTCTTACAGACGTACACGCCTCAGTCCTCACAAGGTGCCATTAGCTACGCATCCTTTGCACAAAACCAACGTGACCAAGTTGCACAAAAACAACAACAATCGCAGTATCAACCACAAGCCCAACAACTAATCAAGTATCAGCTGCAGCACCAACCAATTCAGTATCAACTTCCACAAGTACAACAACCCCAATACCAAGCGCAACCACAACAGTACCAGATCCAGCAGTATGAAGCTCCACAGTACCAAATCCAACAACAACCTTACCAACAGTACCAGCAGAGTGAGGGAAGAGTGCAATATCAACCACAACTTCCGCCTCTTCAAATTCAGCCTTATCAACCACAATATGTCAAGTCTAAACAGAATGAGAAACAAGTGTACTTCAAACAGTTGCAGCAACCAGCAGTCGTACAGCAAATTCAACCCCAACTTCAGCCACAGGCTGCCCAAACGAAAGTGGCTCAACAATACTCACAGGCGCCCGCACAAAACGCCGGCTATGCTGCTCAAGTCGCTTTACCAACCTTTCCCCCGGTACAATACTTTGGAAAATTCGCACACTCTATTTTTGGGCAACAATAGTACAGTTAAGTTGTGATTTACTGTTTATAAAAAAATGCCAAAAAGTTGTGCTAATAATTGTTTATCAATACCGTCATTGTAATTATCAATGAATGGCCAAGCTAATTTAGTTTTAAATGAAATGATAAAAGCTATTATTACAAATGCGTAAGCACTATCAGTCGTATTCGATAAGATTTCGTATAACAATTGAATTCTCAAATTGTCAATTTAAAATAATAAATTATTTGTGTAATTATAATTACAGTAATTTAACATAAGTATATTTTTGTTTTATTACATCATTTTTCCTGGGAATGGGTTGTTTCGACCTATTCAAATAAATTTAACACCCATTTCCGTTATGAGACGATTTCGCGCAACACAAGTCCTTGAAGCCCTTTTTATTAGGGTTCAGTTATGCCTCGCTTACTCCATATTTCTAGCTATACCACTAGAAGCAGGCACCAGTATAGATAATGTCGGTTGCCTTTCACAGATATATCTTCAACTTGTAAGTATTGTTTTGCACACAAGAATAAAATATAATCCCATTCACACAAACTATATCCGCAATGGTCATTTCTTGTTTCGAATGTTATTGTTAAGTGACTTGTGAATGTTAAAGAACTATTTAATATTAGACGATGTAAATCTAGCACAAGTATTAAGCAGAGTGTAAATGCGGCCTGTAATAAGCGAGGATGAAAATATAATTTTGATGCTAATTGTACGGGACCCTCGACACATAACAATGGATCTTGTAGAATATCATTTGCCAACCAATTTTCGAGGATCCCGTCTTAAGCATAATCATATTTATCATGAACATTTAATAAATATGTAAAATGAGACTAAAGACGATAACGATGATAATGACGATCTTTCATAAACTTATTTATCTATTTTGATGGTAGTGACTTCAATTTAGATGTTATTTCCTACAAGGAACAGTTCATAATACGTATATTTATTACTTGGGTTTTATATATTAATGCAGGCTCTTACGAAGTGACTTTTTCTCGAACGTAACGAACGGTAAAGCACAGCTGTTCAATAATTCACCGTCCCATAGCGAACCTTTCATGCAAATGAGTTGAACACGGGGTCAATTCGGCCTCGCGTTTCTGTCTACATGTCACATTCCTCAATCTGCAATATTAACACCATATAAATCATTGCTATCTCACAATATGAAGATTTTGATAAATATATCTATCATTTATTTAAATATTGTTTAATATTCAATAAAAAACGAGGGGACGCCTAAAAAGGGCAGCAGCCATTGCAGCCCATTGACATCAATTTGGAGAGGGTGAGGTGCCGGCCTTTGTGTATCAGTTTTTCTACTCAACTACCTGTATTCTTCTACTCTAAAGTCGTGTACTTGAACGAACATTTGCTCGTAAAGTAAAGAACGACCCACGACGTCCGTTCGGCACAGAAGACTGAATTTATTTGCCTATCAATAAAATGCAAATTCTTTGTTATTAATAGGTATCGTAATCACAAAGAGTTTTTTATTAAGAGATATATTTCAAGCGTACCTACTTTCTTATCAGTTTTAACGGTTATTCGATCAAATAACTTTTACCTGTCATTGTCATAAATTTACAATGCATTTACAATTTATAAAATATCGGATCCAAAACTAGCTTCAAATTAATTCTTGTCAATGCCGAATTTGTAATCTCGGCCATTAAAGTTGCGTTTTATTAACAATAAAATATTTATTACTAGATTTTGGTATTAATTTCCTAGACAAAATATATATTTTGTAAATATGAACACAAAACCCATACCTACCAAAGAATGGTACTCAAATCAAATGATCATGGTACATAGCCAGATACGCAAATATCTCTAGGTACATTATAGTTCTTAAGTTAAAATATCGGAACTGAAACCAAATATGTAGTCAAACTGAATGTTCTATTGTCTTTAACAAAATTTAAATTTAACTTTTCATCGCATTATTAAGGGCCACAAAAGCACAATATAGCCTTACTCAAAGCTTAGCGACCAAACATTATATAAAACAAAAGGCGAAAACATAGGATTAGTATTCTCGATATTGTGAAATTCGCCGTAAGTAGAGTTATATTTTTATTATAGTGATTATTATTCTAAAAAAAATTTATGCAACTTAACACACGTCGAGACAAACAAGCAAATGTACCTGTTTTTCGGGAAGGATTTTCCGATTTTGTTTTATCTAAGCCGTTATAAGACCCAAAGAATAATCATAGTGCTTTATTAGTACTCCTAATCGTTGGGCAAATACATACAGTCTGATTGTTTTACACATTTGTCTTAAATTTAAAAATAAATAAATATGTTTATTCCGTTTTAGTACTTACATTTCATGGCTAGGTGTAAGATTTGGAAATCCTTTTTAGTAAAAAATACCTGTGTCAGGGTTCCCAGTGTTTTGCAAATAAGAGATTAAACTCACAAACTGAGAACAAGCCGCCCTGGAGATTATTTTCATCGGCAGCGTGTCAACGTGTCACGGGAGTGACACATGTCTCTCCGGCACTCAATAAGCATTCCTACGTCATTGCTTCGACTTCAGAACAATTTACGTGTCAAATGTTCTCTTGTATTGAGTTACCGAACGATTTGCCAAAGGGTCGTAACTTCATTGAAAGGGTTCGTTTCTTTAATCTTTTGGTGTAGTTTGAATGATACGGGTGTCTGATGGTTACTGCTCAACTGTCAATCTATCTTAATTTACTAAAATAGCCTTTTATTTAGTGCCATTTTACGTATTTTATCTACCTATTTTACCTTACCATTTTGAGAACACTATAAATTAATTTCGCTAATGAAAGAAAACGCCGCTGTCAACGTAGGATAAATATTAATCGGTTATTATAATTCATTTTATGTCTTACACTCGATAGCACTTGTTTTTTAACATAACTGCATTTGGTTTGTTCTAGATGCAGTTCTGCCTCATATTTCTTCTTATCATCACTCACATATTTACAGTTTCAACAGCACCAAATAAAGTAATAGCAAAAAAGAGCTTACGTCAGAAAAAAGCGGCCACCTATCCCTATCAATATCAAATATTGGTTCCCAGTCTGCAAGTCATACCAATTCATGGAAACCGCTGGAACGAGAATAAACTTAACTTGGTGCCAATTCATGAGTTGGTGCCAGTTAACCAACTTTCTGTTATTCCGCTGCAGAGAAAGGATTCCATATATCAGTACCACGACGAAGACAGGTATAGGAATGCCATAGGAGGTTACGGAGTGGGCTGGAAATATGGGGGTCACGGGGCCGGACATGGGTTTTATTATGGATTTGGGTAAATAAACGTCAATAACAATGAATGACTTTCATTTAACTGACACCATATGTCATGACGTTCAAAACCGTATCCTAAATGTCGACCATAAGTACAAAGCTCAAAAACGAACCATATAAAATAGTGAAAAAAATATAGTGTGTCAGTAGATCTGTTAGCTCATTTAAATATTAAAGGAACTTGATATCACCGTTGTTTCGGACAATATTAGTCATTGGCCTCGCATAACTGTTCTCTAGAGGATCGAGATTCGAGAAGTACATTTAACATTATAACGCCTGCCGTCGAGGACAACTCACGCCGCCCGCGCTTAATAAAAGTTACGCTGAGAAGCTTGTGGCTTGAAAGAAGGTACCGTTTTGATTCAATATATCTTGTTTTACTCTGCACAATGTTTTGGAAAGATTATAGATTTAGGTCACGTTACATTGTTTTCTTTGTTCCATAACGAAACGTATAAAACACAATTCATATACCTTTGCTTATATCGGACGACTTTTTAACTGAGTTTAATGATATTTTTCATAATATAATAATAAATAACTGACTAATAAAATAACGAATAGTTTTGCATATGTTATGAAATATTATGGTCCTGACATATGAAATTGAATAAAAAAAAAATTTCCCCCATAAAATCAAAAGTTAGACTCAATTCAAATAGAATAAATTTAATTTATCAAAGTTAATCATTAATAGCAATAGTACATTCATTGCTATCTGGGCACTATTGCCATCTTCTGACAAAATAAAACGGTACGGAAATCAATAAAATCTTTGAAGGCTGTAATTTTACCTTGCAAGAAGTTATCTAAATTTCTAAAAACATATAACCTGTTGGAGCAATGTTAAGGTTTATACAATTACTATGTAACTTCTCAATATATGCGACATCAGTGCATAAACAATGTTCATGGCTCGCTTATGTAAATGATACTAGGTAATAGGTATGCTTATCAACGTGTAATTTTAGCCCACGTGCAATACGGGTAATTTGACCCTTGTTGATAGGACAAGGTCGTTTCAGGACGCTCCATCGAGGCATGTTTATCTATAAAATAACTTTTATCCGATGCCCTTATATGTATGTAGAATAAAAGATATTAATAACTTTATTTACTATTTTGATCAAATATCGTTAAAATAACTAGTGAATAACGGTGAAGTATAATTTTGTGTATTGCTTTCAGAACGTTAGCAGACTAAAATGAGGTAATGTTTAATATAATTTTTATTAATTAAGGTATTAAATCATTTTATGTAATGAAACATTTTCGAAATGTCCAGTTTCAGAATTCAAGTTTCGTTTCTTCTTCTATTTGGTACACTTCTGGAAGCCGGCATACCTAAAGGTCTGGTATTAATTATTGTATTATTTAATTACTAGAATTAAACCAATCGTTTTTTGATTCCTCATAATTTTACAACTTAACTTATAGTTAAGAATACAAAGACAAAACTTTTTAGTTTAACGAAATTGAGATATTATGAAATATTTCGCGACTTAGCCGAACACGTGTCATGAAAAGATAAAGTTATAAATTTTATTGCACAATAATTCATTGTTTTTACAAAAACATGTTTCCTCTTAAATGAACCCAAACGATTTAATTATTAAAATGTATTATTAACAGTTTAATAATCTATACTAATATTATAAAAAATAAAGATTTGTATGTAACTTGTAAGTATGTTTGTAAATAATTGACTCAAAAAGTACTGGATCGATTTTATTTAAATGCTATTTAATTTGCAATAAAAAAATAAGGATCACTACTAAAACTACAATAGTGTTATCCAAGTTGTAAAAAAATGCATATAAATATCTTTAATGCACTGCGAAAAAGATTGATGATAGAACAAAAAAAATGTTCCACACTATTAAAGAACATATTAATATCTTCAAATAATGTTTAAAAATAAATGTCCATCCGAACGAAGCCGGGACAGGCCACTTGACATAGTAGGTACTCGGTAATGGCCTTCTTTATTGTATCGTCCAAATAAACAAAATACAATTGAAATACTTTTACATCTCAGGTTTCATCCTTAACAAAGCAACTAAAAATGCCTACAAATTGATGTATCAATCTGCAACTTGGCCGGTGGCTAGAGACACGTGCAATGAACTTGGGGCGCACTTGGCAGTGCCTCGTTCACAGGTCCATTTTATTTATATTACTCATTTTGGTATATATTTCAATAGTTTTTAGGACATACATAAGATATACCAATAATTACTGTTTGTATTTATTAATTTCAATATCCAATAATCGCCACGAAAGATTAATTTACTTATCAAACTGCAATTAGTATGTATAAATAATTATGGCTGATTCGATGGTTGATTGTAGCTCCGATTGTACTGGTTCTTACATTTCCTTTTTACGATATGATAATAATCGTGATGTTACCACAGATCTACATCTTTTGTAATTATCGATTGTGTGATGATTAAATTTGGCTTTCAGGACGAATTCTTCTTTATCCAGAAACTAGTCCGTGGTATGCATTACCCCAGCATCAACGGAACAGATAATAAATTAGTGGTCTGGCTTGGAATCAATAATTTAGAAGACTATACAATTTGGAGAAACATCTACGGTAAAATATTCTTACGTTATTATATTAAAATAATATATTTGAATTCTGCTTATTGCACGGTACGTACCATCGAAAATTTATTTTGTTTGTTACATTACTATTACTTAATTGAAATAATATTGTATGGTTGTAGTACTACCTGACCTAATCAGGATTTCATGTGCCTCAAGTCATGCCTCACGCCTTCCCACCAAGGATAATTTCTACTTTTTCTATGCTCCAACCTGAAATAGAACCGGAACCCAAAATGTTACAGTCCTATTTATTACCTGGGAACCTATTTTCATAATCGACGTAAACAGATTTCAGATTCAATAACACGTCACAATCTTTATCATAATAATTGTTTCCTTTAGATTTAAGTTGTTAGATCTTTAATAGATTGGTCGTTATGAAGAAAGTAGAGAAGTATAATTGATAGGCTAGTCATGTACTGCAGGGCAATGTATCACTGAGATAGGCTGCAATGCGCGATGCGATTGCGCTCTTTCGCTCCCTCGGTAATTGAAAACGAGATTATGTTAAATATGCGATTTATAGTAATTTGATTTATTTTTGACGCTCCACTTGCTTTATGCTTATTGCTGCATAATTGACTCCGATAATTAATGTTGCGTAAATAAACGCGGTTTTGAACGTGCCGACTTTATTTTATAAACTTTATTTAAATTATTAATCGTGTAGGAGGTTGTTTATTCTTTAATTTTATATTAAATATTAAAAGACTAAATCTAATCAAATTGAACCCCAAAAAGACACAAGTCTGCGCGTTTTCCGCTAAAAAATCTCCCTTGGTCGCTACGAATGACGTTCAGTTTCGCGTTCTTCTGGAAGGGAAGGCGAGACGGTACTTCACTCCGGGACACCGCTTGCAACTATATAAAGCTCAAATTCGGCCCCACATGGAACTCCAAATGGAAATCTCACCGAAAAAATAACTTAAAAGGTCGGCAAGGCACTCGCGAACCCTCTGGCGTTGAGGGTGTCCATGGGAGCCGGTATCACTTAACATCAGGTGAGCCTCCTGCACGTATCCCCCTGTTCTATAAAGAAAAAAAACCTCTGAGCAAAAGCTCCTCAGTACAAGTCCACTTGACAGCATTCAACGAAGAGCGATTCGAATCGTCGACGACCAATCACTTTCCGTGCGGCTTGATCCCTTGGCGTTGCGTAGAGATGTACGCTCTCTGCATCTTCTACTGCATATAATTCATGAAAGGCCGGCAATGCATTTACGAGGCTTCTGTCAATGTGAGTGTCCATGGGCGGTGGTATCACTTAAGATCTGAGCCTCCTGTCTGTTTACCTCCCATTATATAAATATATATAATATATTACTATTGCTTACCTGAAAATGAATGTGGGTCTGACGTGCATTTCTGATTTCCGACGAAGATGACAATTTTTATTGAATTTTCCTACGGCTACGTGACAAATATTTAAATGTATGTAATTTTGTTTAAGGTGAAGACATAAAGAAGACTGGCTTTTCGACATGGGCTGGAGATAACGGAGAGGGTTTTAGGTAAATATTAAACTGTAAAACGATGATTGGCTCACACGACATCTTCATTGAAATTTAATACAAAACATAACCCATATAGGTTACAACAATAAAAAAAGAGACATTGTTTTTGACAATAAAGTGCTATGATTTTGTAAGTTTCTTCGAAATATTTAAAAACAATAAAACGCCGTGTTCTTTAATTTTTAATAGGCACGTACTTGATTGCAAAACTAAAGATCTGCCAGATGCGAATGTGAACAGGGAAAATTTATAATAAAAGATCAAGCATTCTTTTATTTTTATTTCTAGTAATGATCCTGAAGAGCCTCATTGTGGTGCAATAGACGCTGCGAATCCTGGACTACGGGACTACTGGTGTCACCGAAGACAACCCTATATCTGCCAAATTGACCTCAAACTAAATAATCAATAAATATTTTAAGATTACTTAAATATAATTGTGTATCTGTTTATTTTGATAAACACCTGGTATACTCGTATTATTAATTTTTATTTCCAAAGACGTGCAAGTGTGTGGTCATTGGAACAGTATACTAACTATAAACTATACAATCTAAACTTATTAAAAAATTGTATTATAATTTGTTTTAAAATATTTTCAACTCTTATGAATATCTTTTAATAATAAGGTATATAAAAGTATCCCAGCCTTACATAATGCAGAGAAAGAATTTAACTTCCAAGCTCAGTAGCGAGTCATCTTAAATTCCCATAAAAATGGTAAAACCGACTTAACCAGCTAATAAAACTTTAACAGATTTGCTTTCAACTTTTAATTCGGTTCTAACTCTCAACTGAAAATAAGATTCTGGATTCTTCAAGTTAGCTTCTTCAACATATATTATTATATAAATGCTGCAGCGATAAGAATATAATTACTAAGAAATTTAAAACTTATTAAACCTGCGTACGTATTGGTGTCGATTGATTGTTGTTAATACAAATCAAATGAAAAGGCTTTCTCTCCGTTAGTCAACTCTAGATGGAAACATTTAGTACGTAAAGACCCATCTAGCGGTAAATAGTAAAACTTGTTTATACAAATGTATTTGTGATACTAGTAACATTCATCTTTAATTCAATGTCCATTGTCATTTGTCACTTGTAATAAATCCTTTATGTCAAATTTTAATTTATAATATTGTTAATTGTAGGTTATGTTTAGATCATAAAAACTTTAATATTTTATCCAATAAGCTTTAAAATTAATAGTATTAAAGGTAAACATATAAATATTTTTTTCAAATAATGGTTCCGATACCAAATGAAATTAAAGATCTTCGTAAAGGAATACACTATATTAAAATCTAATCTAATAATTTGTTTATTTTAGATGAATTATCTAAGAAAAGGAATATCACTTCTATCGCTTGGTATAAAAAGCCATCTTAATTCTTACCCCGGTAAGTACATCACATACTTTAAATGTTTATTTTGTAATATTGACATAATCTAATAAGCACTTGTAACTGAGTTGTGATTGTACAAAATGTTTTAATTACAATCCTTTTCGCAATAATGCTTTGCAATCACAGTAATTTATAGATAATATGCATATTTTATTATATATTACAAAATGAATTCAGTTGCAGAGAAATATCTGTAAAAGTCCATGAAAATTACATGACACATGTTCTAGCAATAAATAAATACCAAGATAAACATTAATTTTAAATGTGTGAATAATACCCAACCACAGATGTTTTTTTTACAATATGCACTTTTTATACATTTTCATACAGTTTCTCTTCTGACTATAGATTTTTAATAAAATAAAAACTAAATCTTGCACCTAGCGACCTTGGTGCCAATCAACTTGTGAAGAGAAATATTTCAATGGTTTGGTGGTTTATTATTATTTTGTGTAATGTTGACGACTGTTCCTGACATTGTTGCTTGGTTGTAAAGTTTCATCCATCTGTGTAGTGTCAGATTAAAGTGTTATTTGCCTAGTGACTTAGGTTGTCTGTTGATGTGACATCTGCTATTAACACTTGCTCTGAAAATTTAAATGATCAAACTAATAACATCTGAGGCCAATGCTAATATAGGGATTTAATCACTTGGGATTTTTTTAGAAGTTAGAGTATGCAGTATTATTTAGTGATGTACATGAGCAGATCTTGAAATAAAAATTGATAATGACATTTTGTATTTTACTACTTGTTCATCACCATTTTTTATTAATAAGCATTTAATAAATAAATTTGAGAATTTAATTATTAAATGCTCAAATTAATTTATTAAATCTCAACGCCTGTTAAAATGGAGTCAACCAAAAATTATGTATGTATGTATATAATTATTATGTAAACATGTGTTTATGGTAATTTATAATGAACTGTGACCCCCCAGGCCCAGGTTTTTGTAGAACAACTTTAAAAAATTGATGATCTTAGTTAATGAAATTAAACAAACACATGTTATATTACTCAACTAGCACATTAATGAATGGAGTTTAAATCAATTTATTACCTGTGGTGAAAAGTAGATCCTGTACGATAATCAGAAGGGGTCATCACAATAGCTGGACCCAGCAAAACCAAATAGTGGCCCAAGTGAAAATCAACTCCGAAAAAGTTACTTGTAAGTGTTTGGTCTTTGGACTAGTGCCAGAGTCATTCACTATTACTTTCTGAAAACTGGCCAGTCAATTATGGTAGATGTCTATTGCCAGCAACTGCAAACCATGATGGAAAAACTGCTAAACAACCAAGGTCCATGAGCGGCGGTATCACTTAACATCAGGTGATCCTCCTGCCCGTTTGCCCCCTGTTCTATAAAAAAAAGGCTGCTTCATGACAACGCTAGACCACACACTGCACGGAAAGTCTAATACATCCACCGTACTCCCCGTGTTGCTCCAACATATACATATATGTTTAATTTGGATAACTTCTGGCAAGGTAAAAAATTCAATCTCATGAATTCAAGTCGGGACCGCGTTCAAATATAAGATTATTCTCGTTCCATTTTTTTTTGTAAATTAATTTGATATATTCTATATAAAAAATCTACATTTTCTTCCTCCCACACAAAATGCCAATTTAATACATAAACTCTATGCTTTAATTACTAAATTTATTTATTAAGGAAGCAAATAAGAAGAGGAACCTTATGTATAACTGTTATTGCCATCTGCGTCAGATGCAGCTGGTTTATATTAAAATTGCATTTGTCGCTATTGCTATGACATAAGACATGTATTCCCCTGTTTTACAATTTGGCTGATTCCGCCCGTCTTTGGAGAACCCTTCCGCGTAGACCGGGGATTGTGTCCAATGTGCATGATTTTGTCCGGATACCGTTAGCATATTCCAAATTTACAATTATATATTATTAAACAATTTTTATATAACTTAACTGTTTCGTAACAAAACATCTCAAGTTGTTTATTTAAAAAAATGTTGCCATATCAGATTTACGAAACAGTATTATTGTAATCTAATCTTTTCATTAAGATTCAATTAGTAATTTCCTCTAAAGAAATCGAATCTAAAAAGTATTAACGATTTATACTTAACCAAATAAACAACGTTTCTTCCAGTTGATCTTGTATTTCTGAGAAAATTGAATGTATTACACACCTACCTATTACAGGATCATCCATATCAGTCCACTATCAGATATGGTTTAACATATACAGAAAAAAACCTTACACGTTGACTTGATAACAGTACCTGGATGACCGAGCTTTGCTCGGTATTTTTTTCTTTTTATAAATTTTGTATTTTGGAAATTATATTTAAGTACGAATAACATACTAATAAAATTATGAAATAAGAATATAATTATCGAATAAAGATAATTAATTATATTCAAGTTTAAGTTTTTATTTGACTGACATCTTTAAACGAGCAATTCTGTTTAAGTTAATAAAACAGGAATAAAATTACATTTTCTAGAAATGATTCCTAGCTAGGTCGATTTATCGCCCTCGAAACCCCCCGTATACTAAATTTCATGAAAATCGTTGGAGCCGATTCCGAGATTCCAATTATATATATATACAAGAATTGCTCGTTTAAAGATATAAGATAAGATTAATACAACACACATTATTGAATGTAGATTTATTAACAGCATTAGATTGTTCTGGCCACGGTACACATAAATAAGGGTTGCGAATGTGACAAGGGAGGGTGAGTCAGCGAGTGACCGCTGCGTCCAGCGTAATCCATAGCCATCGCCATTCACACCTAGACGCATATTGTCCTATTGCGCAGGGGTGCTCAACTGAGGCTTTCTTAGTTTTGGTTCATTATGTCATTTCCAAACAGCCTATGTGCATATATTGAAGACTTTTACTTGTGTTTAAACAGATATAACATTTATTACAAACAAAACACACACGCATAACCATACTAAATAATAATAATGAAAGATAAAAAAATATAAAATTTAAATTAGATATCAAAAATAATAATGATAAAATTTATTTTCTCATTCGGCTCGTTTCAAATGAGTAGTTCGTGTGTGCTGTGGCTGTATTGGCTCTGGCTCAGCATTATGCTGAGTACCTGAATGTTCCAAGGCGCTGGTCATTCTGCCAGAGACCACAGCAGCTAGTTTGCGCCTTAGTCGCAGGAAAGAAAGAAAAGAAATGTAATAGTATAAATAATAAGTAATAAGATTTAGCTTCATGACCCCTGCATCCGAGAGTGCATTGGCGGATTTGAAGCTTCGATTACGTTGAAAGCGCTAAAGCAATTTCCTCCTAGACTCGGACATCACAGTCATTGAGAACTTGCCTACTCTGAATGCCTCTGAAGCCTGCAATATTCTCTTTCATACATTGCTACTATATTCATAAATGTTCCGCTTTGACGCATGAAGCGAGTGTTAAATATGTATGTTTTCGAAATTGAAATATTCACCTGGAAGCATACTTCATACTTCAGATGATGAAAAACTAATACTTTACGCAATTTAAAGGAAAATTAAATCTCATTAAATGTTATTACAAAGTCTGACAGTTTTCGTATAGAAATTAAAATGTTTGATATAATACCTAGCATTTATTGAGGGACTACCTAATAAAACCTGAAGTAGTTACTTTTCGCCGACTATAAACACACAGGCGCACGCCGCTGTTTACAACTGAAAACGCGGAACCCTATCAAAATAACGGAACAAAATGAAAGAGTTATTCTGTATGGACATTGAATGCGTGGGACAAACACGCATCAAACTTTCTCATACATATCCCATTGTTGGGCAGTTTTTCTGAGGAAGCACGCCTACTGCTCTATATTAAGCTGTTTCCAGCTTATTATTAGGACTTCTATTTTGCGTTGCTACTTTACTGTTTGTATACTGTGATTTTATTGAAAACAATGACAAATATCGCATTTGCAATATACGTTTATGCTTATTTTAAAAATGATTTTCAGATCCAAAAGATAGGCGTGTTAATTGGCAATACGGAATTGAATATTTGGAATAACATCTCGTTTATGATTTCAATCCTTTGCTCTAATTCTTCCTTCTGAGAAATAAATATTACAAATAGAGGATTATATGTGCCGTTTGGCTTTGTCCATGAATGAGCTATTCCTGGACAATTGCGAAAAAGATTTGCTTTTATCTGATAAAGTGTAGTGCTATTTACTTATACAAATATGATTTACAACGTTCTGCGAAACACAATGCTCCCGTGGCCAACTCTTGCCTATTATTTTTTATACGTTTGAGGACGCAAGTGAAATAAGAGTCATGCTTGCAAAATATAAGGGCTGTCTCTAGTTGTGGAGATGTGGAGACCATTTATTTTACCGGATAAAAGGAATTTACGAAAGTCGTAATTTTATAACACGTTTCAATCGTTGCTCTTTTTATTTATCTCTTACAATAAAATCAATGCGAGCTGCGGAGTTAATACATTCCATTTATAGTTAAAACGTGTTTACAGATAATAAATTATTATCCATTGTCATATTTTCCATTGCCTATATGCTATTTCATTGATATGATAAAATTCAATAGATTTTCACTTTGTGGTCTTGATGCTTGACACTTTTTGTCGTACAAATTATTTTCTCTTAATTGGCGGTTGTTTTAAAATTGGTGACAGCCCTGAGTATGACAGTGGATAATTTCAAAACTGTGTCCGTCATCTGTGGACAATGCCCACTATTAACGGATTATAATCCGCAAAAAGAGCAGGTACCAGCAGTGAGGGGTACCGGGCGCAAGCGAAAGCGTTTTTCTAATTTATTTATTAGATTCCACAATAGTTTAATGAATTATATTTTTAACAGCATATCATAATGTTAATCGCTAGCGGTTTCGTGTACTTACTTTTAAAATATTCTTAAAATGGCGTTTACCATAAGGCAAAAAAGAGCTACATCCAGAGTGTTTTTTTCTTATTATTTAAAAAAAAACATTTTCCGTTCCATAGTTGATTGCGTCGGAAATAGAACTCAGCCATACATTGAATGAATAACTAGACCAGTTCCACTCTACTCAACTGTAATAAACCGCTCGCAGTTTGTAACTTGGTCCATCATAATACTTGCGCTAGGCAGATGCAAAGTTGTCAATCCCAAAGAGCGGAGATTACCACAAACAATAACATGACGTGACCATCGGGCAGCACCACTATCCAGCGACTAGAAATGAATTTGTTATTTAAGTTGCTGCCCAAATAAAAATAGCTTCTGAAACGTGCCCAAACGTGTTCTCGGCTAAGACATTCTTTTAGCCTAATACATAGTGTTGTTATTGAAATATTCATGGCTCTTTACCGAAATTGTAGCTCATCGCTTCAAACAGAAGGGATATGCATTTTGACTCTAAGAACCCTTATTAGAACCACAATTGGCGTGTTTATTATTTACTTAAAATCTTGTTGAGAGCTTACCTTTTTTTTAGATTGATTAAAAAAATGCAAGATTAATTTAAAATGGAAAATAACGCAATCGTCGTATTAAGCTACGAATAGCTACGGCGTAGATCTGTGTTTTTTATAAAGCTGACGTAGCGTTAACGGTACCCTTAAGTATTGGTTATAAATGTGATGTCAAGTTATAATTTCCGACAGATTTGTGGTCTAATCATTACATACTTTTCTCGTTTGTGCTCATCTTTGGTCCTGTTATAAAATTGTGTCGGATTTACAAGAAACTGATTAAAAATGACTCGGCGGACATTTTCAGCAACTCCATGGAGACCTTTCGCTGAGTCATTTCAGAAACCTGACTTTTTAACTATTTGCTGTTATAAGTATTATCTTTATTCCTATATAACTTTGCTTGGCAGACCTGTGCGATTTCTTCAATAAATTAAGTCCACTCGTGAGTAGTTGTATTGCGGGCTACTCGATTGCGAAGAAGTTGCATGATCTCGTTGGCATTGTTCCTTCCTAAATTAATCATTAGATGTGTGATGGTTGAGATAGAAAAAATAAATAAAATTAAAGTCTAACACAATAAAACGAGTAAATTTTCTTCGAGACTATGATTATCTATTCGGATTATTTGGTCTGAAAGGCCGTCTTTATATGTCGATATCTTCCATCTATATAACGTGCCTATTTATATTAATCAAGCCCTTAATAACGGTACAAAGGGATGACTTATAGCGTTATATGACATGCAAAGGTGTGGTGGCACCTTTCACTGCTCACTTGGTGCACCGATTCAACACGGTGTCAATCAAACTCCCGCTATGAAATTGATTCATAATAGAATCTCCAATACAACCGCATCTCTTTATACGAATAACGTTGGAAACGAAATAATTTCACTGAGACGACATACGATTCAATCGGAACATTTTTGTTACTATACTTATATTGATTGTTGGTTGAGCTGTCTTGAGCTACTAAGATAATATTAATCAGATGTATAATATTGTTGTTTCATCAACTATCGACTGCAGAAATAGAATAGTCATTTGCGTGGACATAATTTATGCCAACTCAGCCAAGTGAAGTCTCAATTAAAAAAATCCTAACGAAAATGTCTCTACTAACATGCAATTGTATGTCCATTGTCCTATTTTGATTTCGCACTATTCTTCCTCATTCCATTTGCGTATCCTTTATATCTATTATAGGCGACACATTTCGCAGCCTGAACTTATACTTTTGTGTGGATAAACCCTTTCATTTAAACTAATCCGTCTACAATTGACACAATTGTAAGAACGCCTCCGATACAAGCAACAATACGGTAACTGTAGGTGAACATGGCAAACGATTTTCGGCTTTATCGCTTAGGAAAAAGGTTCATTTACTTATTTGATTGCGATGGATGAATAATAATCCGTGAAATGGCGTTTATTCCAGCACCTGCTTGGTGCGACTATAACGGTTGTTAATCAGTGAGGACGCTGTACATAATACTTATATATCATAAATTGCAGAAGAATGCGTTGTGATACGCATTTGGAATATTGTATTGTTATACTAACCTCCTAACCTGCTGATAATATTTAAATTAAACTTATTATCTAAGATTTACCGGTTTCTATTTGTATATATTGTATTAATTCATTTAAGTCTTGGTTTGTTTATTAAAAATTGTTCAGATACGTGAAAGCTTTATGATTAATGAAAAGGTTTTTGATTATTTCAAACTTTTAAACACTGTTAAAATAATTTCAGCAATTGTACAAGCAAAGCCACCAGCTCCCGTTGGCCTAATCTCACGCGCCGTTTCTTCCCTGATGCAGATGCATAAGAACGGTCCACATAAGAAGACCAGGAAATCCAGAAATCCACTTTTGGGGAATCCTTTCGCCAAGGTACAATGAGTGCGGTCGTATTCCATAAAAGTTTAAATAGATAGTGTTAGAGTGATGACTTGGTCGCTAAGCTAGAGAACGTGAACTATATTTTTTTCTACTCATTACATACAATCTTTACAAGGAAAAGATTAATTTTAAAAATGAAGCAATGAAGTAAAGACTCTTCTATCATATTTTATAGTAATTTTTAGACGCATAGAAACTAAAATCTAAAATATTTTGCATTCCTCAGGGCGTAGTATTAAAGACTTTAATTAAAAAACCGAAGAAACCGAACTCAGCCAACCGTAAATGTGTGTTGGTTCGTCTCTCCAACGGCAAAGAGATGATATCGTACATTCCGGGCATCGGACACAATCTTCAGGAACACAATATTGTGCTGGTTCGCGTGGGACGGTGAGTCTATTAGATAACCGTTTTATGTCAGCAATAAACATATTTATGGGGCTGGGTTTTGTGTATTGAGTTTTCTCAATTTTAAATTTACCTGATTATTAATTATTAAGTGTTTTTTAACGCAAGTATGACACAGTTGAACCTCATGAAAAGCGACAACCAAAACCAATAAATTTAAAAAGGCTACAAAGCACATTATATAAGAGTCTGGACATAAAGTGTATAGTTTAGACGAATCTTGACTTTAAAAGCCTTTGTAGTTCTAGTAGGCGCAAAATCGAAAGAATGATTTTAAAAAATACTAAACGTATTCCAAAAAAAAGTTGAAAAAATCTATTTTCATTTGTAACAACTTATGGCTAAACTATGTATATTTCATATCCTGTAATTCTAATAAGTGATGTAATTCCATTTAAAAGAATTTGTTTAATATTTAATAAAACTAAGAATATCTGCTCTTCACTTTCAGTGTTCAAGACTGCCCCGGAGTGAAGCTGAAGTGCGTGAGAGGAAAGTATGACCTGCCACACGTAGTCAAGCAAAAAGTCTAGATTAGTTTATAAAATTGTGCCTGTAGATATTGTTATTAATAAAAATTTGTTTAAGTATTTCGGAATTTTCTTTCTTAAAGAGACATAGACTAGTTTATTCTACTCTACTCTATCTTCTTTCTATGCCTTGTTTCGTTCACGTCAAGGCGCGTCTATATGCCTCATAAATGATCTATTGTCGGCGAAGCGAAGTGAATTGACCTCGTGACTGATTGGTTACCGCTTGAGATCGCTTGCGCAAGCTCCACCCATAGGGCAACATTTAGGGTCCTTTTATGATGTTACATATGTAGGTAGGTATACATATAACCTTTAGTCTGCCTTGGTCATGTTAATAAATTAAACGAGTTTCACAATGGATACCTCAGTTGAAAAGTCTTATCGACGGAATAAAGTTTTGTTTTATGTATCTTATGTGTAGTTTTATGATGTGGATATTACACTTTATTAAAATGGAATAAAAAAATCTTTCCAACATAAAAATATTATAAATTTTCATCGAAGTTAAATTTCTGGATAACTTTGAAACGGAGGCATAGAAAAGAATTTTTTTAGGTTTTTTTTCGAGAAGTTTAACTCGGGAAGCTTGAAGTTGTTTTGGTAATCGGTTTAGTTTTCAGCCAAACTGAACTCGAATGAGATCTCGGACCACCGCGATGTCTTTGTTGCGTCATCCCGAGGGATTATTGTCGCAATAATCACTCTTTTTATGACAGCTTAGGAAAACGCATTGTTCCATTTCTTAAATACTTTATGGTCATAAATATATGTAATTTATTGGCTTTTATGTACAAAGTTTCGATAATTATAAAATATTTCTCGACGTCTATAATGTCTCAATCTCAAAATTGCCACAGCTAGCTTAAATTGACAACATTTATAAGATAATTTTATTAGACTGACAGTATTGATAGATATTGAGTTACAAATTAAACTATATTTAATGCTGAAAAAAGTTGATTAAGATTACTTGAATAATTTTCTCTTAAGTAGAAAAACTTTATTAATTAAGAAACAGTCGACCGAAGGGGATGAATGAATATTAAAAGAAAGAGTTAAAAGAATATTTGTATAATTTACTTAAAAGCTAAATTACAATTAACCTTAAAACTAAACTCTCAATAAATAAGTCATATTAACAAAATTGCACACAATTTACATCTAAGTCAGTTACTCTAGCAGGTGCAGGGCTGGTGGCATCGGCTGCAGGCTTGTGATGAAAGTTGTCTTTTCAACTTGGCCACTTCGTTCTTAAGATAAGTCACTTTGAGAGCAAGGTGGATTTCCCTCAGCTTCCGTCTGTCTCTGCTCTGTTTGGCTGCGAAATTATTCCTTTCCCGTTGCTTTCTGTATGAATCGTCAGCGGTTTGAGTTGTTTGGACCGCGCGACGCATTCTCGGATTGTTTCCTAGTAAGGTTCCGCCGTTCTTCTCGGCCATAGCTCTCAAAGCATCCTTCTCGAAGGCCTGAAAGTCCGGGTCATCAGACAGGGAATCCACGTCCATCATGTAACTTGGTCGTTTTCTATCGGCGGAGACTGGCGAATCCGGTGGAGAAATCATCCCGGTTCGTAGCGGCGGGCTCGTGACCAAACTGGAGCAACTAGACACCGGGGAACTTTCAGGCAGCGGCACATATAGATGTTGGCACGTGTAGGGCACACTATAATACGGTAAATCACTTCTGTATTTCGTGGAGAGGTCGAGAGCGCTTTCCTCAGCGTAAGGCGTCCACAGAGCCATGGTGGCGTATTGATGATCGATAAATGACTAATGTGTAGGGCGATGCTCTAGTGCTTTTTGTATGCTAGTGGGCGGGGCTTAAGGGTGAGATGGACCCCTCCAAAAGGGTTGGCTACCTGCGGATAACGGGAGCGGCGCGTGACAATGTTTATTATGGTTTATCTTTGCGTTTAATGCTTAATTAAGTAAAATTTAATTTTGAAATTAATTTTATCCAATGATATCGAAACCAGAGAATATAGGAAAATGGAGAAAATATAAAGGGAATAGGTACATTCAAAGGTTCCGCGGTTCTTTGCCATATCTCGAACTCTCAAAGAAAAATATTTAACTATATAGTTTTACATATAATTTCTTTCTATTAAGTTTTACATTTAAAAATAAATACATACATTTTTTTATATATATATTTCGTTGATATGTGAACCTACAAAAGTTTAGAAAATTATTATTTTTTTTACTAGGCTTATTTGTAATTAGGCTATCGTTAATTCCCTTAGCGCTAATGTAAATGTGTTTTGCATTTCTCGCGTAACAAATAACAAATAGCAATTAAGTAATGTGTTTATGATTACCTAAAGTTTTGCCAAAATGTGCCTCCGAGCGTCGCAATATCGAATAGTAAAAACTACGTGCACAGCTTGCATTATTCATTATTAAATGGTTAATGTGTTTTTAAGAGATTTTGCCAGTCTTTAAAGATTGTTCAATTGTTTATGATCTCACACCTTCATATGACATATATTATTCTTATCATGAATATCGCTATGAACTGCGTATTACGTTCCTGTTATCGGTTCTCTGACATTTAACAATTAATTTTAAACAATTATAACATTAAATAATTAAATAACATTAAAACCAATATCTTGCACATTGTTTAGTAAATTTCGAATACTTTTAGTTTATTCAGTGCCATGTGGTCAAATAATGAGGTATTGAAATTCGTTGAAGCGGCTAAATAGCCATCTGTACATTTCCTTACAAATCAACTTCCGGATATTATTGAAAATATAGCCATAGACCCCCAAGAGATATACTTAGGCATTATATATAATTTTCTCAATTGAACTTTTATCCACTACAAGGTAGCTTTTCATAACTATAAGGTAACCTGAACAGTAGAAATTGAACTGTAAAATAAAAAATAAATTCTTCAATTCAATCATCCTCAATGCACCAAACGTACATTGTGGTTAAATTTTCATAAGTAAACTGTTATAATGATAGGATAGCCTGTTTTAATTAATTAAATTGTAGTTTCCAAAGAATAAAATTATTCTTTTTATAAAAAAGAACAATAGGCCAAATGCGGGAGCAGTGTTGGCGCAAATTTTATGACAGCAATAACGGCGGCATGCGTCCACAGATTAGACATCAGATTACGTCGGTAACGAAATATTTAAATTAATCTTTTTATTGTTTCTCTGTAAGCTCGAAATTAAGGATTAAAATTAATGTAACGGGGGTAATATACTAGGCAGGTAAATTTTGTTAAACCGTAAATTACAAGATACAATTATCCATTTGAATAGTCAGTTTCGACAAAATTAATTTTGTTTTTTCATTCATAATGAGAAAAATCTGTTTTGAGTGCGATATCTTCTTATAAATTGTTACATAATTAATTTTAGTATCCTGTTTATATATATAGTATATATACAACAATGAAGAGATTAAATTATACCTAACTCAAGTTAATATTTTCGATGTCGTCACAGTAGGTAACTGTAGAATATGCAAGTTGTTTTGTTCCGTGAGGATTATGAGATGTAAGATAAAAGGGTGTCCATTTATGCACTTCGCAAATATTCTAAGAACTTTGGCAAACTCTAACGGGCCTATTTACATTCTTAAAATTAAATCCCAGGGGATCTGGTAACAGCAAGCGGTATTTGTGACGCCAACCAGCTTAAAAAATATTCAATATAATTATGCCTACTAGCAGCTAAGTATGTATACTAATTAACGTAAAAACTCGTGATATATTTTTTTATTATTACTAATACAACGTTTCATGCTTATAGTTAAATCAAAGATTTGGAAAATATTGTTTTTGATCGTCACTTAAAACTTAGTATTCAGCGTCAAATTAGAAATCTTTCTTGAACAGATCTATATTGGAATAAATGTTAATAGTGGGGTTGCAGGGCGTTAACTTAATTGTTGACAAGGGCATCACCGAGGGTCGCACCCCTATTACACAACCCCTTGCTTTTGCGCTATGTACTATCGATCTTATATTTATAAAAGGAATACCTAAAAAGTCGATGAGAAGGCTAATTCAATGTATACATTTACTGTTGGCTCGTAGTTACGTAAAACCTTTCTTGACCCTAATTCCATGAGATAATGTAAGCAAGCATATGTCTTATGTCGGTGATACATATAGGTATGTTATGTTCCAGGTCATGCATGATATCAATGCAGGTGATACATCTGAATTATATGTTAGTACAATGGATATGAAAACACACAACGTTAACCTGAACCTCTCTGTAGTTATCTATCTATAACGATAGTTATCATCTGGACAACTTCTCATCCCTGCAACGAAAGGTGGTAACATCACACATGTAACAACAATCCTTTAATAACAAACGAAGGCTAGAGACACGCGACCATATTTTTAGATAAGATCTCACTTTCCCCTCATCATATTCTCAAATATTCGGGTTACCAAAAACATGCGACATTTTTGTATACCAATATTTATTGTTATTACTTTGTGAAGATGAAATTATTATACATTAGTCGCAGATATGCGTCGATATGCCCCAGTGATTGTAGTGATAGTGTCTTGACCGCTCTACGTCTATGACTTCGGAACTGGTATAAACTTATATGAATAAAGTTATTTTCAGTTTGAGTTTGTAAAAAAAATAAGTATTGGCCTGACTAGGCTGCACTGAGCTTAGCCCTGCGGTTTCACCCGCTTTTAGACTTTCTCAACAAATGTACCCAATTATTTTTTAAAGGTGATCCCTTAGTTCGATATAACAAGAACGATAATGCGTTCAACCAAACATACTGAAGCTCTCAAAAGAAGTTTTTCCCGTTTCAACAACATTTTGAATTGATTCTTCGCTTCTTTAGATCGAAGCCTATGTTACCTACTTACCGAGTGTAGATTTGTATTGGTAACATAACGTTGAGAAATTTTAGAGTATACCCAGTACAGAAACAAATTTCTTCATGCAAGTTTTTAGTTAAGCTTGTAAGTTTATATTATTTAATTATGAAAAATTAATTTACATTATTTGGGAGGAAATATTTTTAATTGTCGAAAGCGATTAGAAACCTTTACTAAATGTTCTAAATGTCTATTGGCTGATTCGGTCGTAGGTTTATTGCGCAAACGCAGGCCCCGCCCCGCGCAGAATTCGTATAGATCTCATAATACATGAGCTTAAATGTTAAAAAATTCTTGGCTTTAGTATTTGTCATTAATTAGGGTTTAAATAAGATACGAAAATAAATAAAATGTATGCATAATAATCTTTATTCTATACTTTTGATTTACATTTTTGGTATTATTCACTTAAGCAGCTAAATTTAAAATAACATATTCTGACTCTCTTACATATTACATCCCTTTTTCGTTCCAATGTCTACTTTTTCTCACTTTTATGAACATACAAATAGCACCATTAGTATTCACTAATAAATCTTAATTAACGGCTCTGAAGACAGCTGGCACATACTCTACTGTCCACTTGCGACCTCATCTCAGCCAATTTCTTTTTCAAAAACGTCACTTGAAACGCCAACCGAACCTCCCTTAGCTTCCGTCTGTCTCTGCTTTGTTTTGCCGCGTAGTTGTTTCGTTCTCTTTGCTTTCTGTACATATCATCAGATGCTTGGGTGCTCTGAACGACTCTCTTCATCCTTGGATTGTTTCCAAGGAGACTTCCACCATTCCTCTCTGCCATAGCTTGCAGCGCGTCACGTTCGAAGGCTTGATATTCCATGTCGTCTGAGAGAGTTTCATCTTCCTGATTCCAACTTTTGATCGAGTCTGGAGATATCTGTGAGGTAGGTACGGTTTGTGGTGCACCGTACGACTCGTAGTAGTAATGATCCAAGTGCGGGTAATCTGGAGATTTTTCTATGTTCTGTTTGGTCAAGTCGAGTGCTTCTTCCGTGTAAGGCGTCCAGAGAGCCATATCGTGTGCTTCCCCTTGCTCTTTAAATCGATGAATGGCGGACAAAGTAGGGGCGGAGCGCAAAAGCGGTAGGGTGGGCCTAACGGGACCACTTGCGAAACTCACTCGTCATTAATTTATGCTATTTTTTGTTATTTAAGTACAATTACCAATCTAGGTTTGTTTACATTTATTGGGTGATTAAGGGTTGAATAAGATTTCAGATTAATTAATTTGTTTACTTGGGCTCAGTAAACAATTTAATTAAGGTATTTGATGTTAGTTTATATAGCCACATGATGTAGCTTTTACATATTTTCCAGAACAACTCGGTATGTTTATTACATTAAGATATGGTTTTCACCAATCTTAATGGCTTCTGTTAATTTGTAATGCACTATAATTTAAAAAAATAATTAGGTATTGGGGCTGTGCCTTTTAACTTTACTTATCGCTACTGATATTTTATATAGTTAAAGAATTTACGGAAGTCTTAGATTAACATTAAGTTAATTTTGTAAAAGTATAGTATGAGTCTCTTATTTGGTACGTGGCTAAATAATTGGATCAATGCAAGGGCAGGTAAGAATATTGATTTTATAATTTTATATATATACATAATAGATGATATAAAATAGTAATTCCAATTAGCTAGTAAAATAGATGAAACGCTGGCCGCCTTAAAAGGTGGTCATTTTCACATAAAACAGTTCTCATCACCCACTTAACTAATACTGAATCCAAACACGGATATTTATTTAAAACCTTCGTATCATGTGTATTCAGTACAGGGTTACTCGCAGCTGTAAATTACATTTATCCAAAAATCAAACGTATTTACGAGGAAGCGAAGAGATAATTTGGCATACATTGTAATGTAGCGGTTCGCCACGCGCCTGTCATTTGGGAAACCCTTCCTCTTCGAAGGGACAATTTTTTCTAACTGTGAAAAACGTCATCAATATCTCAATATAATATTTAAAACCGTTCTGGTCGCAAATATTTGTTTGCAGTGCCTCTTTTTCACACAGCGTTAAACAATCAACTCATTGTTAATCTTCCAATTAAGTTAAATACATCATCTTGGATATTATAAACAGCCAGTATAAATACAAACAGACTACTAAATTTTCTAAAAACATTGTTTTTGGAGTTTTGATTTTGAATCCCATAAAAACTAAATAGTATGTTTTCAAATAAAAAACACCTAATGAGCCATACATAAAAGTATACAAATATCCTACAGATGTACAGGTAAATGAGTTATGAACAGCTTATACACGTTAACACAGGAAACACACATTTAAACATACAAACTTTATTACCTTTATTTAGTACGCAATGTAATAAACAGCAGATTAAAACTAAGCCGTCATTAAAATAAGTGGTCTGTAATAGAAATGAAGAATGCGAATGCGCTGCGCTAGACCATCGCAGCCTTCTCATAATTAAGGCCCACAAAACAATGCTCCCATATTTCATTATCTGTGCTATAAATTTGGATTAACTGTCACTTAATATCCGATTTGAATTATTGATTAATTCATGTTGTCGATGTTTTATGAATTACATATAATGTTCTTATTATAATATCTAATTTATTTACATCTCAAATATATTTGATTGTTAAAAATGTAAGTTTCGATTTACTAAATGAAACATTTGTAATGAACATGAACATGAAAATTGGTTACTTTTTGCGGTGAATGTGTAAATTTGTAACAGTACTAATCGTATACAGAAAATCGACCAAAGATAATTCATATTATTTATTGAAACGTTTCTAAAATTGTCTTTTAATAAAAGAAATCGGTCTCACTTGAAATGATTTTCAGTATTATAACCCTTTGCTGTCACATTAACAATACGCGGGACCACCGCTGGACATTATGTCCCAAAATGGCGGGCGGAAACGCGTTTCGCACAATAAGCGCAAATGGAGACAGTTGCTTCCTCGATGACGCTTCGATGGGTATTTTAAATTACGCTGGACATGCAATTATCTTTGGGAAGCATTTTTTCGTGCTTTTGTATGACATGTATATGAATAGATATAACAAATGACATTGTATAATTTTGACAACGTCATCACTTGTATTGGGGTCTAAATGGTTACTTTAATTGTCTACACTCTACATTGTACCTACTTCCTAGATTATGATACATTAATGGCAGATGCAGTAGAACATGGATCTTGATTTCAAAAGGCTATACAAGTGAAGATATATATATATATATCATCACTTAATATATCCGTAGTCCATATGCATTCAGCTCTCGGGTCTTAGTAGGTTCGATTCCCTCAGAAATATACTTTAGGTTTGGGCCACATAAGTCCTGATAAGTCGATTTTCCATTTTTAGAAATGAAAAACATTTTATTTTACAAATAAAGATATCCTAGAACTTTCTTTAACATTCATTCGAATATTGAAAAGAAATAGAACCGTTAATCTCAACCACATTGAGACATCCCGAACACAACATGATTTATTGTGCCTCAACAATCCGATTTTTTTCTCCTGGCCATAATGAATGAACGGGAATATAAAATGTGTATCAAACTAGTATTAAATGTTCACATCATCCATCTTGAAGCATGTCAACAAAACAAAATGGTCGGGCGTTGGTCGCACGGAAAGGGTTACATTTTAATTAGAATGTAGATATGATTTTGCGAATTTATAAGTCGCTGCTAGCTAGCTGTACAAATTGATGTAGATTAAGTTGCTTGCCAGGAATAGATAACAGTTCAAAACTGTCTTTCCAGTATTATACTCATTAATTCGATACATTATAATATAAGATATTATTAGTGCCTATAATATAGCAACCGTATAGGTTACCAAGTCAGTGTTCAGTGTTCCCCTATTGTTTTGTCAATCATTAATAACTAGTCAGTCAGACACCTCAAAACAAATAACTTTGCGACGTTGTTGCATGCAAATTGTATAATTGTCTTTGTTTACTATTTTCGCAATAGCACTTTACAAAGGGTTGGTCCGTTGCACCAACAATTGGGGCAATTTACACAAATTTCTCCAAAATCTTAGCGTGACAAATAGTATTCGTACACTGTCGTTGCAACTTTCTCTATAATGATTTCTTTTGTTTACAGCTTTCTAGTTAAATTCATTATCTGTATTTGAAAATATCTATTTAAATTGTGGTAGGCTACTTACGCAACCTAAGTCGGTCACAAAGTTCTGTCATAAATGGAAATAATAATAATAACAAAAGTACCTTTAAAGAAAACACTATTTCAACGGATAGAAACCATGTACCTATTATAAATTTATAATTATTTACATAATGTTAATTTTTTCCTACGTTTCACCGTGACCACGCACGCTGTATGCACGCGATACAACAGAAAATTTTAAAATTATGTAAAATTTATGTTAATAAAATATAATACATACTATTTACAAAAGTACCTACTGACTAATAAGTGATATATCAATTAATAATACACGAACAGAAATAACATAAAATTATTCGAAATGATGTAACTTATTTTTAAAACAGACCCTTACGCGTTGCGGGTAGTGTTTATTATTTAGCGCAGCACGTACCATATTCATATCGATTTCAGTGGCTGCTTTTTTAAAGATGACTTTAGACTCTCCAAATTTTTATGGGGTTAATCACAGACCTTTTAAGGATAAGGTCCGAACTGGACCAAGGCCAATCCTCATGTCTAATTAAGTCAAGGTTCGGACGCTCAAACCAGACTTGAGCTTGACAAGCCGATCCAAAACTCTTGGTACACTTTTGCACAGGTTTCGTCCCCCTTTTCGCAAAAATTAAGTTCAGTTGGCCCGTAATACCTCACTCCCAACCAGACGATGTTCATGAGAACACCTAGCGTACACTTTATCATTCTGTTTATTGTACTTCTCTTCAATATCGAACATATTTTCGTACGTAAACAGGAAATCACGGTGTTGGTTTTTCGCGTACCACTTCAACAAGACCCGCGATCTATATAAGGCTTATTGTTTTTAGACGAGCACTAAGTAAGTGCCCAATCCCTTTTGTTGTATGCTCGTAGATCAAGATCTATATTTAAAACTTTTTTCACTGGTTTTCAACTGACACTCATCTGCCAAGCCATCAACTTCTGTTTTCGGACAGGATTTCTTGTTGTCCACGCCATTGATGATGATAGCTTTAATTATAGCTGAGAGTGCTTACAGCGGTGCAACGCCATAACAGCTATTCGGTTTTCTTTAAATTTTTACTCTATCGTGAAAAATTAGGGAAAGTGTTTTTTGGTTCAAAAAAATAATCAAACATACAAAAATAGAATGCAATAATTTTTGTATAAAAACATTGGAAATGTATAAATACTGTACCTAGAGACATAACTTTGGGACCAACTAAGACGCAGTTTGGCTTATTGTAAAATATTTTTATTAGGTTACATTGATTTTGAGAAATTCCGTTATTTAAAAAAAACAATAGTTCAGATTTTTGATCTAGAAATAACATGCATAACCTATTAAGCGAATCATAGTATGATTCTAGAAGATTTCCATAATTTTCTCTTTCGAGTGTATGTTTTTAAAGAAGAGTAAACTACTTGTTAATTAGGCGTAAAAATAAAAACTAACCGGACATGAAAAACGTTTATTAAATATATAATATACTTTTAAAATAGTAATAGATAAAATATTACAGATTACGGATTACATTACCTTTAAGTAAATTTAAAGGTAGGTAATATAATCCGCACTCTAGTTGAATAACGTAGAACGTGAGTGATATACATTTAACACTATATACTTTATTTATTTAAATTAAATACATTATTTTGTGATATGATATTTCGAGGTTAGTAATGTACCCTTTTAGAGTATTTTTCAGTTTATAGCATTAATTAATCATAATAATAATTGTTATTTATTGCAGCATTCTTAACAATTCCTATCACAG
Organism: Pieris rapae; assembly: GCF_905147795.1. Taxonomy (NCBI): domain Eukaryota; kingdom Metazoa; phylum Arthropoda; class Insecta; order Lepidoptera; family Pieridae; genus Pieris; species Pieris rapae. Next base: position 10,905,377 of record NC_059514.1, read on the forward strand.
CGCCATCTAGTACTGAGTGGAAGTTATTCAATAAATTGCCATTTAAAAGAAAATATTAAATAAAAAAAAGTTTAGTATTATTTATTTGAATTATACATTTTTATTGTTTATTATTAAAAATGAATTCACAATAAAGTAATTAAATAATAATATAATTATATAACTTATCACTTTAGTAGTATCAGTTTAAAATCTGTAATCTGTGCTCGGCCATCTTGAGTAAGTTAATAAATTGACTGATTGTCGAATCAGAGTAGGTAAATGTTGTTTTCATACTACCTGCAACGAATAGATGTAAAAATTTTCATTTTACCACGTCACACTCGTGGTACTTGCACTCGGGGCGCCGTTAATACTTGGAATCTATTTGGGCCATCGTTGTTCCGGGATCAGCTGTCATACATTTGACGTGTGTAGGACACAAACAAGACTGTTTTAAGGGTTGATATGCTGGTGGGAAGATGAACGGAACGTTTTACGAGCAGCTTGGGAGTGTGGCAGGGGTGTTCGAGCAGTGGGGCACGTGTGAGCGGACCGTGGTGGCTTGCGCTCTCGCTCGCCGGGTTCCCTGGCCTGGGCTGCGGCTCGTGCAGAGGACGGTGGAAGCAGCTTTGCAGAATCACGTGGAAGACGAGCGTCTCGAACGAGATGCTAATGATGAAACCCTTCTAGCCACATTATTGGCGGCCAGAGTTAGTGACGTTGAAGAAGAAGGTAACTTATAATTTAAAAAGATTATGAAATTTATAATTATTTTAATTTGGAGGGTATTTTTACTTTTCCTTATAGGCTTGAATTTCTTACTACTAACAAATGTTATATAGATACCTGAAAAATAAAACATTCTTCAAGCCCAATTTAGATAACTGAAATCACTGATTTATTATTTAATTATGTCACAACTACTTTCCAAATTTAGGCTGGAGGCTTATTAGATCTGATAAGGTTTGAAGATATTTTCTATTGTATAAAATAAACTGAATACTTGGTGATGAGCTAAGCAGTAAACTATGAATGTTGGACACCTCTTGTTATAACTGTACATGTATAAGTCTGAAAGTGTTACTTTTATTATTAAAAGTGATAGGATGAAAAATAAATATTGGTAAGTAGACATTGTCATCTAGTTTAAGAGATAATGAATAATTACTTGTGTAATACTACAATTAAATTATAGTTTTGTATTATATTAGATGGTGAAAGACTGCGTAAACTCCTAGCCTTGCTGCCTCTGCTAAGGACAGACAACGAGCGAGCCAAGAATGTATATGTGGGTGCTGCTCCAGCTCTAGTACAGAGATGTGTGGATGCACCAAGGCGCACTATAGCTCCAGACTTATGTCGACAACTTTTGTCATATCTTCTTGTACATCCTGCCTTGTCCCTTCATGATCAGAGGTAAGAGTATCTTTACCTCTTATATATTTTCATCTCAACCAAGAATCTGAGAATGGCTATGTTGTCTCGTAATTAGTAACACTTACCATTTGCTCATGAATATTTAAAAAGAAAGTATTGCCATTCACATGCCTTGTTAATGATGAAGCATAATTAGCATTTTATTCTATTAGTTATTAAATATTAATTTGGTTTTCATTTTAATATACTACATCCATATAAAATTTTTTTTATCTTAATGTTGTATGTAGACATGTTATCAAGTTGAAATCTAAATTTAAGTTGTCCCTGAAATAATAAAGTAGCCTCATCCCAGTTGCCAACTACTTTCGTGTTTACAGCTTTATCTTTTTTGCTGTTTCTGTTGATTGCTTTAATGTGACAAAAATGCATCGTTTTTGCTTTAAGAATATAAGTGACAATTCCATTTTCAGGACCTTGACACAATGGCTACGCTATCTAGAAAACCACATCTCAGGCAACAGAAACTCAGAATCTGTTTGGCAACAACGCTTAGACCATTGTCTCCTCCCGGAGACTAACATTTGGAATACCAATAGCACCTTTAGACGCACCATTGGGAAGAATGTAGAGTTTAGGGGAATACTAGACACGGTAGATCCCGCTTCCTACACAGATTTGTTGCAGGAATCTTTTTCGAAGAACGGCAGAGACGTGGACATTAGCATAGAAGGAGACATCTTCGATCCTGTGATCGTTCAGCCCAAATCGCAGAGGTCTAATAGCTTAACCCCACCGTCAACCAACTTTTTACAGATGTCCTCCTCGGCCGAGAATCTAAGCGACGAACCGTTTCAGAAACCTCGAAGTTTTTCTTTATCCAGCGAACACAGTTTAGGCCACTTGAGGCCGATCGGCGGAATGTACGGGACTACGGGCAGCGAGACGAGACTGGACGATCTGAGGTCCAACAATTACACCGAGCACCCCGGGATGACCACGGTGGCTCAGTGGTTGAAGAGCCTGCGCCTGCACAAATACGTGTGGCTCTTCACCAACATTTCGTACGAGCAGATGATGGCCATGGACGAGAAGCATTTGGAGAAGTTGGGTGAGTTAGAGAAAGTGGAAGTCGGCCACGGCTTTAGGACTCGCGACACATTTTGATCGGAAACCTTGCAGGCGTGACGAAAGGCGCTCGGCACAAGATCCTGCTGTCCATAAAGAAGCTGAACGAACGGTCGTCCATCCTGGAGAGCGTGCAGAGCGAACTGAAGTCGGGGCCCGGGCCGGGGCCTCTGCTGCGGGCCCTGGACAAGCTTCGAGGGGTGATGCTGTCCCCCATGCCGCCGGCGTCCGATCTGCCCGCGGCCTTGGTGGTCGCGCTTGATTTGGCGTCCAAATGTCTAACCGGGAGCGGAGGGGCCGAGGGTGAGGACTTCGCGGACCCCATGTCCCTGCACTGCTGGCTCGTCGAGAAGGTACGGGATTCGCACCGAACGATTCACGCCAACGTCACGGAATATAATGTGATACGAATGTCGCAGGCCCTGCACCACGAGTCCTTCCTCGGCGGAGGCCTGCGAGAGACCCTCCGACGCCTCCGCCATCGCCTGCCCCCGAGGCAGTTCTTCCAGCACGTCAGCGACATGCCGGCGCATCGAAGGAACAAGCCCAGGTAGGGCCGACTCTCTTCCGTCTTTGGCGACGACGTCGTCCTCCGTACTAATCATCATCGTCTGTCGCAGATGGCGCGCGGGGCCGGCCCCCCGGGGACGCCGCTGGACGCCCCCCACCCCCCGCGGCAAGTCCCACTCGTACCCGCCCTTCCCCCCGCACGCCCTGCCCCCCGCCGCCCACCCTCAGCACGAAGACTACTCCAGCCTCGACGCCCTCTGCCTGCAGATGACGGAGCAGGCCATCGACTGAGCGGGACGAGCGTTGGGCGAAGGTTCTCGAGAACAGACTTTGATCATTGGATTACCATTGTAATCGATCGCCTCGAGTTTCGAGTTTCAATAGTATATTTAAGAATATAATAACTTGACTCGAACGTTTTCCAGTTAATTTGACGTTGCGACGCGCGGAAGGTATTCAGATACTGAACCGTTTTGGCACATTTCACTATTACTTTGTAAAATCCATCCCGTTTTGGCGATCGTCCTGCCCGCGGAGTAACATAGTCACGGATAGCTTTAAAAATCAATTGAAAGAGCGTCGTAAAATATATTTGTAACGAATTAGTCGATAAGGATATGACAATATTTATTTGATATTTTTGCACCTCGATCACTTTAGCTAAGTTTTATTTATTCCTAGTTAGGAGCGAATCGGCCATTTTTACTTTTGTATGTGTACACCGAATACATCGACACTCCGCCTTCGCCTCTCGGACCGATGGGTTTTTGGCACTAGAACGAAATAGATGTAATGTAGGATGTCCAGGACGGTCGAAGAGCGGTTCTTCGCTTCCGAAGATTTGTATTTGTAAATAAAATGTAAAGATGTCGCAGTAAGTATATGATAAGGGCTGTCCTGAATTTGTTTGGTGCTAATTTGCATTGATTTGGGTTAGTCATAATAGAATAGCTAGATCTGTAGACTTAAACTCGGCCTAACGCGGCCCCCACTCTGCTCTTTGTCCCGGGTTAGATGGATTTGTGAGTTCACTTGAGCCCTTTTAGTTTTAACTCCGCTCTTGCCACTCTTTCGACAATATCATTTCAGAAACTACTTTACTTCTGTCCATTGCTTGTTACGAACCCAATTTCACCATCTCCACTCTCGGGAACAATGTCAGAGTAAGGGTGGGGGCACATTGTAATTTTTAACTTGTGTGCCTGCGGTGTTGTTAGTTTTTGGCTACGTGATATTTTACTCGGCTCCATAGGACAATGGGTCAAATGAGCTCTTGGCACATGAGTGTGGTGGTGGTTTTACGAGATTTATTTATTTAAAACGTACTTTCATATTCCACAAATGTATCTGACCGCGTGACAACGACGGACGGTTGCGACTATTTTCACCATATTTGAAATTATTATTTCATGTTTAATGCTGTTTAACCGTAAATATATCGATGACACGATGACGTAAGCGAGCGATCTGACGGGAGCAGACAAGCCGAACAACTGCTATTTAAAAAATAGCTATTCAAATTTTAGACCAACTGGTTTATTGACCCTAATTTGGCTCAGTGAGGCCGCACCCCAAAACTGGAGTAAAGTTCGCCATAGCACAGATGGATTATGGACCTAGACTCTAGGTAGGAACAGTTCATCCTCTAGGTCCTAGAGGATGAACTGTTCCTCGTTCCATTGCTGCTTAATCTATTAGTTGCCTTTGTGGCTTCGAGAATAATATTTAAATATTATTATTGACATAACAATTAACATATTGTTAACGTTAAGTCGTCGACCGAGTGGATGATTTATAAAAACTCGAAATGATTTTTTTATTATTATTGTTATGGCTTGCAATAACAGTGTTTTGACTGGATCAAAATTCTTTTGATTGTCATATTGTGTGCAATTTATTTTTTATTAAATTATATCATGGTTATTTCTACATTGTGTGATAAATGTATTGCAATTCTTAACTAATTATATTTGAAGGGTTTTTAATCTTTGTTACATTATTATTCATTATTTCTCTGTTCACTTTATTTTTTCAGGGACTGTGATAATCTATTATTGACCTAATAAATAAAAAAAACTAAAATCTTTCTTACTTTTGAATCTTATAATACACTATAAAAAAAATCGCATTTTATATCTCCTAAATTACTCGGGGAATATCACATCAATCAAATTATTTATACCAGGGATTGATTCGCGATGTTTAATTGGGAATACAGTAGTTTATCAATGATTTGGGCAATTGTATTACACATATATTATTGAGGTAGCTTTCATGGTTCAATTTATAACATACGATGTTACCGTCGATGCTGGACCAAAATTTATTTCAAACCGGTAGGCACAGAAAAAAGTTAACTCTCATGGTAATCCCTGTCAAAAAAATGAATCAGAAATATATCTACATCGTACACTTTCAAAATCGACCGTTTGATCTAAAATCTTCTCGTCTCTTTATTTAATCAATACAAGACTCTTCCATCTGTCTGTATTTGATTGTACCGCATGTCAAATATATATTTCAGAGCAATGGATTTACAGTTAATTGCATATTTTATTAAACTGCCCCAAGACTCAAAGCTTTTAAATTATCAACTTTAAGATCAAATCGTTTGGATCAAACTTATGCATTCAAAATGTGGAATTATAATGACCTTAAAATTAACAGAAAATGCTCGCTGAGTATATACTAGTATCAGTATATTCTGTAGTCTCATATTAACCTGTGGTGATTGTCGTATGTATTGTATTATCTATGTTCATTGTTTACTAAATACGGAAAAAAACATGAAACCAAATAAACAAATTCCGGAAATCTTATTTATCTGAGTACTAACTAAATCCTCGTTGATTTCCAATCACAATTTTCTTACTTCTTCTGTCCTACGTATAGTAAAATAAATAAATAAAAATAACTTTCGTTGGCCGATAAAAATATATTTTTTTTTTACTTTTTACAATTATTATGTTACAACTGCTTTACTGAAATGGTTAACATATGCAGAATTTGCTTAGACAAAGCTGGGACTATTTCCCTTTATGCTGCGCAATCAAATGAGATTCAGTACTGTACAAAACTATCACGTTTTATAAATGTATCAATGAATGAAGACGACGGTTTCCCTACTCATATCTGTGAAGAATGTGTAGTAGAGCTTAACACCTGTTATCAATTTGTGCTTAAATGTGAGGCTTCAGAAAAAGCTTTAGAATGCCTCAACACTGAGTATTATGATTATCATTTTGATTTAAAAATTGAATCTGATAATATAAATATTGAAGAAACAAATTTCGCTGCTGCAGACAGCCGTATAGATCAAAGTTCATCTGTAAAAGTTTCTCCAGACACTGTGAATGATATCAAAGAAAGTAACCAGGAAGAATTTAAGGAGAAAAAAACTCGAAAAAGGGTTAGCACTAATGCTCAAGCACAGTGTGTGGTATGTGGACTACTCGCTAAAAGCAATTCAGCCCTTGAGATACATATGCGTGTTCACACAAGAGAAAAACCATTCATATGTGATCAATGTGATGCTAGATTCACATGCAAAGGTAATTTAAAACGCCATATAGATGTTTATCATTCTGTCAGAGAGCGCAAGTTCACTTGTGAAAAGTGTGGCAATAGTTTCTTCAGTAAAAATGACATCATAACTCATATTCGTGTTCACACTAATGAAACACCATTTGCTTGCATGTACTGTCCTAAGAGGTTTAAACAGTTAACATCAAGAAATCGTCATCAAACTATTCATACAGGCTTAAAGCCTTACGCATGTCCTCTCTGTAACAAAAAATTTGCTCATCGGAATCTGGTAGTAAAACATCAGAGTGTCCATAGTGATGAAAGGAAATTCACATGTCACTTGTGCAATAAATCTCTGAAAACTAAGTCGAGCCTCAGAGTGCATATGGGCTTGCATCAAAAGGAGAAAAGAAACATCTGTAGTACTTGTGGGATGTCATTCTCCATGAAAGGAAATCTACAGAATCATATAAGAAGAGTTCACTCAGAGAAATCGGGTCAATGCAATGTTTGTATGAAAACATTTTCTAATCTGGAAGTACATATGAGACGGCACACTGGAGAGAGGCCCTATGTTTGTCCTATTTGTAATGTAGCCTTCGCCCTCAAAGGTGCATTAAAGTACCACATGTTTTTCAAACACGAAAGCTGTAATAAATTTAAGTGTACAGTGGATGACTGCAAAAAGACTTTTCCAACAGCATATATTTTAGAGTGCCACCTGTTGAAGCATCATTCAAAGAACACACCCTATGTTTGCCCGTATTGCCACAAAGGATACTACCGCACTAGTGATCTAACAAGGCACATAAAAACTCACAAGTTCAATGTTTAAACTTAGATCTATGAAATATATTAATATGCGTTATGTGAATATGTACATCCTTATTGAAAGACTGATTACAAGTAACTTTTATAGTGTAGAAGACAATACTAGTTAGTGTGAAAAATTCTGAATCCTGTTTGCTTAGATCTCATGTCTTATATATTGTAGTAAAAGGAGTTAAAAGTATGAGCATAATGTACTAGTGACATACATGCTATTTATAGGCTTAATATAACATATTTATTGCTAAAGTATACTGAAACAGCTAATTTCATACCACTTATATATTTATTATAAAATACATGCTATTAGTCAACTGACGTTTTTTTAACAAAAAAACTTAATATTTTACAGTTCATTAAATTAAACATGAGTTGTGACAATGTACTAAAAAATGAACTTTATTCCGATCAGTTGTACATTTTACGTAGTTGTGATTTAATTTTGACAAGAGAGAGCAACGAGAATTCAATAGATATTAAACACCGTTTTCGAAGCCATTTCCTTAAATATTGAATACATAAAATGTGTTTTATATATATACTTTATTTTCTGGATTCTAAAAATGAGCACCAAAATACTTTAATTAATGTGGAATAGCTCTGTGAGAATACTCTGCGTAAAATATTAAAATATATGATATGGGGTAAAGCATTTTATACCGACGCGGCACACTTGAAATTTAAACCACGGATTTCCGCGCCACTGATTTCGAAGGGACTCTAACTCACAACCTGACGACCGTCTGACGTTTCCCTACAGGAACAGTGGTCAGTGGACAGGATGTATCGTTTCTACCCCACTGCTCCCGAAAAAGGGTAGGGCATGTTTTTAGGTGATTCCGAGGCTTGATGTTGCTTGTGACATGCAACTTTTATAGTTTAAATAATTAACATCTTAGTTTAGTAAGAAGTAATATTCTTTGAAAATATTTCTGTCACAGATTTACCATACCTATATTATTTATAGAAGCTTTTTTGCAGGCGTTTAATTTGTTTTAAAAATTTAACAAAACTGTTTTATTTTAATATATTCACATTGTAATATTGGATTATAAAATTCTAAGATAAGTATCGATATTGTTTTCATTCGAACATCCCAGTAGGGCCTGTGGCAATAAAAGGGAAGCGAGTTTCATTATTGCACAGGTAAATAAATGCTCTCATTGAGCTGATGAGCCGCGCGGTGCGTAGCTCTAGGTCGGCGCGCGACGCCGGTCGTGACACTCCGCGGTCCGCACTCCGCGCTCCGCAGAGGACGTTAGCCTGCGCCGGCTGACTGACGTGTGTCGCAGTTCTTCTGTAAGCAAAAACTGGCTTAAATCGTGGCAGGTGTCGCTACCGTCATGTGTGCATAGTGAAGTTTTGTGCTCGTTCTATTTCCTGTTCACGGATTTAATTAAACATGGGTGAAGTGAGTATTTCTATCTATGGAATTTGCTCTATTTGGTGGTCAGTAACTAGAAGGCTCGCGCGCAAGTTCGTAGGTCGACGCTCGGGATACAGTTTATAACGACGTCGACTCGTGTTTCTGCTATAATTACGCGCTAAATAACTTTGGAAATGTTTGTGGGGCCAAAGAAAGCTCTGACGGGGCCAATGGGACACGGCGAGCGGCGCGTGAGATTAGAATACTGTTATACATCTGATAAGAGCCGATACAATATTATTCGTATTCATTACCCTCGAACGTTCTTGTGCACAAACAAATGAGTGGGCACTGTCTTATCTATATAATAATACCGGCTATCGACTGATTTCATTTATCACCACCACTTAACAAAAGAACCTTGTACGCAAAACTGTCTTTGTAGATAATCAGTTTTTATATTCCTAAAAATATCACTATACATATATGTAATAATGCTACATTATACGTCTCAAACGTTCTGCACCCCAGGTTTTCTGTTTGTTTCCTTTATCATTTCCTACTAAGCGAAGGCTACTTAAGCTAGGCTCGCGATTTCTGTATCTTTCATCGTACAAACTAGTATTAAAATGTAATAAAACCTTAATAATAATAAATATGAGATATGAATCATTAAAATCTTTTGTTACTTTAAGAATAGAATTTCGTAAATTGTAGTTTAATTTACATTTGACTCACTAAATCAACAAAAATAGTTATGAATCATAATTTATTTCATAATTTTATGTTTATTTCGATTACCTAGCTTATGTAAATATTTGCATTACTTAAATGCTTATTATTTTCTTTTAAGTATAAACCCGTTTGTTTTTTTAAGTTATACGGTTTTTAATTGCATACGAAAACAAAACAAATCTGTGTCATATTATAATACATATAGGTAATACATATAGTGTATAGGGTAATACATATAGGTAAGGTCACCGCGTGCTAGTACCTATGTCAAAACTTAGACCCACCTTGGGTGTTGCTAATAAAACTATCACATGCTCGGTAATTATGTGCAACTAAACGTTTTATTTCTCAAAGTATAAAAAGTAAATATTTATTTTTCAGTCATTGCTGAAGGAAGATCCCCTCTCGAGGATCCAGAGAGAAATATACGAGGTGACAGAAAGAGAAAGGGAATTTAAAGAAGGTCATTTTAGAATAAACAGGCTTATGTCGGAATCTACTATTGACGTGAACCATCAGAATGGTTACGTTAACGGTAATGGTTTGGACAAAGGTCCAAAAACCCTTAGTAGAGCGGTTTCTACCTCACAGTTGTTGGGACCCATAGCACCTTCTCTCCCCACCACTAACACATTACTGAATACGAATGGTTACACTCGCAGATTTACGCCTCAGTCTGGAACAAAAGGCTTAATGCAAAGGTTTATTGCAAATAAAGGGAAACTGCCCGTCACTTCTCCCGTAGGACCTACCTCTCCTGCACCGCTAGCGACAACGCTTACCTTCCCAGCCCCCGTCGTTCCGGTGTCTCCGGCTATCGCTTCGGCTGTCGTCACTCGGACACCCGAGGGTAAGCCCGTTAGAAAAGGCTACGTTCCAGTAGAGGAGAAGATACAAAAGGAGCTACAAGAAATGAAAAACAGAGAACATGAACTGAAAAAGATGAGAAAGAAACAGAAGCCATTCGACTTAGAACTGAGTGATAATGAAACAACTTCAGAATCTGAAGATGAAGAGATTCCCATGCCGGGCAAGTTGAAGGCGACTAAATCGATCGGTGAATTATATGAAGCCTTGAATGAAGAACTGAGGTCGCCCTCGCCTAGGAATAGCTCGGGCCACGACTCGCTGGGCAGCTTGAAGCCGGCTAAATCCCTTGCCGAGCTGTGTGAACTGGGTCCCGGTCAAGAGTTCCTAGCGCCTAGCTCTACGCGGCTCATAGCCCAGTGGGAGTCCATAATCCAGCAAAAGCAAGAGGCGGGCGCCGCTTAGATGAGACCACTCGTTAAGAATAACTTAGGGCGTGTGACGCGAAAATTGTATAGTAAACAAAGTTGCCGTAGCGTGTCGGGTGTGACCACGTGTGAGTGAGTGCACCATATGGACAGTGTAACGGATTGGGTATTTCGTGATCGTTAAACTCCAACCTAACGGTATGTGTCAGAGTAACTGTTCGATTTCTTATTTTTTCGGCCAATCGATTGTAAAGTAATTAATTTTCTCCGCGAACAATGCAAATGATGGTTATCCGTAGCGGCAATAATTATTAAATCGTTGGAAAGCCGATACAGATAGATCATATGGTGCGGTGTGAGTTGTGAGATAGTTTCATCCCATTGTTAGATATTTCTGTACCCTATTGAACAGCTTTTTATGAGCTTTCCCGGTAGAGTGTACCTTTCTTCGCAAACTTTCAATCATTCGCATGCGAAACGATAAAAAATGTAGGATTGTTGTATTATTTTGTTTTATATTTTTCTACGAAACAGAAATAATAGTCAGAAACGCAAGTGAAGTACACAGAAGTCAGAATTTGTCCGTATTGACTGATATTGCCTGATTGCATTTAAAATTAATGTCATGCATTATTCATTACTAAATTGAGCTATACTTTCACGTTCTATCGTCAATACAAGCGATCTTTTAAATACATAATATATAAATATGTATGTAATTCCAGTAAGGTTATTAAAATTACACTGTGAACTTCCGATTCATTAAAAATGAATCAAAATTATTAATTAAAACCTATGATACATATTTAAGTATATATTTATAAAGAATATGCCTCTTTAGAAATTTTAATGTAAGAGTACTTACTTAGCCAATGAATTAACGTTTAATAAACATTTAACTTATAAATATAGTGCCTTATTTTGTATAGAATTAAGCACAATTTTATTATTTTTAAACAATTACTATTTGCATTTCTATGATCGCTTTAACCACTCGATTGTGTTTTGTAACAATTTTATATCAATAGTGAACCTGATCAATTAATGTTATTATTTTTTAGATTAATCAAATGAAAATAAAGATTTTTTTAAAATTAATAGTATAAATTTATTATCTTATCTTAGGGAGCATATCTATATACTATATTTTAATTTAATTAAAATACGCGATATTATCACGTTCACTGTTAACATCAATTTGCTCTTACGTGACTAACACATTGTTGTGGAAATACTAAAGTACAATAGTTAGATGCATATTATTTTTATTTGTTTGTCGCGAAGTAGCTCTTAATTAATGTACGTTTGAAAATGAACAATTACTTGATTCATGGTAGGTGTGTTTTAAACAGAATGAAGAGTAATACATGTTTCCATTGTTCAGTATTATTTTGTAGCCGAAACAATAATTTATTTTCCACCAATCAAAAGGAAAATGACTCCTTTTTTATAATAATGAATATATTGTGATCAATTGCCTTAAAATAATGCATAATATAGTTGGAGATGTTTACAAATTCGATATTTACAAAACAAAATATAATGAATATGTATTCTAGAGTTTACTCAATAAAAATGTTGTCTTTAACTTATCTTTCATTTATCGATTCCCTTATCATTTACGTGAGGAATTATAAAAATATAATTAGAAACATCTAGAAAAGTAAATGATGCAACAACAATTTAATACAATAGTTATATCAATAGTGTAGATATTTTATACTTGTCTGCGCAATTTTATTGTGTTGTAAGTAAATTTGTTTAGGTAAAATGCGAAAAATAAGCAGACAGCTAATCTTTTAACGCCTTTCAGGTCTATTGTAAAGTTGAGAATATATTATATATGTTGTCGCGACGGCTAGAATAACAATGAGCATTTTTAAACGAGCTAAGATATAATTAGATCACGTATTGTAAGCTAATGTTAATGGCTACGGGACCTCCATAATGATGTTAATGTTGATGGTAGGTTCAGACCATATTCGGTTACACACGTAGTATTGGCCGCTAAAAAGTTATAAGTCGTTGATATAATATTTGATTATATTTCCCGTTTTTTCAGTTTGATTAAATGTAAATATGAACTTTCTTATTTTAAAATTTCTTTCATTCTTAAATCTTCAATATTTTAAAGTTTTACGGGTATCTTGATACCAAACTATGTTGCAGCGAATGTAAAAATAAAATAACGATTAATTTAATTTGTTTTTCTTGACGTTCATAAGTGTACATGTTTACCTAAATGAATAAAGATATTTTGATTTGATTTGATTAAACAGAAGAGTGTACTAATACGATATACAAGCATGGCAACATATCTTATATCTTTAAACGAGCAATTCTTGTATATATATAATTGGAATCTCGGAATCGGCTCCAACTATTTTCATGAAATTTAGTACACAGAGGGTTTCGGGGGCGATAAATCGATTTAGCTAGGAATCATTTCTAGAAAATGCCATTTTATTTGTGTTTTATCAACTTAAACATAGAATTGCTCGTTTAAAGATGTCAGTCAAATAAAAACTTAAATATTAATATAAATATCTCTATTCGATAATTATATTCATATTTCATAATTTTATTAGTATGTAATTCGTACTTAAATAAAATTTACATCCGGTCATCCAGGTCCTGAAGGATTAGAAGAGAACAGTGTGCGTGATGAGTCTCGAGAAGATAAGAGTTCAACGCGCCTGACGCTGCGCCAACACACGTCTTGACATTTTGGATAGTTTTTAATATTGTCATAATAGAAAATAAAAAAATATCAATCATTTATTACTGTACAGTTTCCACGACCACAAGAAAAAAAATGGGTAATAAATTACGTTAGAATCAAGAGATCGACACTATTTAACAAGGAAATACAAATTTTTTGCCTACTCTTGTATTTAATTTTAGGAATTTTAAAGACACAGTAAATAAAATAATACACTTATTATATACATTGATGACCAATGAATCAAGCCAACTGTTTCTAATTGACATAAGTCGAGGGCAATGTATAATACTTAAAATTTATATAGCTAGTACAATGTTAAATATGGTCAAGCTACAGTTTTTGTACGACATCGATAGATAGCTGGCTCGCCTTGTTCCCAATATTGGATATAATTAACTCACATACGCAGATGCAGATTTGTTACATATCGAATTTCCTGTATTTAATATAGATTTGTATTCCGACAAATTTCTTCTACTGTGATCCTTAAGATTATATCTACTTGGGGTAAGGTATAATAACCATAGCTATTTCTACCTAGGTATGTGGCTTCAGAAAGAATGGCGATACTAAAGATCGATTATTTAAACAAATATCTCCGGAACATACAAGTTGAGTATCTCATCGTAGGTACAAAATGTCGCGTCGTGTATTTGTTCGTAACGAATCCACACTACCGCTTCTCATTCTACTAGAGTGTCATCGTTGCCCTGTACAATTGCAAGCGACTTTAGCCAGCCCACACATATGTCTATAAAAGATACGAACACAATCAGAGTATTGGAGTATAGGATGGTTTTACTTTTATTGATAAACATTTTCTCTCAACGGTCCCAGTATTAAACCTTGCCCTATTCCAGAACATCTAGGTTAGATTTCCCAAGTGAAAGGTTAAAAAAGGAAAGCTAATTTCGTGAAAAACTAGTAATTAAAGCTGATACTTATTTACCGTGACGGTACAGAACACCTCTTTTTTAGCAGTCTAAGCAAATTTTCATCATTTCCTTTCCATGTTCTACTAACCTTTGACAGAATGTATGATGTGAATAATATAATAAGTGCTATTATTTAAAATACAGATTGATTTGCTATGATTTGAAAAATGCATAATGATACTTCACACACATGGCCGTTATCTAAATCAATATGTTACCGATACTGATAAACTGTTTTTGCGTTTCTAATCTTAACTGATTGCAGCGATTCATTATGCCATATTCATTACTTCGCCATTTAAATAGATTGTTTAAAATATTTAAGGCTTAAATAATAATAGTATTAATGGATAAACATACAAACTACGTTTTAAAATAGTCGATGTAAGTCATCATTTATGATTTACACATTAAAGATCTTAAAATACTTAAATATAGTTTGTGCAGGACATTAATGAAGAAATTTATCAGTAATATTATAATTTTATTTATATTCAATTAATTACTAGCTCAATAAGCCAACTTTACACTTTTGGTTGTACAAAGGCTATGCAAATGGTGAAATGAGAAAACGAAACAACATTATAATCTTAGGTGAGGGTTAAAGATACATTAAGTAAAATAAATGGCAAGTATTTACTAATTCATAAATTTGTGAGAAAAATAAGACGTAAAATGTAAATGAGTTCTATTATTCCGCGGCCTTAGTTTGTTCCAGCGACACTAATTACTTATTCGTAATGTTCGTCGGGCACATTGCTTAGAACATTGGGCTTCCGAATACTGGCGATTTGCTTTTCGAAAAACATTATCGCAATACATGATAAAGTTGAAATAAAAGAATATGTTCGGTTACAGGATTACATGACTTCTAGGAAAATATTTCTATGCTCTATGTTTCCTTAGTGTTGTGAAGTATAATTGCTTAAACGATTATGAAAAATTGCAAACATCGCTGGTATGTAATGAGCCTTAGGATGTCGATCCTAAGGTCACAGCATTACATTTTAATTATTTAGAAAACATCGTTTACTCTCTAAACGCAAACAAATTACATTTTCCGACGGATTTCCATATTAATATATTTATCGGATTAACTGTTTCCTATGCAATCACTAATTAATCATGAATTAATAATTGAATATAATTGTATTACGCAATCGCACGACACAGGTTAATAACTCCGGAACTGAGCTGCAATCAGCATTTATTAACCAATTCTGAATGACCTACTTCATTATGCACTGATCTGCATTAATAAGTATTGCTCACATGTCAGCGCTATCAGAAAATTCCATTCTAACCACAAAGAATATAAATTATCATTTATGATTTATTTATATCAAACAGCTACATTATACTTATTTGTTATCAATGCTCGTTATTTCTCCAGGAATATATGTTTAAATTGAGACCTGATGAGACTACCTAGAAAGATTGGATAGTATATTGCTTCAAAAAACAAAACATTTATCGAATCCTATCGGCCCAGGCACCTTCGAGGAATGATGGGCCATCTCAAATAAATAAGCCTTTTACTATAACTAGTACCAAAAAGTGAGTAAACGTCGTCTAAATGATCACTTTTAGAGCTCATACTTTTATAGTGTTTATCTTCAACACTCCAAACGACGTGCCCCATTTATTCCAAGTTCTATATCCAACCCTTTCTATCTAAGAATAACATATAAATGTCCAATTGTCCAATGTCCATTACAATAGAACGGAACCCAAAGTATGCTGATACAATATTTTTTTGGCTAGAAATCGCTTACTTTGACTGAGCTATAGAGACCGTTTATTTTACTAAATATATAATGCAAAATGTCTTATCAGCGTGCACAGGTGATCGTGCGCCTTATCATGATAATGAAACTATGACGTCACTGCTGTGATAACACTGTTTGACGAGGAATCGCCCGATTCTTGCCAATATTAATAAATGTGAAAATACACGAGTATTTATACATTATATGGAAATGACACGTGGTACTGTTGTGCCCAGAAGAACGTATGGGACTCGCTTAAAATGACGTATCGGGATCTATTAAGTAGAGTAATCAGAAGAAGCCACAAGACAATAATCGTCTTAAGCTGCGAGAAGCGCACTCAGCGCGGATACTATCTTACATTTAATGTACTCTTCTAAGCCCCAGCCCACGTTTCTTACAATTATGACTGAAGAAGTAATAATATATCAGATAAAATTAATTAATGTTCTTCATAATAACATATATCATATAATAATATCATCAAAGTCCATGAGTATATCAAATTATCGAAATAAAACTGTTATAGAAGAACTACGAGACTTTGATCAAGGTCTTAAATCAATTAGGGAAGTGTAGAAACAATCATTTTATTAATTGTTGGAGACATAGATTGTAAGGAGACATTAAAGGCGAACTTGCAACATCCAAGTGTGTAGAAGTCACTTTAATTGATTTGACAATTTTAGTTGATTCATTATATGTATTTAACTTTGGTGGCTGTTTAATTTATTAAGTTTCTAAATAGTATTATTATAGTCATTATCCTCGTATTAATAAATAATTAAACATTAGTTAGGATTTAAGTATACAAAGCCGCTTTAACGTCGAATATATATTTTGATAAACTTTCACTTCTACGTCATTAGTGTTCACTGGTGATTGACTTATCTGCGTAAGTAAAAGTATAATATTAAATATATTATACTTTAATAACATTATTACAGTTTATTTATTTCAAAATCGAATATTTTTTATCAGTATCTAGATCAGTATGACGCAATCGACACGAGTAAGGACGACGTCTGTGAAGTAAACAATTTTTACACATACATAGTGTAATACAGTATATAAAGCAATCTGACGAATTTAGAATTGTAATATCGCTGACTTTAGTGTTTGTATAAATACTTTTACACTTGTTAAAACATTAGTTACACTGGTCTTCATGGAGGAGTTTTTCAACAACTTTTAATTGATGCAATTATACAAATTACTCTGAATCTACACAGTAGCGAATAAAAGTACATATTTGTAATTGTGCACTTTTTATATATTATGTAATACGGAATAATCACAAGGTGTTAAAGACCTTATTACACAACGGTCGTTCTTTATCGCTGGATTTTATTTGCACTTTCGGAAAACCAACTCAATTTCACGAAACACGCAACACGTCCGGTTCAAAAATTTTACCAAATTACTACTTAAACGGATTTTCTCGGACTCACGAGATTTCTATTCTAGTATTTATGTTTATAAGTGTATTTTCATTTATTTTTATAAGGATTTTAAACAAGTTAAAACAACTTACACTTGGTTTAACGTCCCATACCTTAAACCAAGTGTAAGTTGAGAACGAGAACACAAAAACCCAAACGTCAACGTGTTTTGAATAATCTTTGTTGCAACAATGATTACCTTAATTGTATATTTTCAAACAATTTTCTAAATAACATCAAAGTATTGCGTGAGGCTGAAGTGTTCTTAGCGATTGTAAAGCGTAATAGTAATAATAATCATATTTATATACATATCTGAATACATAGTTGTTGGTTAAGTCTCCTACTTTTTGTTGACCAAGCTTTTAAATTTTTATAAACTGACATAAAATAAAAATAACAACTAGTCTTGCAACGTTATTAGTTATAACTACTTTTTATACTATTTATAACAAATAAATGTTTAACTGGTTTTTTAAAAGCAGGTAATCGGGCCAATATAAATATAGCGAAATGCGAGTATTACTCGCAGTTAAATAATGCGCAAAAAGCTTTCACCTTGGTGGCGAGTGGTCGTGCAAAATAAGGTGACACGAGGCATGTCCTCGTGCGAGACTGCCTTGAAAGATCACAGTACGCAGGGGCCGATCTCTAACGTCGGTCCACCCGAATTCATTAAACAATTATATTTCTTAGCGCATTCCATGTAGGTAGAAAAATTTCTAGTCATTTCAACGATTTTCCTCAATACGCCTAAATCAGTATTGAAGAATTGCTAAAAACAATAAAAAAATTAGACTAATAAAAAGTCTTATCTAGTAACTTCATAAAGCGATTAGATTATTTATATCTACTTTTAACAATGTCATTGCCGAATAATCAGATATTATTTGTAATTAGATCATAATATTTGAGTCATCACATTCCGGTATTGTTTCTTATTTCACATGCATGAGTTTGTAAGTGGGTAATTTAAATTATTATTTTTAGTATTTCCAATTTCCAAGCATAATCGAAGCTATGATTTGTATTCCAGGAATAATATAATTATGGATCGACGGTTATGCCCCTACTAGTATAATATATGACTGAGATTAGGTCGAAGCCGTTGGGAGCGGATTTGGGTCGGTAAAGGGCTTGTAAAGGGCGCGCCGCGGCCCATTTACCTGACCTCCAGGCGACCAAGACATTCGCTACTGCGGTATATTTCTTGAGGTGTGGCATTCATTTCATAAATTAATACTGTAGCATTTCATGATTTCTTTCCGAAGTTTGACGGACGTACAATTTAGTTAATTCACAAGATATTATTTATGTGGCTTACTTAGTTACTCACTATGACTAAAGTTAAGGCCCCCACATGTGGAGAAATATACCAACTGTAGCGAGTACGGTTTGTATGTTATGTACTACAAACAAGCATGGAACAAAATTCATGGCATCACAATATAAATTACCGATTGAATTATTGCATTAATTTAATATGAAAAATAATATTTCATGTTCAAGGCCTCCAGAATTTTGAATGTTGTAATTAAATAATTTTCCTTCTTTAAACATGTTTATTAATTAATAGTTCAAGCAATAATAAACTATATTAATATACAATTACAAACTAAAAATATATCTAATAACTAGCCTTAAAATTAAATTATTAAAAAATATTATTAAAAGGAGTCCCTTTAGGCAAGGTTCCGAAGATACTAGCAGCGTTCCCCCTTTGAATTGCTAGACTAATTCTTTGTGCGAGGTAGCTGCCAGCTCTTCGTTCTCCTGTGATGTCGACTAACCTTTTTGATAATTCCCTAAAAAGCTTTAATGCGCTAGGACCCCACGGACCAAGGGTCTCGACACCGAATGGGACAAAATCATATTCAGAGCCTAGACCCCTGTATTTGCAGACTTTAGCTTTTTCAGCCGCATCACAAGCCGCACCAGGTCTCTTGTTAGTTCCATGAAGATTGGAAGGGGCCAGTGTGTCTGAACAGGTGGCATCCCATACCAAAACCCGACCCATCTTCCATGGAATCAAACTCATACCGTCCGGTCTCTTGCCATCGTCTCTAGCAATTCCAGTCGGCTCAAGTAGATTAGGCACGTTGACGGTGGCAAGGGACCGATGCATGATATCGTTGAGTGCGGCATGTCTCGAGAAGCGGCCAGCACTTTTTTGACATGATAGTCCGTGATGTCCTAGTTTGTCGACATCACTGCCACAGGGACAAGTATGAGGAGCGCAGACCGGTACCCCAAGCCGCAGACAGGTTGCGATTCGGAGCGTGTCAGGTTCAAGAAATGTTCCTGTATTTGACGAAGGGTAAGCGTGAAGCCAATAGCCGGCCTCATGCGTACCCACGGCCAAAAGCCTAGCACGTGCTGAACCTGTACTACGGCTCAAAAGATTGTCATAAGTCATTTTACTGTCTATGTCGTCCCAGCTCCTCTGTGAATTTAGAGAAAATGGAAAATTTTGACCTGGGCATGCAATTAAGAAAGCGTTTCTAGCTTCTTCCAAGCCAGCAATCTCAAAGTTTGAAGGGGATGCCCTTAAAATTTGACTTATGAGATTTGCTGAACTATGGACAGAAGATAGGAAAGCTGGTAAAGCGACACTGGAAATTTTGCGAATCCCCAAACCACCATAACGGATTGGTAATGATGCTTGGGTCCACGATTGCTCGTTCAGCTGTATATTAAGAAGCGATTCTAAGCTAATTTTGATTACCTCGTCTACTTGTGTCAAAAGATCTGGGTGATTCCAAAAGGAGCAGCAACGGAGCACATATGTAAATTTTGGGACAAAAAGACAGTTTTTTAAGATGCAAAGTGCATAATGCGGACTAATTTCAAGGAGACGATCAGCAGAATTTTTAAACTTATTAATAGAATTATTAATATATTCAAAAATAGATTCATCAAAAATTGGAGAACCTAAAAGGTAAAGGGAATTACTATTAACTATTTTAATATTTGGAGCCAAAATCTGAAATTTTTGTTTTACTGTATTTAAATTTAAGTCGCAGTTATTTATGAACAGTTCGCATTTGCTGAGATTTAGCTGCAAACCAATGGCTTCAAATTTAGATTTTATTAAAAATAGGTCCGAAAAAACAGTGTCCACATCACCTCCTAGTGTGCCGTCGTCTAAATACCAAACGTTGAAATTTGAATTTAAATTTTTGATTATTTTATTTATTGCCAAACTAAAAATTGCAGGCCCAAGGGGATCACCCTGTTGACAACCTACTTCTGAGGACAGTTCATTTGTACGATATAACAATTTTGTTGGATCAGCGTAACTGAAAAATATGTCTAAAATCCGCCTATTAATTACTATTAATATTACACTCATGTTGAACCTTTACAGAAACTGCAACTGTCCATTCCCGAAACCCACTAAAACCACCAAATAACTGGGATTCATTATGGATTCATTGCTTTGTTGGGGCCCGCAAATAAACTACTTATTTTATCGAATGCGCAAAATTATAAATGTTTTCAAACGCCTTAGAAAACCTACATTTTATACATATACTAAAAATCTCAAATAATATTTTATTTTTATTTTTAATTATTGTCAACCACTCCTATACTTAAAATACTCTTATTGTGCAAAAATAGATTAATTATAAATTTGTGTTACGTAGAAATTATAAAGTAAAATACAGTATACATGGCCAAAACAAGAGACTGCTACAACACAGGGAGTCCTAGTGTGCACTTTATTTTACTAAATATCCTGTATATTGCGTATAATAAAGTTTTTTCTTTCTTTTCACTGTTTCGTGCTGTAGGTATATATTTATACAAACTTATTTTATTACATCTCCGTAAACCGTCGTTAAGGCATGATCGTATGATTAATATTCTAAAATGGCTACAAAATAATGTGAGAAATATAAATAAGTGTCAGTTAATTTCATAGTATCAGTACATTTCTCCAAAAACATTATGTTCTTTAAATATAAAAAACCTCTTTAACATGAACAAGAAAATAACAACTCAGGTAACAACTAAAGAAAAATCAAAAGTTGATATATTAAAGAATAAAGTTAACTTCAAATATTTGTAAGATATACTTTAAGCTACATATACATATATATTTATTATTAAGTATACGCCTGAGCCATATCTATCTCGGGACGAAATCCATACAATACAAATCGGGCTAGCTGACAGTTCTTGCGAAACAAATAGTTGTTTACGAAATACGAAACCCGCTGGACAGGCTCTTTGTCCTGTCTTAATTATATGAATAGGCTAAACTGACTGAAAAACTAACGTAAATGTCAACGAATTAAAAAAATGTATTCTTAAATATTTATTCTATAAACAAAACAAATTAGAAAGACCACACACGTTTCCAACGTTTACACATTAGGTGTCGGAAACAACGTTGGGAACAGGAAAGGTTCCATATTGTGATGCTAATGTCCGTCACCTCTGTACCATAATTCTTGACTGTTGTAAAGCTTGTTCTATGACGTTGAAAACTCTGTATTGGTGGTCGTTTATGGAAATTGTGATCCCGCATATTTTAGATATAATTATATACTCGGTATGATCTACGATGATGACAACAAATCGAACAAGAATATAAGTTTTTCAAATATAAATGTTTTCGACGATTTTAGATATGTAACGGTTGCTGGTTTTGGGTAAGTCGTCCTTAACACAAACAGTCAAGGTACACACACGTGAGTGTAATGTTTATTCTTTAGACGTCGTTCACATTTCAGTTATAAGACTTTAGTTTTACGTGTAATAAGTATTCATTTGCGCCTCTTATAAGATTATCACAATCTAACCCTGATTGTGATGAATTGTCCCACGGCTCGAGATAAATCCAAGAACCTTTACCTCCATTCTTAACCATAGAAAAGTGGTGGCCTCGACTATACGATATTCTTTATTCACTAGTGCCAAGAGTTAAAATGTATACGAAATACAAGATTGTATAATCTAATTGATTAGTCATTAAGGATGACCAATAAACTTGTACCGCGAAAGCTTTGCTTATATTTTTACTCTAACTGTCATGAGACTGCTTACGACTTTAAAGTGAAAACAAAATATTATGCAAGCAGCTCGTAATCTGTTGTACTCGTGGCATTAAAATATATAATAAGGCTTCTACGCTCGAGGCGTCCGCGTCGACCCGTGAACTCTCCCCTCATTATTTTTATAACTCACTACAACCTACTATAGTGAAACATAATCTGTAATTTTGTTAAGGTTGCTCAAGTTAAACATGCAACTATAATTTATGTTCAGATACATTAAATTATATAATCAACATTTACATGACAGGAATATTCCAAGACTTATGCCAGTCGTGTGGCATATGTGCGCGCGTGGCTACATCAAGGCAACGATTCAATTTAAATCAGTAATGGACTATGGATTTCCTCAGGCGGTCTCTCAATGAGACTAATCATAGAATTTCATGTCAATCTCACGATGGTTATTGGATCGATTTTTGGTTAGAGTTTTAGATGTTACATGTTATATATATAAGTACCTAAACACGTAAAATCTGATGAATATGATTAGAGATAATTATAAATCTTTATCCTAATGTTACCCTTTACTATTTATATTTACTAGTTACATAAAACGTGATCTTGGGAGACACAAGTTCTTAACGCTCGGACCCAATAATTAATCCACAATCTTAGATTGAAAACTATCTGTTGACTATCAAAAGACTGTTCTTCGATCTCCTATATACATCCCAATACCCAAACCCTACGAAGAATCCATTTTTGACGACGGATAGAATGCAATCTCTTCCCTCTTTGTCGTTCCATTTTACCGAGTTTACACTTATATTTGATAATCGATCTAAACCAAATAAAGTAAATAAAACCGAACAAATAATATTAAGATATACATGTCTATGTTTGAAACATATCAAATAGCTTTTTTACCATTTTAAAAACTGGTGTGAGTTAAAATCTGTTAAAAGAATTAACTGTTGGAATTGAGCTTCTTTTTAACATTATAGTAAAACGTAACACTAACTGATAATTGACAATCTTGGCCATATCTTATATCGATTGATGGCTATTACAATCCGTCGAATGGTTACTCGCACACCATTTACAGTTTTTGGATTAAGATGTCTATCTCAAATGGTAAAACATAGATTGAGATAGGGTTATTGGCTTTGGCCGCGAGAAGCGCTGCCTAATGAACATTTGAATTCTAGACGAAGGAAATTTCGTATAAGAAGTCTGTAGCAAATACCATTGTAACTTTGATGACTAATACCGTTTAGCAAGTAAACGAGTGTAAACTTTCCATCAAAATATTAGTTATTACGCTCTTCTACTGCGAAACGAATAGCGTGCATGAACTTTTTGCCGTCACCCATTGTGTGCAGATAAATGCAATGATATAATTTGAGAGCAATATTGTCGAAAGTGTTCGCACTCGGTTTATTAGGTAAAACCTACAACTTTACGTTGCCGGTCTTACATTAAAATTTGCCGTAATAGCCCTTTAAATTGTCTAGGCAAAATGATGAGTTTACTGTATTTAGGGTACATATATCACAATGATAGATGAAATCTGTTTTAATTTGTATTTGTAATGGGTTTCACAATAATTATGTGCGTCGACACAAAATCGACGTGTAAGTCGATTCTGTAATGTAGAGAAGTAATTTTTATTCTAACTGCGTATTTCTAGTGTTCGTTGGAATTATATGTATTACGTATATGACCTACATATAAAAGCATATATTATGTTTGACGGGTTGACACGTTTGTCCTACGAATTATATAAACGCAGAATCGTAATGTGCAATTCAAAATTTTAGCTGAGTCTTTACTACGACTACTTTAAAAAGTTAATTAAAAGCCTGACATCGGAGAGAGCGGTGTTTTACTTTGACGTATAGTCAAAATGATAACGAATGTTTAGTCGTTTAGTTAAAGTTTTAATCAAAAGTGAAATATCAAATGGAAACCTGTTCATATCCATGAGGATATACGTATCTGTAGAATGAGTGTACAAAATTAGGCATCTCCAGACTCTTGAACATGAGTTGTTTTATATGAACCTGTAATTAAGGATAACCTTAACCTCGTAAGGATGAATCAAGCCCGGCCATTCTAATTAAAAGTCATGATTCCTTCACTAAATTGTCTTAATTGTTATTACTACTACTAATTTGTTTGTTTATCATTGCTTAGTAAGTTACTTGACCAATTTTTGTTTTTATATACTGAATCACACGTTATTTCCACAATGATTAATATATTTTATCAAAATGTAAATAGAATTCGTAGCAAGTTAACTCAATTTTCTTTAAATCTGTTAAATTCTAACTTCGATATTATATGCTTGACGGAAACGAACTTAAATATGAGTGTTTTCGATGGCGAAGTTGTTGACGCCCGTTACAATCTCTTCAGACGAGATCGTGCGGATTCCTCCTGTGCTAAAACCGAGGGAGGTGGAGTTTTACTCGCCGTCCATAAAAAATACCAGGTCATCCGTCAAGCATCGTGGGATAGTGATATGGAGGATGTCTGGGTTACTCTTATTCCTGAAGCACGTGACACTTCTCGCATAAATTTATGTGTTTGCTATTTGCCTCCTGATATTAGAATTAACAAGCTTGAACTCTTTTATAGCCATTGCCAAAATTTACTTCTTAATCGTTTCCCTTTGGATAATTTCTTATTAATTGGTGATTTTAACACACCTGATTACTCTGATTCGATTAATCCCTCTCTGTCAATTTCCCCTAACCCGAGTAAGAAGCTCCTTCTACTAAATGAATTAATGTCACTGTGTAATCTAAAACAGCATAACTTTATCACAAATGCAAACGCTCGCTTGTTGGATTTGGTGCTTTCTAATATAGATTGTATAAGTGTCAATGAAACACTTGCATTAAGTTTGTTAGATAAAAATCATCCCGCAATTTTGATTACTCTTTCTCCGATTCAGATTTCTAAAGGGCTTCAACGCGCTAACATTAAACGGCTTAATTTTGCTAAATGTAATTTTGAAAACATTAAATCTGAACTCCAGTCTGTGAACTGGTCCGAAATCTTATCGTCCCCTTGTATTGATGAGTGCACCGAAGCTTTTTATGAGCTTTTATTTGAAATAATATCAAGAAATACACCAAGTTGTTGTAGCAAATTCTCATCTTATCCAGTCTGGTACAGCAAATCCTTAATTAAATGTAATAAAGAAAAAAACTTATATCATAAACGGTTTAAGAGGTTTGGGAATCCCCGCGATTACGACGTTTTCTCTTTGCTGAGGGAGAGATGCAAATTTCTTACCAAGATTTGTTACGACAAGTATATCGCATCCATCGAGGACTCGTTGGCCAAGGACATAAAATCATTTTGGAGATTTGTGAATAATCGTAAAGGCCATATTTCAGTGCCTCACACCATGACACTTGAAAATACTTCTGAGACAGACGGTCAGGGGATATGTGACCTTTTTTCGCGATACTTTGGTTCAGTTTTTGACGATAAAACTAATAAAACTATATACACTGACCAATCTGGTGCTGTAAATAACACGTATTTTAATATATTATCTGGCTTTTCTATTACGGTAACAGATATCAAACGTAAAATAGATAGTTTGGATATTAACAAAGGGGCGGGTCCTGACCTTCTGCCTCCTATTTTCATAAAAAGTTGCGGAAAGGAGTTGTCCATTCCATTATGTGTTCTCTTTAATAAATCGTTAACTAGTGGTGTGTTTCCTAAGCGCTGGAAAACTGCCCACATAATACCTATTTATAAAAGTGGTGATAAGTCCAATTGTAAAAACTATAGACCGATAAGTATTTTATCTTGCGCTGCTAAATTATTTGAGTCAGTGATGTATACTCATCTGTTCAGTCATTTTAAGCCTGTTCTTTCAGACAAGCAACATGGTTTTGTTAGAAACAGGTCTACGGTCACTAACCTTCTGGAATACAAAAACTATCTCTGTCAAGTGTTTGCCACAGGTGGCCAAGTTGACTCTGTTTACACTGACTTCTCTAAGGCTTTTGACAAAGTAAATCACCATCTGCTCTGTCATAAGTTAGCGTCACATGGTATCCACGGCAGTTTATATAGATGGATCTGCTCATACCTAGACTCTAGAACTCAGTTGGTTGCGTTAAAGGGCTTCATCTCTGCACCTATCGCAGTTACATCGGGAGTACCTCAGGGATCCCACTTAGGGCCATTATTCTTCGTAGTTTTTATTAATGACCTTATTCAACAACTGTCCTGCAATTGTCTCTTATATGCAGATGACTTAAAAATATTTACTTCTATTACTAATTTAGATGACTGCTTAACATTACAGCGTGATATCAATACCGTATCACTATGGTGCAAGACGAACTACATGTATTTAAATATAGACAAGTGTTTTGTCATATCGTTTACTAATAAACGAAACAAAATCGTATGGAACTACGTCATAGATGGTCAATTAGTTAACAGATCAGATGTTGCAAAAGACCTAGGTATCCTGTTCGATGACAAGCTTTCATTCCGTGCCCACTATAGTCACATCACGTCTAAAGCAAACCATCTACTGGGTTTTATTCTTAGATCCACAAAAGGTTTTAAAAATCCTCGTAGCACCTTGTACTTATACTTCAGCCTCGTAAGAAGTATATTAGAATACGGTAGTCCAATATGGTCGCCGAATTATAAGGTGCACATTGACGATATTGAACGAATTCAGAGGAAATTTCTCAGAATTTTATGTTATCGTATAAAACCTGGCCGGTCTAACTTAAATTATTGCGATAGACTCCTGAAATTTAAAGTTCAACCATTAGAATCCAGACGCATAGTCTTCGACTTAGTTTACCTTTACAAAATCACCCACTCCATTATAGACTCTCCCGAACTACTAGCTCACATTAGCCTTAACATTAGATTTAGTGCCCGTAGAGCTAACGAAGTCAATTTATTTTCCCTTCAAACTTATAAGAATAACATCTCTTTTTACAACCCTTTGACCAGGATGGCTCGTCAATATAACGAGATGGCAAAGAGCAACCACTTACTTGTGGACATATTCTGTCGCAACATCAATAAATTCATTAGTGTCGTTAAAGACATCCTCCATCGTAGGTTAAGTGCTGACCCTTGTGGTCCTGGTTAACGTTACGTTAAATTGGTGTCGAGGAACTTATTATTATTATTATTATTGTTTTTTTTTTTACTATGTTACCTTTGTTAGTTATGAGCCTTTTATTGATGTAACATTAATTTTGCAGTGTGCACATGGTTTTACATTAGAATCCTGTTCATAACTATTAGTTTTAAGTTTATTTTTGTATAGATTATAATGTGTTTTGTGCACCAAATAAATAAAAATAAAAATAAAAATAAAAATAAATTAGTGGATCAATCAAAAAACTTACATGTATGAATAAAAGATATTGCTTCAGTATTCCAATTTCCTATATATTTAATTTAGTAAGTCGTCATTGAATCGAGATTTGTGTTTTGAATTTTGATCATTTAGCGCGACCATAAAATAAAATGTTTGTGCTAAATCAACGTTCAAATGGCGATTTCACTCGAGAATTTTTTCCTATAATCGCAGAAAATTTACCATTTCAATTGTATCCTTCTGTAGGCTTTCAGAGGTGTTTATAATATTAAAAAAAACTATATAAAAAATAAATCAACAGAAAACGTAACATTTTTGCGTACCAATACAAATGGCAAATGTTAAGAAATAAAAAACCGTAAAAAGGTTTAAGCAGGAAATTGTACGAGACAGCAGTAATTGGATTATCACAAACAGAAATTGACGTGACACGACGTTCCTATTAGAGGGATTATGTTTGTTTATGCCAATCTATAAGTACCTAATAAGCAACTCAGTATAGTAAGTAGTAAAGACTAGTCAATCATCGATTTATTTTAAATTTTTTCTTGTGAATAGTTCCCTCATTGGAAACGGATACCTAAAACACTCACTTCCAATTACAAGGATACAAGTCTCCATATTCCATCGCGCCACGTTCAAAATAGTTAGCAACGATCACTGCTCGTCATTCTTTCATTTTCGAACGCCGAAACTACAGTATCTGTTTAAAAAAACCACTCAAACGTGGTTTAAAACCTAAATCAATCATAATACTTTGTTATGGTATGAGTAATATAAAACAATTATTTGAATTTTGTTTCGATGAAGTTGAATCTCGCGATGAATGGCAGTAAACAGAGACAAACACTTGCGATTTCAATGAGCTGATAATTGTGTCTACACACGCGATCATCACGACGCATTATAATCACTACCCACACTCAATCCGTAAAGCGATTTACACATTTGACGAATTTTTGTCAATTTAAAACAATATACAATAAATGTATTTAAGTAATAGTATTTTAGTCTGTATTATCAGTTTGCGCTGAGTACACAATTAAAACCAAAGCAATGAAAAGCTGAGAGGTATAATAGGCTGACGTACCATAAAATATCTACTACATTATCTACGCAAATGTATGTTCGTCCGATTTGAAGGAGCCGAGAATGAAGCGTATCGTTGGATTAGTTTGTTTCATGAATTATATGATACTTCCACGAGTGTCGGGATCTGTAATAAAATATATTGTAAAAACATTAATATAGCATACAAATCGTAGCTCAAATCTAGCATTTGTCACAAGCAGGTCTTTTGAGTGGTCGCTCAATTGATTTCTTAATCCGACTCGCTGCCGCGAGAAAGCATGGCGATCCCGGACGTATTTGTACAAAAAATTTAACGAACTGAAAGGCCGCTGACGTATTTTCCACGTCTTAAAAATAATATTTTTCATGAAGGGAATAGTGAATTAGTCTATTCATCTTGTTTAAACCAACTAATATAATATAAAAAAGATAAGTATAAGTTAACAATTAACATATCTATATTAACGTATAGATCGTGATAAAATACTTAGTTCTTTAGCTAAAAGGTATAAATAAAAGCTTCTCAAGTAACGGCTAACTTGCAACTGTAACACGAAACGTTTTATTAACACAATTTCAAGCAAACCTCACTTGCACGCTTATCTTTTTATCTTCTCGTCATAGGCTAAGCTCTGACAAATCTTTTGAAGGAAATGCTTGTTCCACTAAAAGGTACAGTTATTAATATCCTGTTATGAGTGACTAGTGTCAGCATGTGTAACACAAACAAACGACTTCCGACGAAAAATTGGTGAACCCGCTTTTATGCTCAATGTAAATACTATTTTGTCAGGCTTTAAATGGTTGTTATTTTTATAAAATGTTTCAGAATGTTTGATTTTATTTTAAACACAACACAATATATGACATTTTTTTAACAATTTTTTTTGTCATAAATTGTTTTAGGCTTTATTTGGGATAAAATAAACTACTAAGAAGGAAATAAATAACTAAACTGTTTTAATTTACACACACATTTTATTACTTATTATAGTATGTATGAGACAATTTTAATGAAAACTATCAGAAACGTCGCCCAACCATCGCATTTGGGATCGTCCTAAGTGCAGCTTGACTCACGGTCATTTCCTGTGACTCGTTTTGTCCATCTTCTTTCTAGACCTGATGTCTAGCCCAAAATGGCTCAGGCTCAGACAAAGTGGCTCAGGTATTTGCCGTTTAGGTTTAGATAAGCGTTTTCCCACTTTAGTTTACTCATTTTTGAGTAAACGGTTACCAGCTGTCTTCGTAATTACCGAAAAGAGATATTGGTTTTATCCTTTGGAGGATACGGAATATTAATAATCTCTGGTGTCTAAATATTGAATTAAGTGCTTAGTAAGTTACACACGGTTGAAGAACTGTCAGAGTATGACGAGGCTTAAAAGACAGACCGCCTGGATCGATAGTGTGCTTTATGTTGTAGTATCGTAAATTTTGCCTTATTATTACAACAGGCGCTACCACCGACGTAAATTACAAATATTTATATATTTATATTGTACATATAAAAGACATTAAATCTTTATTTTATCCCTGTAGAATAAAAAGTGAATGAAAACAAATTTTGTAATCCCTATATGAAAAGCCGAGGTAAACACTCTCGGTACTCTTTTAAAATAGAAATTCATCATACAAAATGGCAAACAATACTTATTTCAAAACAAATATCGCAAATTATTTAGAAATAGCCTGCCTAGTACACTAGTCCCAGGATCTTTTAACAACTAGATTATCGTTAACTTTATCGTAACCTAAAAAGGGTTTAAAAAGGGGTTATTTTTTTCACAGTATTTTTTATACATTTTTTTTAATTTATTACAAGGCAGAGATGAAAGATTATCACAAAAATAATTATCTCGTTTGTTCCCAGTAAAACATTTTGCGTATGTATTTTAAGTTTAATTCTAGTAAACTTATCACAATTTTTGTATACATACGTAATATTTTCATAAATATATTGCGAGGGAAATATAAGTGTATTAATTTCCTTGAAGTTATCTCTCAGAGATTCAATAAAGTTTTAATTATAGATTACACGAATAGCCTTCTTCTTCAGTATGAAAATAGATTCGACATCAGCAGCATGACCCCATAATAATAAGCCATACGTCATTAAGCTGTGAAAGTAACTAAAATAAACAAGTATAGCTGTATCGAAATCAGTGAGTGAGCAAATCTTTTTAATTGAGTAAGCTACAGAACTAAGTCTTTTTGCCAATCCATTAATATGAGGAGACCGGAGAAATGTTGAATCTATGGTGATTCCAAGAAGTACAGTTGTATCCTCCAGATTTAATTCCTCATCATTTATTAAGTCTGGAATCCATAACCCTTGCATTTTTTGCACAAAATTTAATTTTAGCTGTAAGTTTTTTTGATTAACAATCGAAGAGAGAGCAATTTTTTGAGAGCAATGTAAACAATTTCACATTGTCAAAATTATGCTTTGCACTTTGTGTTCCAAATTGTATGCTAATGATATTAAAACTAACTTCAGTTTTATAATATGACTGACACGATACAGGTGTTGTTGCATTTTTACCATTGATATTTTGCCAGAGAATTTTTCTGTATTTTTACCTGTAAAAAATTGGAAACAATCAAATTGACTGTTTTACTAATAACTGTTTTTTTAACTAGGGGTAAAATAGGCGTGTAAACAAAACACCTTGAATTATATGTGCTCATTGCCAAGCACAGATCAGTCTAGAAAAAAAAGTTATAATCAATAATCGTAGTTTCACATGTAACCTTGAACTAAAACTGATCTAATTTCAAATAATTTAGGTTTAACTTTGAGAATATATTCCTCAAGAATAAGTAGTGAGCTTAAAAATGTTGACTAATTAGTTACCTACTATATGCTGACAGGTAGTAACCAGAAAACGTTGAAATCTAAATTCAAGTAACAATTTCGTACAAAAAATACGCATAGAAATGTACAAACATAGAGAAATGTCTCGAGCTGAATGGGAAGGGCGGGAGCAGTCAACCGCAACGGGCCTTAGGCAACGACGTTGTGCACAAAAGTGCGCGCAAGTTGTCCCGCGCTGCACTAGCTCGGCGTCATGCCGCGGATGCCGCTACTTTTGCTGGTGATCGCCGCCGCGCGGGCCGCCAATGTTTTCCTCATCGCAGATACTGCGAACCAAACGCGAGCTATATCGGAGGCTCTCAACGAGACGATCTTACACGCGACCTACACAGACCTCGGTGCATCTAACGACACGTTAACTGATGGGGATCATGAGCCGGTCGTACGGAAAAAACGAACATTCAGCGACATCGTGTTCCGCGGTCTAGCAGATGTACTTGGCTATAACGTAGCCCGTAAGCCACCCCAAGCTTTTCAGTTTCCGCCACCTCTTGCGCCTATCCCAGGAATAGACTCACCTGCACAAGCAGGGCCTGCACCAGCACCGACGGCGCCTCCAGCGCCACCATGTGCATCTCCTCGGGCTGCGGCACCTCCACCCTGTCGAGCGCGACCACCACCGGCTCAACCAAAAGCACCGCCACCCTGTGCAAAGCCTCGAGCCGCAGTACCACGTCCCAAGCCTACTAAACCACCAGCACTCCCACCCCCTTGTGGAACACCTAAAGCTAACCCCACTACACCAGCCCCATGTTCTCCTGCCCCACAACCAAAAGCTGACTCCAATCTAGAAACGATCAATACAAACTTTCGCCTCAACTTTAACTTTAACCGAGCACAAGCGACGCCCTCTCCCGTCGGCGAAGAAGTAGGTGTTGCAGACGAAGATGTATTGTCAGAGCAGACTCCCGCCAATCCCATTGTCATCCAACCCCGTGCAGCTAAACTGCCTCCACCCGCCCCCAGAAATCCACGGGTTTACGTAGATGCTTTTGTACTTCGAGATGGCGTTGCCCAAAGAGTACACACTGTAGATGCGCAAAACATTAACAGAGCACAAGCTGCAGATGATGACTATCTTTTTTATGTGGATGACGAGCCTACTACTCAGCAGGGTCGTCAAGACTCATACGACGACTACGAAGATGTTCAGGATTCTAGCGATCGTTCAAGTGCTCTACGTGATGTTGGAAAGGCAGTAGACCAGTTTTGGATGCAAAAACCAAAATCAAATCAGAAATTATCCGCGAATGACTACAGAAGAGTTCATTTTGGCGACCGCGACGTAGGTAACCGACCTATAAATGATAGTGACGATTATTTACCAAAACCAAAACGAAATAGATCAAAACCGAAACGCATTACTACACCTACAGATAATGACTTAGAAGAAGAGAGTGAAGTGACCACAACGACTCAAAATCCACGACGAAAACTGAAGCCACGAGTGTTGCCGCCTACAGAACATAACCCCAACCAGATTGATACGATAACAGTACGGGTTCCACCGATCTATAAAGAAAAACGTCCTAAAAAACTACATAGAGAAATACCCGAGAAACCGGATCGTGATGACAACGATTTTGAAGAATCTCCTCGAGAATATGAGGAAGATGCTGAGAGTGAACAGAGCATTCAGATAGATCAAACTGAGGCGCCAAAACGCAAACGACGACGAAAGAAATCCAGGCGAGTGAGATCGACTTACAATAAAGAGTACAGTGCGGGAGACTACGACTATTATGGCAAACAAATTCCTATTTCGGAAGAGGAGGAACACTTTAAAACGTTGACAGTGCCCCCTCCTACCAGAGATGCGGATGTAGCACGCTTAGAGGACGCTGAAGACGAAGGTCATTTTCTTGATGACCATGAGCGGCTTCGTGAGGATTCTGAACGCATTAATGAAAAGAAACCAAGCGGAAAAGATGAGGATGAAAGTGAGAGATCTGATGATTCCGAGAGATCTGATGACAACGAACGGTCTGATGATGAATCGGAACGGGCAGGGGAAACTGAGCGTGCCGATGAAAGTGAAAAGACGGACAAGTTGAGCCCTAATGCGCGAGTCCGAGAGACAGGGTACAACAACATGTACGTAAGGGCCCACAACGTTCGAGTAGACCGACCGCGACCTCACAAAGCGCGCCGAAGCACCACTCTGTAATTCAAACCCGCCATAAGCAGTTTTATTTATTAACTCTTCTTAAAGTAGTACAATGAGTGTTCCCTAAAACACAAATGCCTTGTGATCTAGTGAATAGAAATGTTATTGTTATTCTTATTACTTTTATATTTAGATAGAGAAATGTAGTTAAGTTTCTTAATAAATTTTACCAAATCGATTTCATTATTTGCATTTGCGAGGCATCGACCTGACCGCTGGAGCGTGAAATTTGATTTGTACAAGGCGACGACTGAGCGATAAGGCGGTCAAGGCCGTGCGAGATGAAATAGAAATCACCCGTCGGGAATATACCGAATAATGAACAGTAACAATCAGCACACAACCATTTTCCTTTTCATTAGAATTCAGAAAATCTCCAACACCTTCCACAGCGCTGTACAACATATAGCCGCATTGTTTGTAAAATTATGTCTTTAACAAACACACGTAACTGTAATAAATCCAAATTATCAATGCAGTTTATTCTTTCGGTACATACAAACAGGCAACGCAGGCTGATAAGTAATCAATGAAACCAACGCAGAAATGTGTCTGCGCGTTACTTGTTCATACATTACGGGACTTCATACTATCGAGACTACCACTAATTCACGCTTAATAAGGTACTTTAGAGTATAGCCAATTGACTTGTTGTATTTTTACGAATTCGTACCTTATACTTCGAAGCCGCAGGCACGTAGTAGAATACCCTTTAGTGGCATTCGATTCTATGTTTATGTAATAAGCCGTCTATAAAGATAACGTGCGTATCCCTAAAGAGCTAGGGGCGCTTAGTTACAGGAACGTTTTTAAAGTCAATGTTGGTCGTAATTAGTCGTAGGTACATATTTTAGTACAATACATCTTATCTATATATTGTTAAGAAATTGTTTGAAGGTCGTGTCGTTACATGTAACTCACAAATAACAAGCAAAGGCTTTGTTTTAGGGGGCTTTGTATAAGGGCATAATCCTGATGACTATTTGACTTTCACTTGTTTCTTATTGGTACTATGGTACCGCCATAAACATTAAGTTACCTAACCTTACATGCTATACAGAGATGACGAGCAAAGGCATGGCGTACCAGTGAAAGTGCTCGCCATTTGGTAACGCCATGCATTTTGATGTCCTGCAAACACAGGGACGAACTCGACTCTCACTTCCAAAGAAAATTATATTCTTAGATTGGAGAGAGTGATTCTATCTCTCTATATAGAGAAAGAAGAAATTATTAATTAACAATTTTTATTGAAATGTGTAAAATATTGTATGACAAACTACAACTGAGATGGATCGCTTATTCGTAACATAACGTGGAAAAGTCAGCCCGTTTATGTTTGCACGTATGTTATGTATGTTAGCGGTAATCCGATCTTTGATTAAATTTGTGTGAAAATTACTATGACCCCGCGACTGAAACAAAATTTCACTGACTAGACACTAGACTGTTTCGCCTTCAATATTTTAATTGAATAAGGATGTGTTATTGATCAGATTTTTTGAGGTTATTTAGAGTTTCGCACGATATTATAAAAAAATCAACAGAGATAAGACATCCCTTCCACCGACTTCGCAGATGTCGAGTTTACAATTGGCTTATAGATCAATGACTTCGTTTCGTTGAAGTTGTCCCACACATAATTGCCTAATAACTATTTCAATAATATTAATTATTTAATTAGGTATGTACAATGCACATATAGACCAACAAGGCTGTGTCCTATCCCCGACCCTGTTTATTCTGCATATCATTTACATGTTGCAACTGAGCCACACTCATTGCTATGCGGACGTCAGCACTACTCTTTAAACTAGCCGGGGCCGGGCATTTCTCGGGTAGATTTCGATGAGTACTGGAACAAACTTGTGTCTGAAGTCGAAACTCTGCTACGTGGAGTAGACTTAATCTAGTCCAATTTAACTCCAAGCTAAAAACCTTTGTCGCTACTCCTCTATTCGATGACACTCGCCTTAAAGCCTCAGCTAGTATCGGGATACTGGGCGTTGATATATCGAATGATGTTCAGTTTCGCGGTCATTTCAAAGGGAAGTAATTTCTAAGTTATCCTGTAAGAAGCTTTGTGTGCTCAGCGAGGCGAGACTTCACCCCGGGCCTCCACTTGCAACAAGTGTAAAGCACAAAGTCGGCCCCACATGGAGTAC
Organism: Pieris rapae; assembly: GCF_905147795.1. NCBI lineage: Eukaryota > Metazoa > Arthropoda > Insecta > Lepidoptera > Pieridae > Pieris > Pieris rapae. Next base: position 10,941,601 of record NC_059514.1, read on the forward strand.
TGTTCTCACCCCTGGGCCAGAGCTCGCCAGTACCAGCTCCTTCCGCTTGACCGTATTCAACGAAGAGCGATTCGAATCGTCGACGACCAGTCACTTTCCGAAGGGCTTGATCCATTGGCAAAATAAGTTAATTTCTCTTACACGTTTTATTCGATCGCACCTTTTGAATCCCACCCTGTCAGTATTGGATCAATTTTCTCTATTACGTATGTTATAGATTTGTATGCGTCCACGCACCCCTGTTACACGAATGACGACAACTGCTACGCGCGTTGACTTCTTAATTCCGTGATAACTAAAATGAACCTTCCCTTATTGTAACAAAGTCTAGTTTACTGTAAATTAGTTTCGGATGCAGTATTTAGGAAACGAAAGCCGCGAAGCGATGCTGGCTCGTCCAGTGAAAATAGGACGATTGTTACATACTAATCGGTATTATTTTAAGTTATAAGTATGGGTGGTGGCTCGACATGTAATCCGTTGCTAGGAGACAGTTACGCCGATCGGTCGGCGGCCGATCACCATGAAACTATTCACTGTGAGTATTTCACCGGGATGCAGTGCTCTTAGTGCAGTGCCTATTGCTTACATATGTCTCGGGATTATGTGTGTTTGTGTGTAGTTGGTAGTGAAGTGTTAAGTGTTAAGTGATAAATCTAGTTTATTGTGAAATAGATATATAAATAATATTTCACACAAAACAGTGATATAAAAAAAACAATTTTATCTGCCGTATTCATTAGGACTATACATCAAAGTTCATCTTTCGCTTAAATTATATAAAGGTTGCGACACTTAACAATGCTCAAATTAATGTTTGACTGTGGATAATACGTTCATGGCCACTTAAAACTTTTTAAAGTACCTAGTTAAAATATAAATATATATACTTATATTGAATTCAGAAAAACATTCAAATTATTATCTTTTTGTATCAAGCAAAATAAAACGCCTAAAACGAAATCCAGGCAACTTGGGGTACGCGATAACCAATTAATAATAAATGCGATGAACGATAAATTAAACCGATTTAGTTATCGTGACTACGCACCATAGGAAGTTAATACAATTGTTAAATTTAGGTGAGATACAAGCTAACATAACTGTGACTCATATGTGAAAACATTTCAGATCGCAGTCGTGCTGTGTATTGCCAGCAACGTCGTCGCAGATGTCGCACACGTTAAGGCTGCCAAAGCAAAGCTGATCAATCATCTGGCGGGCAACGGAAAATATCACAAAAGAGGCATACTTTCACACGTGCCTCCCTTCAAGTTGGGGCATGATATACCCCTCGTTACTCACTCCGTAGTCAAGCCACTAGTTGTGAATTACCCACCCACAGCAACCATTGCGTCAGTTAAAGTGCCCTTAACAAATCCCCTGATTCCTCGGTATCCGGTAGGTGTAGGACACAAGGTGACGGGGCTACCACATCCACATTATGCACTACGGTTTCCTCACACCAAATATTACGTGAAACCCGATCATCATTTTCACCATCACCACCATCATGTAGAACCTAAGCCTGTGGTACCCGTGGTGCCAGCCCCAGTAGCTCCGGTGAGCCCTGTCGTGCACACGGCCCCTGTTGCACATCCTCTCCCCACTGCTGTCCTGCCAGCTCCACCTGCGCCAATTGCTCCACCACCGCTGGTGTTTCCTCAAACACTTAAACCTCTTCTTTCTGCAGCTTCAATACCTCTAACTGTGTCCGCGCTTCCTCGTCCAGTATTTCCCCTACAACAGCAGTACGTTATCCGTCCAGGTGCTGCAGTTCAATCGTCATACTTTGCCACTTATCCCCGATATCCGTTAATTAACAGTTACCAAGCTCCATTATTTCCGGCGCCTGCGATTTCTGCAATTCCTGAAATCCCAGCTATACCTACTGCACCTTCAGTTCATCAAGTAGTTCAATCACAAAGTCCGCATTTTCACGTTGTACCTCAAGCTTATCCCCAAGAAAGCCCTGCAGAACAACAAAATCCTAACGTCGTGTACGAACAGACGCCTACTCTGATTTATAATAGTCATGACGTCCCACATCCCGCCGTTCACGTTCACCCAACCCAAGAAACATTGCTACATCCAACATTTAACATTCAACCTACCCAATCTATCTCTCATTCCCCTGTACCTTTGCAACCAACCCAGCCTTCAGTACCGGTTGAACATGATGGTTGGTCTCCAGTTCTATCCAACCCTGAAACTTCACATCACGATGTGGTAGCGCAAGCTCATCAATTTGTACAGGAACAAGGGACACAAGTGTACGAGCAGCATGATTTCCAGAATCAGATTCACCAGCACATCCAACAACAGATTGAACAAGCCCAATACGAGCAAAGTTTGCACAACCAACATCACCTACAGCAGGAATATGGACTGCCTCAGATCCATGACTACGCCCAACCAAACGCAAACCAAGGACAAGATTTCATACAGCAGGCCCACGATTTTTCCCATCATGGTCATGACTTACATCAGCAAGGTCATGATTTGACCCAGCATGGATATGATTTTTCTCAGCAAGGTTACGATTTTTCCCAGGCAGGTCATGATTTCGCACAACAAGGACATGACTTTCAACAAGGCGAAGAGATCGGACAGCATCCCAGACCTGAGTACGGTGTGCCTCAGCCGGAAGGGCGCAGCGGAGACGATGACACTCAGCAGTACCACAACCATATACCTCTGTCTCTTCAACCACCTATCGACAGGCCGTTAGATCACTTTCAGTAATAAGTCTAGGTCTCTAGATATCGCATGAAATTGAGTGTCTCAACGGTGGCGATGTCGAAGAGTCATTTGTTTATAGCATTTAACTTATATGTAAGTGGTTCTATCTCGTCACTACCTCGTCGAAAGCATGTGATATTGGAACATTTTTGAGCATTTGAGATTACAGCGATTTTATACAAAGAAGGAACAGAGTTTGTACAAAGAAACATATATATAGCGTAACGGATAGTTAAGAGATTAAGTTTTTTGTTTTTGCGAGACTAAAATATTGCCTTTTTATTTCTATAAAATATTAATTTAGCCCTAAGTATATTTATTGTGAAATAAATAAATAATGTTAACAAATAGTATATTTTTTGTTGACAACATAGAACATACATAGAACTGAAACAAAAACCTTCCTTCCCATACGAACAAAGTAATCAATCTCAAATTATGGTATTTACCTGATTAGTATACTTATTTAATAGCCAGTTCATTTTAAAGCCATTAACATACAATTAATTATGGTTAAATGAGTTGGTCTTTAAATACTTTCACTTGATAAAAGTATGGATGTGTTAAGACTGCTGTGACAATTGTAATTATAATCATTATTATTATTATTATCATGTGTGCAATGCATAGTTTATACATTACAAGTGAAACGTTATTAGCGAGAACTTTAGTTAGACGCGCTAAACTCGATCATCACATAGCGACCACTGTAACAATCTCAAAGCGAGTGCTCGAATGTTTAACTGTGCCATGGGCGTTTCGCACCAGTCTTGTTGTAAGAATTTTGAAAGTCCTCCGCGAGCTAGAGCGGGAGCACAATCTTCTGGACACCTGCTACGTGAGGCCAGTAGATCACCCTCGGTGTCGTAACGGGTCTTATACCTTTCGTGAGCTGTGGCAACTGCCGTTGGAGCTTGAATGGATCTGTGGCGAATGCGGGAACATGCTGTATGACATCGATTCCGATAGAGATCACACCCGCCTTTAGCACAGTTACGCGTTTCTGCTTTTCGTACTGTAATTACGAGTTAAACTACGTAGAAGAGATCCGCATCAATAACATATAACCAACATTACTCAAAACTGTAAGAATTATGAAGTCTATAAAAAAAGAAAAATAAAGTTCTTATCGATAAAGTTAATGTTTGAATAATTTGTTAAAGTTATCGACTCCTAGACGTCCTCAACTTTTATGAGAAATGCCCGTGTTACATAAAAATTAAGTCTTTGTGGTAAGTGTAACTTACTGCTAAACTTATATGGTACTAATTTTATTAAGATTGCTTGTAAAATTTCACAGTACTGACTAAGGTAGTTGTTAAAATAAATTTATTCATTCAAGTACAAATATAAACCTCAACAGAAAATATGTTACATTGATTCTAAATTGACATTTACTACCAGTTCGCAAGTCAAGTATAAGAATAGAGCGGGCAAGAAGAACTGGCAAGAAACTCTTCATCACTTTTTTTAATCGTATATATTTAAACTGGAGCAAATCAATCCAAAAAATTAAGACCATTTAAATAATCATCAAATTTATAAAAAGGTTTATTTATTAATTTACGTTTAACGAGAGTATTGAATATTTTCAGTGATGAGTTTGTAATTTCATTTGGGAGTTTGTTGTAAAATCGAATACAATTTTCATATAAGACGTGGTTTATCTTCTGGATCTAGTTTGCCTTACGCTTAGATTTGTCTTCTTCCGTATTGGAGAAAGGTGGTGATTTACTGGTGGTAAATACACAAAATGTTATCAATTCCCAAGAGCTGTAACTAGTGCAGTAGTAGTAGTAGTAGGCAACCGAGTTCCGAAAGACTTACGAATTATAATTATGTACTTTTAACGTATGTAACGTTGACAAATTATAGTTCACCGGTATTTAGGTGATTGAGTAATCCCCATGAAATCAGAAAGTCTAGATCAGTGACCGCTGAGATAATTCAGTTAGAGGGGTTGTGAGGGCGCGTATATAAGTCTAGAGGGCCGCCGCCGCAAACACTGCACCTGCATTCTGCAACATTTGCTGAGTTACAAATACTAAACTTTAACATGAAGGCTATCGTGAGTAAAATTTTATTCTAAAATCTGTGATGACTAAATAACTCGTTCACTCTTGAACAGAACAAAGTACATACATAAAAGTGAAATTTATTTTTTATATGATATAATTTTTTTTTTAATTTTTCTAATATCCACATTTTCATTATTAGATATAGAATAAATATTCATACATCCAATTACTATTGACTTTAGCCTGTCGTCGGTTGTTCAATAAATAAATTAGCAAAGGGAAGCTTAAGCATCATCTGTACCATCATCAGTGCCAAGAGGCTAGCTATGGGCGAATTTATATGAGTTTGTAAAAAGGATAGCATGTTTGAAAACCTTCTTGAATTTAACTATCCTATTTTGCAGGTGATCGTTCTCTTGTTAGCCGCCGTAGCGGTCTTCGGCGCTGAGGAGAAGAAAGAGAAGCGTGGACTGCTAGGGCTGGGTTATGGCGGACATGGTCTGGGACTTTACGGAGGTCACGGTTTAGGTCTCTACGGAGGCCATGGATTAGGCCTGTATGGAGGACACGCCATCGCCGCTTCGCCCATCGTCAGCCATAGCGTCGCCATTCCCGCACCCATAATCAGTCATGGAATAGCTGCTCCAGTGTTGGACCATGGATTCTACGGCCATGGATTGGGCGCTCCCTTACTGGGATTAGGTCACGGGTGGCATTAGGGCCTAAACCCCTCGACAACCTCGCACCGGCGAGTCTTCATTAGAGTATTCCAGTGCCAAATTAGTTTTGTGTGAGAAATGAATAAATTATAACATTGTGAACATGAACTGTCATTTCTTTTTTAGATGTCTCAAGTTTAGTTTTTTAATAGAATCAATACCCGGTGTATCAGGCTTTACATAATCACTAAGAGCAATACAAAAGGCTAATCATAGTTAAATTATTTTAATACTATTTTCATTGAAGTTGTAACACAAAAGACTTATTCAAATTTCTAATTAGTGGTATAAATCCAGTGGTATAAAGTAGTGTAAAAATAGTGCGTATTTGTAACATGTAAATGAATGTGAAACAAGGCGTTCGGCCGACGCGCGCATGGCCTATGTTTCACAAGAGGAAGTAAACATTTAGCTGTTTGCGACACCTTCCGTTCCTTACATATCCTATAATCTTTTTGTAAGGTTTAATAAATTTACTGAGCAAGTTTATAAAATACTCTTTTGGTGAATGAGACTAGTTCATAATTGTAGTTCTAGTAATGTTGCCATAAAAGTAGTTGTCAGTGTGTTGGTTAACCAAACAGCTTCCTGCGCTACATATTATACAAATTTATTGCGTAGTAGTTATACGCAACACTTTATACGTTAGGCCCTAAATTGCAAAATAAGCTGTTATTAGATTTAACATAGGTTAACTGTAAAATTTGTTCAATACATTTCCTTGCAGTCGTTATGTATAGTATTAAATTTTAAAGTATATCAAATACCTACCCTTGCTTAAAGATTTGTGTGGATGTAAATATTTAATGAACGGCTATTGAATAAAAAATCGGCTGTTGACTTGGATATCAAATAATTCGGATCTTTAACCCTGAAACCTTTAACTTGGTTCCTTGACTTAAAGTACATAATGGTTCTAGCAGATCACATTATTGCCACATATTATAAATGATTAAATATATAAAACAGAGCCAAAGTAAAGGAACTTTTACCCATAATATTATATGATCACTGCATAAACAGAACTTGCAATACCTTCGCACAGACGCGGACTAATTAAATAGCAAAAATTTATATAAATTTTCCAACAAAGATAACTTAAGAAAAGTTAAATTCTAAAAATATATTCATATATGTATTTATATAAATGATGCCTTAAGTAAATATTAATTTGTATATACATATTGCTAACGTAAATCAATATTTAAAAAAAAATAACCTTAAAATATTTTATTACTACTTCTTCCTCAGGCAAGGTTCCGAAGATACTGGCAGCTTTCCCACTTTGAATAGCTAGACTAATTATTTGTACGAGGTAGCTGGCGGCTCTTTGATCTATTATAATGTCGACTAACTTCTAAATCTATGTTGTTGCGGAAATTATTACAGTTTTACAAAATTAATAATAATAATCATAATATATAAATTGGTTTATCATGAGCAACAGTAAAGTCATTATGTGTTTTTTTCACATAACATTTATCATAAGTGTTTGAGACTCGACGATTATGGAATGTCGTTAGTCGGTCATTAAACTTACAAAACCGCGAAATCGGTATAAATTTCCTATCGCAAAAACCTTATTGGTAATAAAATCGAATATACCACAAAACAACATATTTTATTTATCCTTTAAATTAAAAGTTCACATTTTGTAGACAAATTGAATAAAAAGGGTTTTATGTATGCTTAAAGTATGTAAATATAATTTATCCATAGAGATTTAATTTATTTTAATATTCTTTATTATTCAAGATGTCAAATGGAACATGGTGTAATGGTTGCAGCTCCTTACAAACATTGTGTAAAAAAATAACTTGGCGATTAAAAAGAGTGGCGGAGAGTTTATTGCCAGTTCTTCTCTTCCGTTCTACGCCCTTGATTTGAGAACTGGCAGTAAATGTAAAATTAGAATCATTTTATATTTCTTTTCTTTTTTTGACGTTCATAAGTGTACATTATGTTACCTATAGGAATTAATTATTTTTGACTTTGACTTTGAGATAACACAATTTTAACCTTTAACCTTTCGACTCCCAGACATTGGGTTCCGTGAGCCTCTTCACAGGATGTGGATTGTGGATACTTTGAATTCTGCCATAAATATAGACCCCTTTTAGGCACTCCTCTACTGCTTCATTTCATAATATTTTAAAACTATTAATATCCTACGAGTTGTATCTTTCTTATTTATTATAGTTACTTACTATATATATGTTTGTAATCCTAATTTATAAATTTTGTGCTGTTATGTTTTGTTTTGCTTTGTTGTCAGTTTTTATCAGATAAACTTTTTGTGGATATGTCCAATGTATTTATGACATGTTTTACTTTTATTTTTTTTATTGTTTAGAGATGTATCTGTTTAGGTTCCTTAATAAGTAAATAAATATAAACTTTAATGATAAATACCATTATTAGCCCATATGGTCATGGCTCGCCACGTAGCCAAACAGAAAGCTTACGAAAAGATCGACGTGACTTTGACGTGGTCTTTGTTCGAAAAACCCTTAATTCTGAGAAAACGTTCATTATGAAATTCCTACATAATATGTACTACTGCTTTATTCATATTTTATTTTTTATTATCAATTGCATGTAGGCCATTCAGATTAGAGTATACCCTAACACATCTGTAGAAATTGAATATAAAAATCAAAATAACATTATAAATATAAAACAGAAATTATAATTAATAATGAGAAAATCATCTCAGAGTGTAGTGGTGTACAAAGTATTTCATGTTAAAGTAATTGTAATTTTAGTTCACAAAAAATACATTCCTTCTGTAATACTGCTGTTATGAAGGCATTGTGTATTATATTTGTTTTCGTATATATAATACAAAATACCTCGTGTATTTGTTTTTTTCATTACAGCAGTCTTAGGGCATAGTCTTCAGCCATGGTATACCCAACATTATTGTTCCTTTTGGTAGTCCCTTAACTGAACAATAATGTAATATAATCTTTATAAATAAAACAATCAGTTCAGGTCTTGAAAATTTTAGTTTTTTCATTGCTAAAGCTAAATTTATAACCCAAAAACCTCCACTACGCCAGAGGTCATTAACCCTTAGGTTTATACGTGTAAATAATATTTGTCTAATTAAATCTTATATAAAATATTCCAAACTTGTTATAACTCGTTTCCTTAAAATGTATATATTTTTATAAGCTCTATCTCTATATATATAAGTAGCTAAGAGTCCTCACCTCATTATCTTCGGTCAGGTCAAACGGTTAGCGTCGACACTTTATCACTTGGCAAAATGAAATTTGCGGTAAGTTGCTAATAGATGTTCATAAGGCAATATTTTTCTCTACTTTTAATTTTTACATCTACATCTACATAAATTTAAACCAATTTTGTTAAAATATAAATAAATATATTCAAATTATGCAATACATGTAGGATATTGTAAAATTGTTAAGAAACATGAAATCTTTAGATTGCTATCTTTGCGCTGTACACGGCGGTGGTGGCGGCGTCGCCCGCGCGCTCCAAACGCCACTACGAACCAGGTCTACTGCAGTCTACCTCTCTTCAGAGCAGCTCGCTGCAGCAGACGCAGTATGAATCCACGTCACTAGAACAAAAGACCTACCAGCCACAGCATCAACAATACAATGTACAGCCTACTCCCACGGTAAGAATATTTTTACTCATTACTAAAAATCGCGAAACACGTTTTGCAAAAAATTATTCATTCTTCACCTAAGCCTTTTAAAACATCTACATTCATACACTTGTAGGTCCAGTTTTAACATCTCGTTTGCATATAAATTACTTAGATGTATTGGAAATACCAACGGGTAAATAAGATTTATTTTTCTCTTAATAACAAAAATATTTCTAGGCCGGTTTGATACCTAGTTCATTTGCTAAAACGCTTGAAGCGTCTGACTCAAGCACTATTTATGAGATTTTCAGAGAGACAAAAAGAAAGAAGAGACATATTTTTTACAATGATCATAAGAGAACTTATTTAATTATTTTACAGTGGCAAGCGCCTCCTGTGATACCCCTGAACCAGAATAAAGTATACTCGAGACCCCAATACGCGGTTCAAGAGCCAATTTACACCGAGCAGTTGCCTGCAGTACAAAACATTCAATATACACAACAATACAGACCTATCCAGCTATACAATTCAGAGCAACAGTACAGTCCCATTCAACAATACACTTCCAGTAATCAGTACAGTTCGCCACAACAGTACACCCCCACTCGGCAGTACTCCTCTGTTCAACAATACACTCCCACACACCAGTACACCCCTGTCCAACAGCACACTCCCATACGGCAGTACACACATGTTCAACAATACGCTCCCACACAGCAGTACACACCTGTCCAACAGCCCATTCAGCTGTACAGGCCCGTCCAAGAATACAGACAGGTGCAGCCCATCCAGAGTTATGTTCCTCACAATTATGGAAGCTACCAACGTGTGGAGCCCTGGTGCTAAATCTTTTTAAGCCGATATTGTATTTAGATTGTAATGAAAATAATGTACTACTATAATCGAATGTATAAGAATGAAAAATAAATTAGAGTGTACCTCCTGTATTGTTTCGATTTATAGTAGAACCCAACGCACTTATAATCAATACCACAGAAGACCTCGTAAATCGAACTACAACTTCGATAAGCAGTTTTCTACATTGATTGTTATTTTAAAGTAAACAACATTTTTAGATTCCTTCAGACCACGCAGGTCTAACAACTTAAATACGCACAGACTATTAGAATAACTGATAAGAAATGGTCAATGCTTGAGAATAATATGAGGTTAGTCAGTAGCATCTCAGTATTTGAATGGGATTCTGACCACCTCATCGCACTGGATGAACGTCAAAAAAAATAAATATTGAATGAATTTAATTTTACATTTACTGCCAGTTCTCAAATCAAGGGCGTAGAACGGAAGAGAAGAACGGGCAATAAACTCTCCGCCACTCTTTTTAATCGCCAAGTTTTTTTTACACAATGTTTGTAAGGAGCTGCAACCACTACACCATGTTGGTCGTCCCTCGTAAAATATATCTAAAGATGGATGAGCGTCAGACATATTAATGTAATATTTCACTTGGACTACTTATAAAATTACTTTTATTAAACTGAATTTATAATTATGAAACTGCTGATTGAATTATTTATTGTTAACTAATAAACATTACTGGTTTTTATCAATTCATGATATTATATATGAGATTTCTATACACATGTATTAATAATGAATTTTAGCAATTATTGCTCTTACCGTCTTACTGGGTTACTCCAGACCTGTTAGTGTCCCTTACTTACAACCGACTTTAGAGTATGTAAACACAATAATTGTATTTATTACGCCTCGATGTAGATATATGAAAATGGTCAAAATACGTTATAATAAGATCCCATGATCAAAAAGCTCATCGTTAATACATATCCCAGCATTTAAATAAAAAATAATATCACACGCTGCTGAATCTATTTAATAATTTCAAGGTTATTATAAAATTCAATGTAATATCTTAAATGTCACACTCACAAGGTAAAAACAAAATTATGTTAGTATGAACATAACACGCATAACTTAACTGGATTGTATAAGAAATCAATGAATTGAGACGATGTGAATGTGTGTTGGTGGACCGTCCCTCAAGTAATCAAAGTGGAAAAAAACTCTCAAAATCAATCAAAATCATTTATCATCTAGGTAACTCAATGTACATTATGAACGTCAATAAAGAACTCTACATTAAATGCTTCTAATTTTACATTTACTATCAGTTCTCAAATCAAGGGAGTAGGACGGAAGAAAAGAACTGGCAATGAACTCTCTATAATTAAAATTAACGTATCAAAAATAGGTAAAGGTAATTTAATTATATTGCAGCATTTGACAACATTAAGTGACCGTGCTATACATTATATGGTATTTTATTTATCTGACTGATAATTTGTTTCCAAATTGATCTATGGTGACGGCTGTTCTACGATGAAGCAAGCGTGTGTTTAGCATGTATCGTCATTATCATTTAGTCAATATAATATTTTAGTTCATATGAATAAATAAGAGGTCTTATGAAATTTGAAATAAATTATGTATCTATGGAGAAGCTCACTGCTTCGGAGGACGATGTCACAATGCCTGGCTATATATGGCTCGAGGGCCCCGTGATAAACCATTGCGAGCGGACCACAGGCACTCTTGACACCATGAACTCTTTTGTAAGTTAGCTTTATTAATTTGTTAAGTATTTATGGATAATAACGTGTATTTTGTTTTCAGATTTGCATTTTGGTCGTGGCCAGTTCGGCTCTGTGCTATGCAGGAAACGTGCGCGAGAAGCGCGGATTCTTACACGGACATTCACACGACTCCGAAGGCTATAGTTATCCCGCGCCATCTACTAGTTACACAGCCCCCATTCCAAACTATTCAGCCGATTCCGAAACCTACGCTGCACCAGCTTTAGGTTTTTCCGTGCCTATTAGTCACGCTTCTAATTACGCACCCATCCATTCAAGTAGCTACGTGTCTTCAGCTGGCTACGGCTCCCTTTCTAATTTTGGCTCTTCTTTGCCTGTTGTCAGCTATGACAAACCAGCTGTCAATTATGGGGCTCCGTTGGTTAGCTACCCGGCGCCATCATCTAGCTATTCTCCCGCCATCAATTACGCGTCACCACCTATTAACTTCGCTTCTCCCTCGATTAGTTATGCGCAGAGCTACGCTCCTGTGCATTCGGCACCCGCTACTCGCGTGGTGACCGTCAACAAGGTGGTAAACGTGAAAAAGGTTGTGACCGTCCCTCAAGTAATCAACGTGGAGAAAATAATTAGCGTACCAAAAGTGATCCAAATAAAGAAAGTGGTACCTGTTTCTTCTGGCTGCTCCAAGTGCAAGGCCTCACTCGGCTCCGGATATGCGGCCAGCTACAACAGTGGAGGGTGGTAATCTTATAAGTTTAATTATTTACAATATATTATAAGTTATTTCAAATAGATGATTGTATACGAATTGGAATTTTTATTTAAAAAAGACATTGATTACTGCACTCTCTGAAAGTCTGTCTAATATAATTAAGTCTGCGCCTACCTTTCAGCATAATAAAAAAAATAGAACATAGCATTTTGTTATTTGAGTTCGGTCTGAATCAAGTGTATAATCGGTATGTGATTTGACTGTTGTATTTAGAGCTAATCCCATAAAACTTTCTTCGTGACTATTTGATACTTCACATTCGCAAAACGCAGACATTAACTGCATCAATGTCTGCGTTAATATACCCCCATGTTTTGAACCTCAAATCAAATTTACCATGACTATAAAAATGTTTTCTAAAACGTAAGCGTTTTTTTGTCGCATGAGGTGAATTGGTGTCAAATTATATACATATAATAATCGGTGGTCGAGTCCGTATGTTATAGGGTCGGCACAGCTTTTCAAATTGTTATTATATGTACATGAATTTGTATCATGTGTTTGTCCTAATTTGGGTAAATTCACCTGTCACACAATTAACAAATCATTGGATTTGCAATACCTAATTGCCTTGAAATCATCTTAACAATGTCATAAATCTGATAATAGCCAAGAGGTTAATTGCAGATCGGTAAAGGAAAAGAAATAAAAACGATTTTTTTAGTTTTAATTGTCTAAAACCAATTAAAAATTTCTCTAATATATTAAATTATATATTTTTATGATCTTTGTTTGTGAAATATAATAAATAATACGCTTAACCCGGAGGTGAAAATGGTCACAAATTAACGGAGTAGCCGTTCGTGTACGACTACCCTTATTAAGCGCGAGGCGCGGCCTTCAGCGAGCTCGGACTTTGGCGTGAAAATACTGAGTTTTAGGCCCCACCATTCACTTTGTAGTTCCTTTTTTATAAGTCGCATGTAAACAAGAATAAACACAAACTCTGGTCATTCAGATACACAATCATAAACTGATATGCCTATATACATTTATATGATTTTAGTTATGAACGATTACCTAGTTATTTTAGTTTTTTGCTAGGACTTTATATATTTTATAAATTTTAGTAACATTACTTCATTAAAAAAGAAAAGTATTTTCAATTTGTAACAAAACAAAACTTATGGCTGGACCAGGTAGTAAGTCAACATTTTTCACAATCCCTGAATCATTAATGAATAAGCACAATTCAATAGCTATTAATATAGCTAACTTACTATATTAATACATAAAATTAAATTCAATATGATAACTTATAAGACAAACACGAAGTACGTTAAAAATTACGTTAATTCGCTCTTATACTACTTTCGTTCGCTTGCAGCTTTATAATTTATACTTAATGACACAAATAAATAAGCCTAACCCTAAATTCAGTTTCTGGATACTATGAGACCATTATTGCTTAACTTTACAATCAAACAATCTATATTATATTGAAATAATTGTTTTTTTTAACCATTTTGATGCAAAGTATTTTCGTTGTTAAATAATAGTTCAACCCTAGTTCAGCGACAAATAAGGACACTAATTCTTTCAATCCATATGTATAGTTAACAGAAATGCTCTAATTTAAGTCATAGACAACAGCATTACATAAACAAATGCAATTGATTGATAATTATTGATTGAATTATTAATTGATTTAACATACATATTTTATTTTAAAGCTGATTGACAAATAGTACTCAAGTGAATGTAACGATCCACTTTTTATATCAAGTGTTCTGATTACAAACAAAATTTAAGAACAATGTTTCGTAAAACGCTAAATTGTATCGAAAGGACATCCAGTTTTTGCCCAATCTACAGAATTAAACGCACCGCGAGGTTATCATCTATAGAGGAGGAAACTAGTCACCCACGAGGCAAACCCAAATGTATGTCTATCGCCTTCAACTTCATCTCAGGAAATCTTACAACTAAACTGTAGTATACTTAGTTACTAAAACTAAACTTTGTAGGAACATAACCCTAAGTTACAATTAAGTATACTTAATGGTATCACTTGTTAAAAAGAACTCCCAAGCCATTTTGCAATTGCTAGGCGGTTATTATAAACCGTATAAACGACTTTGTTTGATTACAAACCTGACAATTACAGTCAGATTTTCAAAAACATCTTTTATCGGGATTTCTTAGGAACTTTGTTGTTTTATAACACATCCAAGAGATGGGTAAAATGTTTCATGTTACAATAATTGCTTATTTTAAGTGTAAAGAATTCTTCAAAATATGAGACTGACTAAAGTAATCCATTACACGGCAATGATATCGTAACTCTGTTATTAAAAATCCTTCGCTATGCAACCTTTCTCAATTCGTAACATGTAAATATTATAAAATGCTAAAATACTTAAACAAGGATAAATAAATATAACGGAATTATTTAATGATTGTAGTGCGAGGACGCAGTTGCGTCAGCGCCGTTTTGCAGACTATATTTACGTCTGAACTCCGTTGCTTTTCACACATCGTCCACCAACAGCTTACGACAACTACCTACATTCAGACATCATGAAAGCCTTTGTAAGTAAAGCCTTTAATTAAGTAGATTTTTTTCTTGTTTTTTTTTTAATAAAATCTTCCATGTTTTAATCAAACAGTATAAAAAAATTACAAATATTATTTCTCGATTTTGACGATAAATTAATGAAATATGATAATTGTTGCCTTATTATCGAATCATTATAAACTTGGTTAAAAAAAACAAAAAATGCCTGATGTAAAATATCGGCAAATTTGGCGTTCACGCTTTGTGCGTTCATATTTTATTAATCGAATGATGAATACTCGTGAAGCGAACTTTCCAGAAGTAACAAATGCCTTTACAGATCGCTTTGTTGGCCGTCATCGCTTGCGCCGTCGCCGGAGACGTTCGCGATAAGCGCAGCTACCTCAGCAGCGGGTGGAGCGGTTCCAGTGGTGGATGGAGTGGTTACGGCTCATTAGGCAGCCACGGAAGCTATGGCAACTACGGAGGGCTCAGTGGTTACGGGGGCTACAGCGGTCTGAGTGGATACTCAGCCGGGCATGTTGCGCCCGCCGCACGTCTCGTCACCGTAAACAAAGTTGTTAATACCCACCGCGTAGTTAATGTACCACAGGTTGTCAGCGTACCCAAAGTGGTATCAGTGCCTCAAGTTGTCTCCGTTAACAAAGTGGTCGCTGCGCCAAGTCACTCCGTCAGCGGCTATGGTTCTGGATACAGTTCTGGATACGGTTCTGGATACGGATCTGGATACGGTTCAGGATACGGATCTGGATACGGTTCAGGATACGGATCTGGGTATGGTTCTAGCTACGGCTATGGCTCTGGATACTCCGGACATGGTTCCAGCTACTCAAATGGATGGTGGTGATCTAGTTTAAGTGTTCTGTAATCTATTTAGCTATATTTACTTTCTATATTTTGCTGTATTGTTTGTTCTTTTGTTATTATACTTTTTTAATATACTCAAGACTTTTATTTGCTACATTTGAAAAGATACACATCACCTAAACATAACTTCGCATTCTTTAATTTCGAAAACAATAACAATAACATTTTTTTTACAATACAATAACACAAAACAGGATAACAGTAAAACAAATGAGGACAGAGGATGTCAAATGGGTGGTCTTCCTGCTAAATGCAATTTCCAAAATAGTGTTTATTTTTTATCATTTTATATAAATGTGATTTATGATTTTTATTATGATAAAAAATATATACATATTAAATTTTAAAAACTCGTTTGCTTATACAATATTAGCATATTGGCTATTCTTATTAGAATAACATACTAATACTGTTCACATTATAGTTGAACAAAATGTAAATTTTGGTGATTTCGATAGTCAACAGCTGTTCGCACATTAAACTCTTCAATATGCAAAACAAGAGACTTTTACGCCCGTCGCTTACTAATTTCGAATTCACAATAATTCGTGCTCTCTCAATGACCTTTTCTTTTGTTCTTTTATGGTTATATACTCCATTTGTTGTGTCTTGGTACCTATTAGGTGAAGACTATAATATAACCTTCTACTTCTACTACATCCTTTTAACATATTATTAGAATACACAGAGGTATTAAAGAAAGAATGTTTGCAACGTTCGACACTTACAAATCCTGAAAAGTTATTAAATATTTTTTTTAGTTTTCATTATTCTAATTTTGTATTATCTTTCTAGATTTTAAAAAGATATATATGTATAAAATATACTTAGATATATCGAGAACCGTATTTCTAGGTAAAACTTATTTTCATACCTAAGTCAACGGCACGATAAGCAACGAAATTGTACGTAGTAGGTGATATAACTGATATAGTAATATATTAATTACAAAAAAATCATTCGATTAGTTGCAGTTGAGCAATACTCGGAGCTGAAGGCTATCCGTGATGCGTAATTTTTAATAAGATTGCTTAATTAAAATGTAGTTTCTACAAAACTGAACTTCACACATTAAATATTTAATTTATAACCTAAAACTTATATTGAAAGTGATACGGGAAATAGATGTTTCAAGCTTATCATTGCCCTTTGTTTATGCTTGTACTGATACAAGTTATTGTAGTAGGAGACAGTATTGCAGGAAGATAGTTTATCAAAACAGCAAATTGAGCAATCAGAAAGAAGCCACAGAAATAAAAAAACTTCACCAAATGATTAATTAACCAAGCACATTAGAAGTAAATTTCAGTATATAATGTCGTGGCCGCTAAATAATGTGCAATTGATTAGCAAATTTAAACACAAAACTTAACTTTTAGTAACATTGAATTAAATTATTACTTTTACACTATTATGTAAATATCTCGCAAAAAAAACTAGTTTTAAGATTTATTATTACTGATTGCACATAAAATGTAGATCTTTGTCGTACACCGTGCGCGCACTGCTAGCTTTGCTAACAAGTTATATTGTGAGCTATTTATCACGAAAATAATGTTTATATTTTATAAAAGTAAGTTTTTAAAAATTATATAAGTTTAATAACACTGTGATTTACATGTAATGGATACTCCCGTACACATCTACACCGGTGATACAAATGTATAAACATCTTATAAGTCACCATACAACATAACAAGCTGCTGCATGGTATATATCATAACCGATTATTAACGCAACTTTTTAACGCTTCCATTAATAGTTATCGCGCAGACGCCATTGGAAAGTAGGCTTTACCGTCGTACACAGCGGCTGTCGGTCGTTCAGTTGGCAGCTATCACATGTCCACAATTACCTCACGCAGTGGCCAGCAGCTACAATTACAACTAGAGTTGCTAAATGTTTGTTTATTACACCAATCGGTAGAATTTTCCGATTTTGTTATATTAGCTATGAGAGATGATTTAGGTTTACAATACATTATTATACTTTATTAGTAGAGTGATTGTCATTCACAAACATATTGAATGCGACGCTCCACTGATTATAAGAATGGCACATTCACATCCGACAGGTAGTGGACAAACGGCAGTTCCGGAATTTTACCGTCCACATGCGATATGTCAGCAGTGTTTGTTGATAAACTGATTAAACTGAATGTATACTAATAATAATAATGACAACCATGCAGCTGCATGCGAAATAAACGCAATTATGTTGAACTAAGACTCATGATCGAGTCTTTGGAATCATCTTGGTCGCAACCCGTTTTCAATCGTATCAATACATGCGACAACAAGACACAAGACCAGTAGAAAACCAATATCACGCCAGAGGTTGAATCTGAAGCCATAACATGGTTTAGTAATCTTCAGAAATCTTTTATAATTAAAGTGAGACAAAACGCTTAAAATACTCGTAGCTTTCCTTTATTTAATGAAAAAGAAGTAACGCAATGTCGGGCGGGCGGAGGCCTCTAGGCTCTCCTATTGCGGATTACGACACCGAGGCGCCGTAAGTATAAAACACTTGCGCTCACGCCACAACTGTATCACATCACTGTGTCCTCCGTTCCTCTCATCTCCTAATAGACAAACCGACAAATCAACATGAAGGCTTATGTAAGTAAATTTAAAATAAAAAATTTAAATAAAAAAATATTTTCAAATAAACTTTAAAATAATATTGAACCGGTAAAACATTATTGATTTATTTTGTTTGAACTTACGCAGATGTGTGTGGTTTTCTTCGCCGCTGCCGTCTTGGCCGCGCCCGAGGGAAAGCGCGACAAACGCGGCTTCCTTCACGGAGACCTGCATCACTCCCTGGATTTCGGACACAGCTTTGACTCCGTGCATTTGCATAGTGCCCCCATCATTCAGAGCGCGCCTGCCGCTAGGATCATCTCCGTCAACAAAGTGGTGGAGGTACCGCGAGTGAGTATCTTTGACACAAATTCTCTTCACTTTAATCAAATTTAAATAACTGAATGATATTTACAACATTTCGTGCATTTGCTTATCTTTCAAAGGTGGTCGAAGTAAAGAAGATCGTCTCCGTCCCTAAAGTCGTGTCAGTGCCAGAAATCGTGAGAGTGAACAAGATCGTTGAGGAGCCACACTACCACTTGGGTTCTTCCCACTACTCCCTGGGTTCCTCTTACTCTTCCGGATGGTGGTGATCTGCCAGTCTCTAGTCAACATTAGTCTACGTAGTTAATTAAGTGCCATCAACCTTGAATTAAAGCGAAGCGAATCAAATTTAAACCTAATTCGACTTCATTTGGACTAGCCTCGCTGCTTCCGACGGACTTTGCTTGGAAAACTTACTTATTTTAAGAATACACAATTTTTTTAATAACTTGTTTTCTTTTACTACATTATTGTTAAATCCCTTATGTCACCATTTCTCAATTAGATTACTTATCCTGTCACAATAAAGGCGCTCTCATGTTATGCTAGAATAATAGATCTAATAAAAGCAATAATTATTTATCTATTTAAACGGATTCTTATTGGAAATAATAATCAGGAACCAAACTTTTTAAATTTGCTTGATTTACATTTTTATTATTTCTATTATTACTTTGCTGGAGCAGTGTTGGCCTAGTAGCTTCAGCGTGCGACTCTCATAAGTGAGGTCGTAGGTTCGATCCCCGGCTGTGCACCAATAGAATTTCTTTCTATGTACGTATTTTATTTCATTTGCTCGAACAGTGAAGGAAAACATCGTGAACCGACATATCTTAGACCCAAAAAGTCAACGACGTGTTCAGCACTGGAGGCTGAACACCTACTTGCCTATTAGATTTAAAAATGATCATGAAACAGACTCAGAAATCTGAGGCCAAGACCTAAAGAGGTTGTAGCGCCACTGATTTATTTACTATTTATTTACTTTGTAGGTTAAGAAAATTTAAATACTGTATACTGGTTTGTTAATTAATAATATATGTCTCAATCCCTAATTACATACACAAAGTTACATGAAAATATTTTCCCACCTCCCTACCTATACCATTAATTGATTTGCATATATTATAAAATATATTAGTATGTAAATCTTACATAATATCTATCATAGATATAAGTTCCCAATTACGTAGGGTTATTATAATCTCCGATTGCGTTAATAAATAGGTGATTTATTTGCTCACATGTTTGATTCAGATCAAGGTGGCATCACTGGCACGTTACAAATTCGCGACCAAACAAACTGTCGCAACATTATGCGATTAAATTTCGTAAAAAACAAACACAAGATCGAGTTAGGGGTATATGACTCCCCTATTAGGAGATTATTGTTAAACAAGAGCGCCTTATTTGTGACAGAGTTAGTCATCTAACTGAGAAGTGGTGTAAGGTCGCTCGGCTGGTGATCTTCTTGCCTATCTGACTCATAGGTGGGCCGAAGCTGTGGAAAGTAAGGGAGAAGCATTGGCCGCAAGTTTGGATATAGCTAAGGCCTTTGATAGGGTTTGGCATAGGGCGCTTCTTTCGAAACTACCCTCATACGGTTTGCCCGATGGCTGGAAAAAGTTCTTGTAGGACGTAGCATAAAAGTCCTAGTGGACGGAGCGTGCTCTAATCCTAAACCCATCAATGCAGGCCACCTGAAAGAAAAAGCCAAACTGGCTTACAAAAATCTGAGTGTTTTCTGGGTATTGTGTTACCTACATACACATATGAACGGCAATATAAATATATACTAACTTATTATATATATTACTTATTAACTTAAATGCTTCTAATTTTTTCTCAAATCAAGGGCGTAGAACGGAAGAGAAGAACTGGCAATAAACTCTCCGCCACTCTTTTAAATCGCTGTAAGGAAAGAAATTTATTTTGAATCTGAATTAAAATGCATGATTTAGATTAACTATTTAGATAAGCAGGAGGTGATATTTAGAGTAAGGACAGTGATGTATGTGTAACGCGATTAACACGGACGGAAATGTTTGGTGATGAGTGACGTCGTAGATTCCGCTGTCGACCCACAGTGACTGGTGTGGAACCCACTATATACATAATATATATAACTTTCACTTTACTTTAATCTATTAATGGACGGGCCCTTTTCTGCCATACATATGACAATTAGGCTAAATTATTAAAAAATAGTCGTTTAATAATATTAAAATAGATATAACACAACTATATTGTTTTGATTCGTTAACAAGATTTGGTCTCTCTCCCTCTAATGCGAGAGTTTATGATCAACCTTACAGGCCGTCACCAGGCACCATTATTAAGGTTTTAAAATTAAATGAATAAATATGTGGAACCTTCCTATTTTGAACGTGTGGCGTTCTTGATTTAACTTTTTTCCTGAAACTTGGTAAGTGCATAACGAATGCAGGCGGTGCGCAGTGACATGGGTCGGGGTGACACGCGAACGTCGCGCCTTACACCTCCGCTTTTTACGTCGCCAGTTGCGATCCCGCCACCGACCAGTATACTTCAGTGTAAATGACAGTCTGCTGCAAACAACCGCTAGAAGCATGAGTGTCCTTGTAAGTTGTATTTTTTACTTAAGTTTCTTTTGAAAACATTTAAATTTGATTTTTTACCATTTGTTCTGTTTACCTTTCATGTACTCTATAGCAAAACGTAGTGGTGTTGACTCTGTGCGGGCTGATCGGTGCGTTGAGAACGGGTGAGAGATGGCGCGCAGCCGAGGGCATATACGATCGTCATTACGCTCCTGGCCAACGCTATGAGCCCTATCAACTCAGTCCCTCGAGTCAGATAGCCTTCGCCGCAGTCCCGCTACACGCCCCATTACCTATTCTGCACGTGCTCGCCCGCGCTCCTCTCGTGCGGCCCCGACGCCCATTGCCAGCCCCACCCACCTACGAACCAGATCTGCAGACCTACGCCTCTGCATACACTGAAGATTACACTGCATTTAATTCGGCGTACGCTCACAGACCGGCTCCAAGTGAAGAAGATGAAGACCCACAAGCGGTTGTAATATACGCTCGCCCCAACAAAAACGGGGGCTATTCCTACAGCAAGCGACCATCAGCCTCCACCCCTAGACCTAAACGGGAACCTATCGTCTTTCGAATTCACAAATACAAAATAACCAAAGAATAATATTTTTTTAAAAATATATTCAATAGTTCCTTTTCGTTGGTTTTTCTCGTAATGACGAATTCGTTTACTTAAAACGAATTCGTACCTAAAATTATTAAGGCGCCACCGACAGTTTTCACGATGATGTAAATCATCAAACTGGTCGAGCTCGGAGGAAGAGATTTAACCCCTCCTTATAGTGTTATGTTGGGTTAGCTAACGTAAGTCGATAAATATGTTTATAGTTATGTATTCATTTATTTACTTATAAAAATAATACTTGAGGGTACCGCGGCACAGTTAACATTAGCTCTGTATAATTATTTAAAATTAAAATAGAATCGGTGCGTAAAAAAGGTTAAAAAACGAGAACTATGATATTTTAAGCAACATATTTACACAGCAAATGTGAACAATAAATACAGTGCATTAAACAGTAGTTAGTTAGCCGTGATCAAACAATTTGCTATCCGCCATACCGCGTTGGATATTTCTCGTTCAGTTACATGGTTAAAAATGACAATTGCTGCAAAAAACTGACGAAGTGTAGTGAAGTGACTTTTAAAAGTGTTTTGTGCAAATCCAGTACTTTAATCTAAAATCCTAAGCACTGTTTTAAATAAATCACAATATCATATGTGTTATATACGATTTATTTGCGAGCTAAGTAATTAGTCGGTTGGCACGCGACGAGTCGTTGAGAACATCGTACACATTGAGGCTTCCGGATCGAATCCTGTCGCTTTCATACCTACGAAGCGAAGTTTACTTTTTTATTTTTTTACCACTAAACAACAATGGAAGACCAATTTCAAATGTTGTTTGAGAAAATGAGAATTGAAATGAAGGAACAGAATACAAAATTGGAAGAATCGTTAACTAACAAAATAATAAATAGAATTGATGAGAAATTAAAACCTATCTTAGCAGAAAATGAAAACCTAAAATTAAAAGTCGCAACCTTAGAAAACGAAGTCGAACATTTAAGAAGAGAAAAAAAGGAAAACAATTTAGTCATTTTTAACTTGAAAGAGGAGGAATGTAGTAGTACCGAGTTATTGCAGACTGTCCAAAGGCAATGTCTGGCGGATTTAAATATAACACTCGAAAAAACAGAGGTAAATAAAATATACCGTATCGGAAAACCGACAAAACAGGAAGGAAAACCAAGGCCGATTTTAATATCCTTCGTTAATAGTTGGAAGAAACAGGAAATCTTAAAAAATAAGAGAAAGTTCAAGCAATTGTTTATCTCTGAAGACTTTTCCAAAGAAGTGTTAAAAAAAAGAAAATTATTGAAACTAAAATTAATAGAAGAACTAAAGAATGGCAAGATTGCATATTTAAAATACGACCAACTTATAGTCAAGGAAAATGTTTCTAACACAGACAAAAGGAAGAGAGAATTATCAGCTTCTCCACAAGCTGAACATATGGCTCAACCAAAAAAACAACAGGCACTTCTTTCGTCTAAAACTAATCGAACAAGTGCTTTTGACGTGATGAGGGCCAGATCGAACTCTCTTTCTAAACCTACTTCCTCTGATAAAAGATCATAGCAACCATGTGTTGGTACCCAGAAAACAAATAAAATAATAAGAACAATCTTCCCCAATACGGCTGGTCCCCGTGGGGGCAGTAGACCACCACCCTCCACCCAAAAAATAGAAAAACACTCTCGCCATATTCAAGGCACATGAATTTGTACAATGAATGTAAGGTCGCTCATAGGCAACGGCCGTCAAGAGGAATTAGAACATGGTGTGCAAAACAAAAAGTGGTATATTCTTGGCCTCTCTGATATTAGAAAAGAGGGAACACACATTATTGAATACGAAGACTAAATCTTTTTATACACCGAAAAGAAAGTGGAAGAAATGGTGTAGGATTTATGGTTAAAATGGTGTTGAAATCAAATATTGTAGATTTAGAGGTTCTCTGTCATACACAATTGTACTTGGAGATTTTAACGCACAAATAGGCCGAGCTACTCCAGATGGAAAGTTGGTTATGGGTTTATGGGGACACGGTAAGAGAAGCGAGCGATGCAAACGACTTATTGACTTTTGTTTAGAAAAACAAAAAAAATAGACTTTTTTTATTATTAAAAGACCCTATCATCATACCGTCGAAAATATAGATATAATTAATACCACCCACCCAACAGACAACCGTATGGTTCGGGCAACAGTGAAAATTTCAGCAAAAATTAAAAGTAGAAAACAATTTAAAGGCAGACAATCAGGACTGAACCCACTAGAACAAGAAACACTTAAGAATATTTTTTCGGTTCAACACACTGAAATATCTAAGAATATCCAAGAACAATATAATAATATTATACATCGAATTAAAACCAGTGTCGAAAAGATACCAACACTACCAGGGATAAAGAGGAATAACAATATTATAACTGAAAAAAATAAGAGATATGTTAAATGAATATGCCGCGCCTGGCCCGCGATAGACGCGAGTGGAACCGGAAGGAGGAGGCCTATGTCCAACAGTGGACAATCCAAAACTTAACTGAATGACGTTTTATCATCCCTAAATTTTAAAGTTTTTTGGAAATAAAGGCTATTATTATTATTATTATTATATTATTCATTTATTTACAGGAGTGTTCACCCGCTAATTTTGATCAATTTTAACTTAGTATTTTAAAAAACTCAACAAACAGTATTCGGGGTACATTGGTACAAATTTCACTTTTTAGTAAATTGGCTCTAATACTTTATGTGATTAAATCTAACGGTTAATTTGAATTAAACAAGTTAGTCGAATATATTATATTGAATATGTAATAATTAATTTAATTGGATGTTACTGCCAGAAGAGTGTCTTTTATTGAGTCTAAGTAGAAATCGTATCGAGGTGCCCCACCTCCCCTTAAGGGTTTAATAAAACTTTAAATTTTGTTGTATATGACGCGTTTAAATACTTTAGCAAAGTGTTTAGAATAAAAATTGGCCAATAGTTGCATACTTACATATTGTGCTGTTTTCTATACACGGGGAAAGATACCCAATGATAAAGATTTATTGTAAAAAATTGTTAACGGCTGCAGGTTACTTAAGATAATTAAGATCCACAACAATAACCATATACGATAGTTTTACGACCCCGGCCGGGGCTTATGACTTCTCTACAGTGTTTACGTGTCACGTGACCCATAGATACCATTTGGCTGAAAATGGACACGTGACAAAGCATAAGCTAATGTCATTATATCAACCTTTAAACGAATTTAGTAAAAAATTGTGACTTGGCTAAGAAGTCTCATTGCCGGGTCCCCGGCCATAACATAACAATAATTATTAACATCTTACACATTATAATACACATTTTTATTTACTTAGAGATGGTTAAATGTCGATGATTTAAATCTGGTAATAGTAAAAAAAACAAAACTTGGATTTCGCAAGAGGAGAAATGCCTAGAGTGAAAATTGATTATGTTGTTAGTTTTAGCAATGAAGATCCTGTAAGGTTTTAATTTAATATTATTTAAAATAAAAGCTTTTTGTATAAACCCCTGTGAGGCTAAAAACCAATTAAATGAATGATTCAGGGAAACCCAGCAAGTAATCTTCTGGTTCCAGACATCACCAAAAGGAAATGGCTCTGCCAAAAGGGAGAAACAATCTGCTCAGTTGTTCTTCAATTGGCCAAAGCTGTTCAGGTTATTTTTTGTATAATGTGTGATAACTTTACTATATTAAGATTTAAACAATTCTTTTGAATTGAAAAACTAATTAAATAATAGTATTAAGTGTTCTCATGAATTATGTTGAGATTGAATTATTCTTGAATCTTGAAAACAATTGTTGGTAGACACATGAAGTAGGATATATGAAGTTATACATGACATTTTTATTAATATTTATTATTATAAATTGGGACATAATTATAAAAAATACATTTTTACATCAAATGATTACAATAATGATGTCTCTATAATATGTGGATGCAATAAGGAAAAGGAAAATAATAATTCAAAAAGCAGTTGCCATGAAATTGGTACATGAGATAGATAAAAATTAGAACAAACTGCACATTCAGCTATGTGAAATTAGCAAGCAAATGTTAAAATGAGTATTACATTTTATCTGTATTGTATGTCTGTACTTATGATTTCATACTGCTAGTGTTGTTGTTTCAATACTGAACTAACTGTCATAAACCATTTAGCTTTTATGATATAACATAAAAATTTAAAACTCAAAATTCTGAAATATCAGCCCATATACCTATCCCATAGACAACATTAGTCAGAATTTATATTACCAACATATTATATGTTATTGTTGGTAAAATATATTGATGAACTGGTCATGTTATAGTTAAAATTTTGCCAAATATAATATAAACAACGTAACAATTAAAAGTATTGGATGTTGAATAATTGGTTGTTTAGATGAAGTTTAAAGAGGTTTGCTTATGGGTGTTTCTCGGTGTTATTTGGAAACTCGCACATATAAGACTGTCCTAAGAATTTTTTATTAAATGTTCATAATGTTAGTTAATAAAATCAAAGACAAGATTAAAATAAATACACCTCTTAGAAAAGCCCACTGCTTTTCACCCTGGTTTTTGAGTTATGGACGATTTTATCCAAAATCACGACAGGGGACTGTTGTAAACAAACAAGGAAGTGTATTTCAGTATTATAGTAATAAATTTTAATGCGTAGTTCTCACATATTATTGATATATCTTATACTAAATGTTCCTTATTATTTCTTCCTCTACTTTAATCTATTAAATTGACCAAATCTCCTTAATATTGGTGTCATACTTCTTAGAATAACACTTAAGTCTGTCTTGGAGTCTAAGTCACTGGGAGACTTAGCAGTGACACTAAAAAAATTGCGGCTTCTCGGAGAACTATACACCTGAGAGATCTTCGCACTGATTGCATTCTGATATAACTTATAGCGCCAATAAACAAATGGACTTAACGCTCGGTTTTGATTTGGTTACTTATTTTGAATTTAAATATTTAAGATCCAGTCAGTTCACATTGGAGCTCACCATACGGCATTAGTTGAAGTATTGGTTGGACTTTCAGAAAAACCTAACGATCCGTTTGAGGTAATTATTTTGATTTAATGTATGATATTAACGGTTAATGAATTATTTATAATTCATAATTGACAAAATTAGGTCTTAGTCCCAAGCTGTGTGTTCGTCTCGGCCAGTGAGTCCCGCAGAGGGTCAGGCGTGGATCGCGTCAGGACCTTCTCCGGCGATCAGCTGAGCTCCACACGACTGCGGCCCTGGGACAGACTGCGGGTGGTGTGTTCACAGCCTTACAACAAGCACTGTCAGGTGACGCACAGATTAGTGAGTTGTAAGACAGTTAACCGTGTGTAACTATCCTCAACAATATTCATATTTAACTTTATATAATTTCAGTATGGCCTTTCCTTTGTCCACGTGTTCTCCCCCGAGGAAGTCGCCAAGACCGCCGGGGGCAGAGGGCCCGCCGTTGCTCTGCCTCTGGAGACCACCTCCGATGACGAAGACACGTTCCGGCCCGGAGAGCTGTTCGCGCGGCATCGCCCTCCCACCTCGGCCGCCGCCCTCGCCATCGGTATTAAACGTTGGAGATTATCGGGGAAAGAAGGCTTTAGGATTAGAGACTAATATCCGCAATCTTCCCCAGATGCCAAAATAAGACAAGCGTCGTCCAACGTGCTCAAAAACATCTCTGACCCGTCGACCAGCTTGAGCAAAGTCCCGGTCGGTGCAACCACCTCAGGGCGAGACTGCAGAGATGCTTCCGTGGCTGGCGATCGAAACTCTAGTCCTTCTCACAATAATCACGAAGAAAACAGTAAAAAGAGGAAGAGAGAGTCGTGTGATAAAAGAGAAGACAGAGACAGCAAAAAGAACGCCCCAAACAAAGAAACAGACAATAGTAAGCTTTCTCCCAAACGTGCCGTGGCTGAGAGAGAGAATGGTGAGTGGAGGTGATGGTCTTTTAGTCGCTCGGCGTTTAGCCTTCGTGATATTCAGTAGCTACTCCTTCTAGCAACGACGGACGCCTGCGGCATCCTGCGGGGCGTGGTGTTCACTCTGAGTGGCTACCAAAATCCCCGGAGGGGGCTCCTGAGGGACGCGGCTCTGAGCCTGGGTGCGCGGTATCAGCCCGACTACACGCCGCGCTGCACGCACCTCGTGTGAGTGACGTTCGAGGTCAAAAGGATCGCTCTAGAGTTGTGCTAAAGAGCGAGATCGTCTCTTTCCCAGATGCGCGTTCCCCAACACGCCGAAGCTCCGAGCGGTGCGAGCGAGCGGCCAGGCGTGCGTGGCCGTGCGCGGAGAGTGGCTCGAGGACTGCGCCCGCTCTCGCCGTCGGTTGCCTTGGAGGCCTTACGCGACGGAGCCCCGGCCGCCGGACGTCGCCGACCCCGCCGAGGCGGACGAGAGCTCCGGTCGGATATCGTCACATTTCAATATTTAAGGAGTCGCCTTAAACCGTTCATTTTACTTTCGACGTTAGTTCAGGGTCCGACACGGAAGACGAGATAGAGCGCGTGATCCGAGCGAAGGGCGACGTCGACGATGACGTCACCCGCCTCGGCTCCCCGCCGCGCCGACGACGCTCGCGGCTCTCGCCCGACAAGGTATTTCCCCCCCCACACCCCCGCCCGCGCCGCCTCGCCGTCGTCGTCGACGCTCGTCGATCACGTCGCATTCCGTTTCAGCTGCTGAGCGACCGCTTGGAGGGATGGACGTGCGGCGTTTGCGATGGCCTTCCCGAGTCGCGCCGGGCCCTGCTGGAGCGGTACCTGCGGGCGTCGGGAGCGCACGTGGCACCGGAGGGGCGGGCGTCGCACGTGCTGTGTCAGGGCGGACACGCGCGGGATCGGCACGGTACGGCCGTACCCCTGCGGCCCGCCTGGCTCTGGGACGCGCATCGCCTGCGGGCGGCCCCCGACCCCCTTCGGTACTCGCTCTGTCGCGATCCATCGTCCGACTGAAGCACCGATCGTCTCGAATTAAACGTTGCCCACGGATGAAAAACCTCTTTTAATGAGAACACGACGTCGCCCCTATCTCGTCTTAGTTACGTTCGGAAGATGTGACTTAGCCAGTATTTCTTCATGTATTTCGTGGACACGTCTGCGCGCACAATAATAGTTCGGTATAATAATCGTAAAGAATTATTTATTACATGAAATATTTTACAAATGAATTAGTTTCTTTCACTGAGAGGTGAGAAGAGTGAGCTTTTCGTTAAGTTGAAGTTGTGTCTTGATGAGTTGAGCGAGAGTCACCACCTGCAAAACAAGTTCCAATATAGAGGCAGATCTGCATTCGAGGAGTGAGCTGAGAGAGAAGACGCACCATGAGCGAGTCTTTGACGCTAGCGTTGAAGGCGGTGGCGAAGGTGTCGGCGGCCATGTTGGGCACGGAGTTGACGAGCTCCAGCAGCTGCCGGCCCACCGCGTTGTGCGGCGAGGCGCGGCCCGCCACCACTTCGTCGACGTACTGCAGCACCTGCTCCAGCAGGGAACCCAGGCGCCCCGAGGCGTCGGCCACGAGCGCCAGGTCTCCGCCGGGCTGCACCTGGCGGCCCCGCCCGCCCACCGTCTTGGAGCACAACCGTAGGGCGCCCACCTCGGGCTCGTAGCGAGCCAGTTGCACGTCCACGGGCGTGAACATGCAGCCCTGCTTGCCTCCGGGCACGCCGAGGGCCGCGCACACGTATCCGCGCAGACCCATTCGCGCGCCGGCCAGGGACGTGTCCACCGTCACGTGCACTGGCTCGCGGCACTCGCGCGCGTAATACTCGTGGATCACTGACGAATGATTCGTCACCTCGTTGCCCGTGGCCCACCAGCCTGAGGAGAATTCGCTTTTTAATTTCATTTGCTTTTATCTGATAGTTCCTCCAACTGAACTATAATCAACAGCAATAATGCTTGCTCAATTTTTTTTAACCATTACCCAAAACCACCAAAGATCTTTTACAAATTTAAAATTGTAACATAGGGCATAGGAGAGGATTCTTTAGACAGATGAGTTTTAAGAGTAGTATTACTACAACAAAAGTTCAGGTTCAGGATAAGTCAGGTGAAACAAATAAATGCCTTACCCTTTGTGGTAATTATTAATCTTCATGGAAACAACTTCCAGACCGAGTTTTACCTTATAAGTTATTGATTTTAACTACACAGAAAGCTTTATAAATTTGTAAAGGAAGGGATTTCTCAACACCCTACCCGACCTCCTCATACTATGCCTAAATTTCAGTAGTGTTAAAGGAAGCCTTTGTATGTTAATACAGACTAAGGCTGCCAACTTGAATAAAACAAAATCTTTATTCACACTGTTTACATGCTAATGATAATATTAATAAATAAAAGATCCGAGTTTACTGCACTAAACACTATATGACAAAATTTCCATATAAAGTTCTAATATGTAACTACTTAACAAATACCACAACCAATAGCCTGTATTTTTCTCAATCTCCCTTTCTCATTCTGTCTGTAACCCTCTTTCCCTTCTTGGCATAAACGCTGCACTTCTTCAAACTTCAAAAATCATTTGTTCAACTGTCACATTAAAATTATTAAGTAGTATGGTAGAATACCATCTTATCAATGTTTTAGCATTTGGGGAATAATTACAATAAATTTACTTTTACCTAATTCAGGAGTAGTCGAAATTTTAAAATAATTTATTATAACAAGCAATTAATATTATTAAAAATAAATCGTATTACCTACGATACTCTCGGAAGCATTAACTCGCCGATTTAGCTCATACACATCCATAGCATAGTTTAGTTCGGCCTCCACCTGATCGGCATGTTCTTTGTGTGGGACGCAAAAGCAGTTGGTCACCTCCACCACTCCCTTGTCCGCAGTGCCTGCAACCCAGAAACTTAACCTGTAGGTTTATCAATTCTTATAACAACATGTTTTACCTTATTTACAAATCCTGTCCATTTACAGTCGCTTATTAATATTTACAAAGGTTACTCATGGTACAATTGAGAGATCACACATGAAAACCGACAAATCAAGCCGCACGGTTAAGGCTATGTAGTCTAAATTCAAACAGCAAAAACAAGAGACCGAATACCCAATAAGGTGCCAATAACTCGATGTGAATCTGCATTTCGACGTTCGTATGCATCAACAATTTGAAATAATACAACAGGATGAATTTTAACAACTAGGTTGAGAGCCATGTTGACGTTTAAAAGAAATATTAAGAGAGTTTCTCGGCCACAGAATGCTTTTACGGGTAAAAGCCGTAAATCTCAATATAGAGTGACGGTTGACAGCTGATAAGGTGGTGGACAAGACGCGTTAACGTATGCGTGTGTATACATGTGAGATAGTGAATGATCGACAAAACTTTATCATTTAAAGCCCTGGATTTCTTTTTCTCAAGAAATGCGATGCATCAGAATAGCCATGCGAAAAAAGATCCCCTTTTTTGTGGGGTAATTTTTACCAAAAGAAATACCCCACATAAAAATTTGAGGATACTCACTCTAAACTATGAAGAGGGTAATGTCTACAAAATTCTGTTTGCTACCAAAATTCTGGTAAAATAAACAAATATTTTACATTTTTATATGACTAAAGTAGTTAGGAGTGGATTAATATTCAACAAATAGATAGTAAAATAAAAAATGTTCCAGTTTTAGTTATTGTTTTTTTAAATAAGGCACCTCTGCACTTGCGAGCCCCTATGGCAATGTGAGAGTCTATGGGCGGCGGTATCATTTAACGTGGTTAAAGTGCTCACCTCACTCCTACATTACTACTAAACGGACAAGTAGATCTAATAAAATGCATTATTAATGTAGATATTTATATATGTAGTTAACACTAAAAAATCATAATTAACTAATAAACGTAAGCATTAAACGGACGATAGCCATAACACTTTATATCTTGTATACTTACTATAAAATAATGTTGTTCAATTCACAAAACCTAACGTTAGGTACATATTATGATGATTTTACAAAATTGTTTAGTATTTATGAGGTCACTGATACAATAAGCGACGCAGCCAACGCCTGTCATTTTCATACAAATTGAGTTTTTGACTTTCTACATACTACATACACTAACATTAACTTGACTAAGCCCCACGAGCGCATCTAGACAAGACCTATATAGTAAACCGAAACCGTGTAGAATATAGTATTTTTAAGATATTTTATTTTTTCTTCTAGGTGACATTGCAATTTTTAAGTAGTAAATGGCGGATGTTTTTGTTACAGTTACAGACCGATGTTGTATGGGCATACAGAGATGGTTTTGGCAGAATATGTTATGGTATAAAAAAATTATACAAAATGTTTACATTTTACTTTAACTGAACAAGAAATACACGATCCTCTAAATATATTATAAACAGAAAACCACACTCCAGGTCGACGAGATAAGGAATTCGTAGTTATTATAGACGATTGATTTAATAAAACGTCAACACTCAACATGTCTGTTTTAAACCTTCCTCTCAAGTCTGTGCCCAAAGGAATGTTATGTAAACAAAGGTTAAAAAGCATTGTACCACAATATTTTACTTATATTACAATTTTTTAGATGTTAGCGTTACACTTACGTTAAAATACTACAAGTTGTTATTTTTATTTATTTCATAAAATGTTTCGACGTATCTTTCAAGTCTCAAAACCTATGAGATCTAAATTGGTTAGTAAATGTAACAAACGTCTGATTATATTTAAACGAGTTCGCTACCCGTTACGAATAATCAAATTTAAAACAGATACGTGCAGTGGGTGGAAGCGGCAGTGCATTTGAAAATAATAGCGTTACAAAAGAACAACAACTGACAGAGGCATTGAAGAGAGCAATGCCTGGCATTTCATATGTAAGTGTAGAAGATATATCTGGAGGTTGTGGTGCTATGTATGAGGTAAGTGCTAACATTAGTTTGGGTAAACACATAAAACCAGGGTTTGGCGCATAACTATTGTGTTTAATATATTACTTACAGTTTTATGTCAAAATTTGTATAATTTCAGATAAGTGTAGAAGCAAAGGAGTTTATTGGTTTATCAACAGTGAAACAACACAGGCTTGTAACTGAAACCTTAAAAAGGGAAATAGCAGAAATGCACGGTGTGAGAATCCATACAACTCCATCATCTCAACATTAGATATCACCATTTTAAAATAGAGTATATCTATGTATTGGCTGTGTTAATATAATGTTTATTAAACAATAACCAGTTTGTTTTATATTGTACTAGTGACCCGTCCCAGCTTCGCACGGGTGCAATGCTAATGAAAAGCAGGTTTTTATTATGTATTGTTATTTCCGTCGCTGGAAAGCTCCGATAATATACGCAACATATACTGTACGGTTCCCGGGTCATCCTTGGCTTGTACAGCCTTGGCTCGTACATATACCATATAGACATATACCATCACGGACTTTTCTGTAGACCTTTTCAATGTGTACAATACTTAGTACATTATTTTGATAAAACTCGTAGGGTTCAGCCTGCGTTTGCAATGTAAGCGGAAAAAATGTAATTATTTACGACATCACATTAGATCACCTCAAAAATAACAGTTCTTCTCAACTATTTAATGGATGTTATTATACATATAAACCTTCCTCTTGAATCACTCTATCTATTTAAAAAAAACGCATCAAAATCCGTTGCGTAGTTTCAACGATTTTTAAGCATACAAAGGGACATAGGGACAGAGAAAGCGACTTTGTTTTATACTATGTAGTGATGTGCACAACTACTTGCTACACACAGTATTTATAGAGCAATGGCCTAAAATGGCTAGACCTTTATTTAGTGAAAGTTTTTCTGTATATGCTTCCAACACAATTAAGAATAATGAGACTATAGTTTGGATTGTGGTTACTTGGTCATGAAACAGGTAGTAAAGCTGTGAAAATTTGTCAAAAGATTAGGTTAATTTTTTTAATATTTTGTTTAGAAATCTTGAAATTGAAAATAATCAGCGCTGCGGCTCAGCGTGGCTCGTTTCAGTATCATACTGACCGCCTAACTGTACAGATGAAGACATGTACACGCTGACGACGTCTGCTCCGGTCGACACTAAAACGCTCACTGAAAGCAGAGGCGCTCTAGCGATCGTCAGCGCTGACCACCGTGCGCACTGATATAGCTACGCGTCATACAAAAACGCTTCCTAGACGTTCATATATCTCAACCATCAGCGCCGACAGTGCGCGTGCTGTCGGCATGACACTAAAACCTGCAAGGATAGGTGTGCTCTTCCCTGCCAGAGACACCTTGAAGTCAATATAGAGGCAAATGGGGTTTTTAGGTTAGGGTTTGTTTTTAGGTTGGGGCATTAGGTTTAACTACACTTATAAAAGAGGCAAATGGGAAATTGTAAAATTTATTGCAACCATAAGGAAATAACATCGGCGGGCGACTACGAGTAGAGGCGGACGGTGCCGTCGGCGCCGGCGGCGGCCAGCCAGGGCTGCGTGGGGTGGAAGCGCAGGTCCAGCACGCACAGATCTTCGCGGCGCTCCGGACCCCGCAGCTGCTTCAGCGGAACCAGCAACGGGTTCTGCGTCAGTTCTTGGTACACCATACCGTGCGACACCACGATGCGCTCGTCGTCGCCGGCCGACGCGAAAAGCGGGTACCGCGGGTGGAAAGCCACCGCCCTCACGGCCCCTCCGTGAAGGCGCAGGGTCTGGTAGGGCTCGCCCGACAGCTCCAGGTCGAACCAGACGAGCTTGCGGTCGTACGACCCCACGAGCACGTTGTCGCCGCCCGGGTGCACCGCCACCGAGCTCACCCACTGCGCGCCCGTGAGTAGCTTGCGCACCAGCTGCTGCTTCACCAGGTCGTACACTCGCACCGCGCGCTGCGTCGCCACGAGCAGCCGCGGCTCGCGCGGATGGAACACCGCGCACTGCACGAGCCCTTTGGCCGTGCGGAAGGGCAGCTGCGATCGCCGCCGCGAAACTTGGTGCACGAGCACGGCGCGCGCTCCGCCGTCGCGCACCGTCGCCGCCAGGTAGTCGCCGCGCGCGTGCCAAGCCAAGTGCGCCAGCGGCCCCAGGTGCCGCACGGAGAGCCGCACGCCTCGCGCCCAGCTCGCGTCGTCCACGTCCTCCCACTTGACGGCGGCGCGCGTGCGCTCGTCCATCTGCACGTCGTGCGCGGGTGGCGCGTCGCGCAGCAGGCGGTCGGTGCGCTCGGCCACACGGTGCGCGCCCACGTCGGCACCCGGGTTGAGCAGCAGCAGCCGCGCACCGGCCGCCGCCGCCACGAGGCTGAGGCCGCCCACGGGCGTCCAGCGCGCCACCGCCGCCGGCTCGCCCAGCGCCAACGTGCGCAGGCAACGGCCCGAGGCGACCTCCCAAACGCGCACGGTGCCGTCCTCGCCGGCGGTGAGCGCGTACTGGCCGGCCGGGTCGAAGTCGACGCTGCGCACGAGGCCATCGTGGCCCGTGAACCGCAGCACCTCGGCGGTGGGGAAGGGCTGCAGGTCTCGCGGCGAAGGCAGCCGCGGCACGAGGTCGTCGGCGCGGATGGTGAGGCGCATCTTGAGCGCTCGCGGCGCCAGGTACAGGTCGAGGCAGCGCAGGAAGCGCTCGCGCGTGAACCGCTCGTAGGCCGGCACCTCGCGCAGGGACGCGTGTCGCGTCGGCAGGAACGTGTACTTGCGCTTCCACGGCGTCTCCCGCAGCTTCTCCCACTCCTTCATCTGTAATGTGCGAGGTGGGCGATGTAGGGCGGCGCTGGGCGGTTGCGCCGAGACGCGTCGGCCGCTCGATCGAGAAGGAAGGACGAACCTCTTTGCGGTCGAGCAGGTACTCGGGAGGGGGGTTGTAGCTCTCGGCGTGGGCGGGCGGCGGACGTCGTGGGGCGGGCAGGTGGCGAGGAGCCGCCCGGCGCGGG
Organism: Pieris rapae; assembly: GCF_905147795.1. NCBI lineage: Eukaryota > Metazoa > Arthropoda > Insecta > Lepidoptera > Pieridae > Pieris > Pieris rapae. The sequence goes on from NC_059514.1 coordinate 10,977,431, forward strand.
ACGACGTCGTCGGAGCCCCAAAGGTCGTAGAAAGCGCGGGCACGGGCGGCGCGGCGCCGAGCCGCGATCTCTCGGCGCGTCTGACTCCAGCCCATCTTCAGCGCGTGCACGAGGCGCGCCACCTGCATTTGCTCGGAGCGCGAGGGCAGGAACGAGCGCTTGTGCTCGGGGAAGGCGCGCAGCGGAGTCGCCAACACCTCGCGGGTGAACCAATCGGTCCAAGGCTGTCCGCGTGAGAGAGGAGAGTGTAAAAATACTGATATTCTTTTTGAAGTCGATTTTGACGAAGTACACTTGTACAGCGCGGTTGCTGCGAGCCCTCACCTCGTATTCGTCGTGCGTCTCCGAAGGAACGTTACCATTTCGTATCCTCTCAATGAGCTTCAAGTCGTCTTTGGACAAAATGACGTCCTGACCAGTGGAAGGATCTTTGACAGTTCGCCAAAACTCGGGGTCTTCACATTTTCTGTAAGAGAATAGGAAAAACGTATATAAAATATGTCTCCATTAAAAAGGCGCTTCCCAGAAGCCGATGAACAAATGCTGAAAGATGCAGCACCTGAGGAAGTCGTCGATGAGGTCCCGGCGCTGCGGTCTCGCTATGCGGCGACCGTCGAGGTCGTAGCCTAGATGCGGGAACTCGTCGTACCACCAGGAGGGAACGTCGCCCGCCGTGTTCACACGCTCTTCCTCGTCGCTCGTGTCGCCGGAATCGTACTCGTCTGTCGAAAACCATAGGTTATCAGCATTTGCTTATAGACACTGAGCCACTGTTACTGTGATAATGTCTCTGTCACTCACCTTTCTGCTGCACCGGTTGTGAGGTCACATTTGAATGTATTTCATTTGATAATTTTTGTATTGAGTCGGAGACTTTACTTTTTATTTGGTTTGTCATTTTTTTTTTCCTTAGTTCCTTCTTTTTATCTAACTCTTTCTTTCTATCTTGAATATCATCACTGGATCCTAGCATTGGACCTACGGACTCTGATCCGCTGTCTTCACTCTCTATTGTTTTATGGGAGCTCTCTTCATCAGAATCATTTTCACTATCTGTCAATTCCTAAAATGTAACATGTTTTTCAAATACAGAACTGAAACATTACAAAATGCATGTAAATTTCATGGTCTATACTACCCAGGACCGAAAAATTATATATTGCATTAAAGTTCATACAGGTTGGTCAGTAATTTATCTCTTAATTTCATCAGTCTCTTTTAAAGTTGTACTAAGGTAAATCATTAAACAAAATTTCCCTTGGTTAGATTTAATTAGATACAAAAGATCTCACTAGACATAAAATAAAAGAATTTAAAGATACATATTTTATAATTTATGATACATACCGAGGATTCATCAGTAGAGTGGCCCGAGTTATTATCTCCGAGAAGGGAGTCGACATCATTTTCAAACAAAACTTTCTGCAATAAAATTTTATTAAACAATTAATGAAATAATGGATTGGAACAGAAAGAAATTCACAATCAGGTATTTGCTAAGCTAACTTGATAAAATAAACAAAATCTAAATCTAGCTGTTTTCTAAAGTTTTAATTTTAAAACGTTATAGAAAGTCTTATAATAGTGTAAATTAAGTTAATATATAACTAACATCTTGTTCTGTATCTGATTTCTCATCTGACTCATGTTCAGAATCAGTTCCATCATCTTCATTATCTAATTCACCTATTAATAAGTCTTCGCCTACATCACTATTTTCATTTTCCTGAAAGTTAAAATATACAAAATTAAAATTCACTTCACAGGTCTTTTGAGCAAGTATCTTTTCAGATCATATATTTTTCTTACTTCTTGTGTTATGTTACCGCATGGTTTAATAGCGCCGTCAAACTCTATCTTCCGTTTTAACAAACCAGTTCGGAATGGAGGCATTTTAAAATCATACTCCAATAAAAAAAACTTAAAATTATAAATAGCATTCGGTTATTAAAATTGAAAAATATTACATTTGTAATTTGTATACATTAAAAAACACGTGCACTAGAACACAGCACACTTTTTTTTTTTTTTTTTTTAAATATAGCATTACGCTGAGCGTATAGCCACCGACAAAGGTAAGGGAAAAGAACAATAAAGAAAAAGAATTTTAGATCGAACAAAAATTACATAGGATAAGGGATAGGATCAGCAGGTTATAAAACTATTTCTAATTCAATATACTACTAACTACATTATGGAAAGTAACAACTAAGAACAGTAATTAAAATATATCATATAGAAAATTATTTGTATACAAAATATACATATACTTATAGTTTTATATTATTTATATTAAGAAATAAACATAGCTTTTTATATACATTAGGATTTAAAGATGAAAGCATAACAGGAACAGATGTAGGTAACGGGATACTGGAAGAAGGATCAAGATGATCGAATAGCATGGAGTGGTTATACCGAGGACAGGACAGAATGATATGATTTAAATCACCAATATTCAGCCCACATTCACACATTTCATTATCTATAATATGAAATCTGGTAAGGTGGGCTGGGGTACACACATGGCCCAATCTCATACGAATAAGAGACGATGTTTCCTTTTTGTTAAATTTCATTTTAAAAAACCATGGCTTCAGTGGTATTGTGGGCTGTATAGATGAGAAATATTTACCCTTAATTAAACTGCTCTGAGTCCAAAGGTCAGTCCAAGATTTTTGAAGAAAAGAAGCAGGAAGCGAGGCCAAATCATGATAATAATTTTTATATGAATTGGCATCGCCATTCTTAACAGCTTCATTTGCTAGTTGGTCTGCTATTTCGTTACCAAAAATACCAGAATGTCCAGGTATCCAACCAAATGACACAGACAACCCCAATTGTTTACATTCATACAGCAAACCCCTAATCTCAATAATGATAGGAAAAATTAATTTGTTTTTTAATGGATATTTTTGGAGAGCTTGAAGAGCACTAAGTGAATCGGTGAATATGATTGATTTCTTAAGTTTCTTACTCAAAACTAGTTTTAAAGCTTTAAAGATTCCGTAACATTCCCCTGTGAAGATTGAGGACTCTGGAGGAAACTTTATTTTTATTGTAGTTTTACTTTGTAAGTGAAATATTCCTATGCCTACAATACCAGACGAACCGTGTTTAGAGGCATCTGTAAATATATAATTATTGTACTCATGGCAGTGTTGCTCACAGAAATAATTAAAAGTAATCCTTGCGTGGGAATCGCCCTTATTTATACCAATATTAAATCTAATGTCTGGGGAACTAGTTAGAGATTCATAGTTGGTTCCAAATAAAGGGTGAGTTGTCAAGGTGTGAGTTGGAGTTTGAATATTGATAAATTTATTGAAGCTAACGATGAGACAAGGTGAAGATTTATTTGACCAGTAATTGGAAGATGTCAACAATTGAGACAGTTCTTCAAGCTTAGAACGGAGAGGATGGTTGGTATATTGAAGGGAGCGAAATATGAATTTATCAGATAAATATTGTCGCCTAAGATATAATGGGGCATCAACACATTCTACTTGTAAAGCATTAATTGGACTAGTTTTCATAGCTCCTGTAATAAATCTTAATGCCTTAGACTGTATATTATCTAATTTTTTAAAACGGGTTGTATTTCCAGGAGATAATAAAAAGGTACCATAGTCTAAAATACTTCGGATTAAAGCGTTGTACATAAGTTTCATACAAAAGGGATGGGCACCCCACCATACACCGGATAAACATCTAAGGATGTTTAGGTTTCGCTCACACCTATTAAAAATGTAGTCACAATGATGTACGCCAGATAGCTTAGAATCTAAAAACACACCGAGGAACTTTACAGAGTTTTTAACAGGGATAATAATACTACCAAAATACACAGTGATCGGAGGAGGAAGTCGCTTTCTAGAAAAAAGCATGGCAACACTTTTAGTGGGGGATATTTCAAGACCATTAGTATCAAGCCATGTTTTTAATAAATTAAGAGAATGAGACAGTACTGAGCAAGCAATGGCCGGTGATTGATGAATGGAATAAAGTAAAAGGTCATCAGCATACTGAAGAATACAAATCCGATTTCCAAAAGAAGCTTTCAAATCATGGGTATAAATATTATATAAAATGGGACTTAATACTGATCCTTGAGGAAGACCTCTCCATAAGGTTCTAGTTACAGCAGTAGAGTCTTGTGAAATTAGAGTGATGTGTCTTTCATATAAATTATTTATGATAAAATTTGATAACATTACAGGTACATTTAAATACTGTAGTTTTTTATGGAGAACTGACAACACTACATTGTCATAAGCAGATTGTACATCTAAAAAAGTGGCAACAACAGAATCATTCCTTGAAAATGCTAAATAAATGTCAGTGGTAAAGATGGCAATACTGTCCATCGTGCTCTTTCCTCGACGAAAACCAAATTGACTGTCGCAAAGTAAATTATTGCTTTCTAAAAACCATTCAAGACGAGTTTTCACCAAATGTTCACAGAGTTTTATCAAGACCGAAGATAATGCAATAGGACGATATGAATTTGCATTGGAGGGATTCTTATTAGGTTTGAGAATTGGTATAATGATCTGGTTTTTCCAGCGTGGAGGGATAGAACCGGTTAACATGATTGTATTTATCAATTTCAGGAAATATTCAAGACTGTGGTCGCCTAAATGAGAGATGAAAGAATATGGGATTCCATCTTCACCAGGAGCAGAGTCTATAAGGGAAGATAGTATTCCTTTAAATTCATACATAGAAAATGGACTATTGAGACCAGAGGGGTTTAATGGCATCAGAGGCATAATTATTCTTTCAGGAACTGTAGTAGGAGCAAGTCTGTCGAGGAATTGATTAGTTAATGAATCGGGGAAAGAACCAGAGGTTTCAGTAAAAGCACACCTGAATCTTCTAATATTACGCCATACCACTGAAGGACGGACATTAGGGGAAATAGAGAGGCAAAAAGTTTTCCAGCTATCTGCTTTTTTCTTTTTGAATAATAAACTAGTGGTCTTGAAAGCATCTGTAACCAGATCAAAATTTTCAGATGTACAATTCTCATAATATTGAAGCTCAGCTTGTTTTCTTTTTTTAATAGCTTCCGAACATTCTTGATCCCACCAAGGTGGAGATGGAATGAAGCCCAGAGCACCATTTTTAACTGGAAAAGTTTTGTCAGCTACCTCTATAAATAATTTAGTAAATGCATCAGCACAAATTGATTCTGAACCATGTGAGATATTAGGAAGGGAAGTCATCTTTTTCTCTATAAGGGTTTTAAAGGTATCCCAATCAGCATTATTAAGTCGATATTTTAGTCTAGGAGAATGTCTAAATGTAAAATTAATATGAAAAGGAAAACTAAGAAGTAAAGGGAAGTGGTCACTACCAAATGAAGAAGAGAGTGTAGACCATGAAATAGTGGAAGCTAAACAAGGAGTACAAATACTTAAATCAGGGACACTTGAGCCTTCATTGGGAGTGGTCCGCCGGGTCACAGAACCATTGTTGAGAAAGCAAAGATTATGTGAGTCTAACAGTTCCATCAATGAAACTCCGTATGTATTGGTTGTTGAACTGCCCCATGAACTATGTTGACAGTTAAAGTCACCTAATAAGATAAAAGGCTTAGGGAGAGAAGAAATAATAGAGTCAATTTCAACAAAGATAGAAGAACTTGGATGAGGGATATATATTGAAACATAGCAGATATTATTAACAATAGCAGCAATAATTGAAAAATCATTACTATGAGAAGGAATAGGAAAGAGAGAAAAGGGAAGATGATGCTTGACTAGTAAGGCAACCCCACCATACCCGTCAATGCGATCCTCACGGAGACAGGCATAGCCCGAGTACCTACATGGAGTACCTGGTTTTAACCAAGTCTCCTGTAGAGCAAAGATAAAAGGTTTATATTTATTTATAAGATAAATAATATCACTTTTCTTAGATGAAGCACTTCTACAGTTCCACTGTAGAGCTGTGGCTTGCTTGTCCATTATTAATATAATTTGGTAAGTTAACGATAGTGTCAATTAAAGGAGCAGCGTTGGACGGTGAAAGAATATTAGACTGTGATAAAGTGTTAATGAGAATTTTAATTAGGTCTGCAATAGATTGTAATGTCAATTCATTATTGTTGTTTGGGTTTAAACCACAACCATTCCTGGGTAAGGGCATATCATAGTCTTTAATTAATTCATGTTGTGTATTTTTGTCATAACCTTTGGATAGTTTAGGAATATTTTTTGGTTTAAGAAAAACAGTCTTTTTGTAAGTATTACTCAAAGACTGTTTACGTGTCTGTTCATTTTGAGGAGTAGAAATTGTGGAAGCCCCTACATTGGAAGAAGAAAGTAAAGCATCAGCATAAGACACTTTAGAAATCGGTGCATGAATTTTTGATGCTTCAGCATAAGAAATACAGCTCTTGGCCATAGTTTCTTTGATGGCTTTTTGGCGATTAAACTCTAAACATTTTTTGCTTGTGGCAAAATGGGAACCTTGACATAAGCAGCAGTATGCATCATCCTCTAGGATAGAGCACTGATCAGCCGTGTGGTCTTGACCACACTTGAAACATTTTGGTTTTGATCTACAAATTGCTTTCACGTGACCAAATCTGCAACAATTGTAACATTGTATGGTGGGGAAAATGTAAATATCAACTGGGAGAGCAGTGTAGCAAATAAAAATTCGCTTAGGAAGTACTTGTCCATCAAACGTAAGAACCACAGTCTCAGTAGGCTTAAATTCACTGCCATTACTTGCAGTGATACGCCGTCTCATTCTTCTAACTTTTAAAATTGGACCGCATCCAACAGGTAAATTAATATTCTCCTTAACTTCTTCATCTGACCACTCAGCAGGTATGCCTCTTACAACACCCATACGGGTCACAGTAAATGTTGGGATAAAAACCTTATACTCGACTGATTGTAAAGCAGAACTATTTAAGAATGAATTTGCGTCTTGGTAATTATTAAAAGAAAGAGACAGTCTATTACGGCCAATTCGTTTTAAACTTCCGTTAACTATATTATGTATAGAGTTTCTTTTTAAAAAACGACCAAAAGCAATAGGATGGACTGTTACATTGTCATTAGGAGTTTGCTGTATCCTTTGCACATGTACAACATATGGTGCTGCATCACTCGCCTGATATGTTAAACGAGCTACAGATTCTGGTTTTTTATTAAACGAATTTAGCTGTGACTCCGTGAACAACGGAGCAGTACTAATTTGGGTATTGGTATTGGATAAAGGAATGCAATAACATTCATTTTGTTTAATTTCCTTGCCCTCATGTTTCTTATTACGTTTTTTTTTATGACAATGCGAGCAATGTTTATTTACATTGGCTCTCCGTTTTCTAGCACCACTGCTAGATTTTACTGATCCGTCTGTTTCCATGCCAGACTCATCATTAGAAATAGTTACAACATATCCAACCCCAGGGACTTCTCCGCCCCCAGGGTCATCAGGCGGCTCCATAAGGAGCAAAAGTATATAAAAAAAGAAAACTTACCAATAAATTATGAATTAATTACACTATTAACTAAAACTAAGAAATCACAAATATATATACATAAACTACACTAAACTACTAATCCTAATCCAACAAACAAAATAAAATTTTAGTTAATCGAAAAACGCGCGCGTTCACGTTCGTGTTTCCCGCCCTTTTCTATAACAACTACACAGCACACATAGATTTCTTATAAACTAGAACCACAGATCACGTTACACGTAGAAGTTAGAACTCTAGTTCTACAATCTACAGTAGGCAGTGGATGCATAGAAAAGCTAATTTAGAATAACTGCTCCCTTAAGCTTCGCAGGACGACTTGTACAACAACCATTTACTTGAAAACTCGTAAATTAAGTAAGTAAATTTATATAGAGTACCTAAGTGTAATTCTACATAGATTTTCCATCTGTGAATGTGGTCCGAGTATTTTATTATATACTGTGAAGTGTGAATTCTGCCGTGTGTGGTTTTATCAAAAGTATCGATATCGGAAGGTATCGTAATTGAGTATTTTTAATACACTATACCTCACCCATCTCACACTCGGTTGCAGCATCGCCAACTCTGCGTATATGATATGTTTATGTAGATCTACGTATTTTGAGACTCCTACGAACTTGAGTCACTGAATCCATATCCATATCCAAATTCTTTAGGCTGAATAGACATAATATCTATTACTTTCCAAAACTAGACGGAGGAAGCGAAGGTACGTACAGTACAGTACATAAATAAATAAAAATGAAATGTTATTCGTTGATACTAGGGCCTCTTTATTTCACTCATAAAAAAAGTACGTAGATCTACGAACTTTTCCTATAACATTTTTACTAAATCTACGTAATTTTCAAAATCCGAGTCGGCAACACTATTTGGTTGTCTGACTTCAAACTAGTGCCTGTGCTTAGTTTATGTCGATGAACAGTTGCACGCATTAGTGTAACACAAATGATGTGCTTATCAATATTCGTCATGTGTGGGAATCGAACTCAAGACCGACTTACAAATCAGAGTTATTAACGCTAAGTCAGTAGCAGGAACATTTTTTACGTTGAAGGGTATTTCTGTATAAGGGTATCGATATCCCGAGGTATCGATACTTTTTGCTACCCCATTTCCCTATTCCTTTGTGGCTTCAGGCTTGTGCAGTGTCTGTGGTACAGTGTGCAAGTTGCAATTCAATTTGTCTTTTACTTTTTCATTATTTTATATATAAACTTAATCGTAAATTTGAGTTAGCGTCAGAAGTTTAAATCTTTTTGCCTAATTTTGCTATGTTAATGTAATAAGTCAGTGTAATGATTATCAACTTAATACAGTTAATAGTAATATTGCTAAATTTCAAATAGTAAAATGTAACGCCAAGAGACTACTTAAGGATTTTTTGTTTATTTGCCGACCTTTTATTAGCTGAATGGATCCCTCATAAGTATTTGGAAGTGATGAACGAATAAACACGTAGTACGTTGTGAAGTTATACAGTGTTCTAAAGTAAGATTGTGAGAATGTCTGTATCGGAAGCAACAACCCCGAGCACGGCGGAGCCTCCAGCGGCAGCCGCGCCTTATGATGAACGTGACCTGGAGCCGCGCACGCCGATGAAGCGTCTCGGTTCCACTAGGAAACTAGCCGCCTTTAACAGTATGTATTAAATTTTTCATTTTAGTATCTAATTGCCTTGCATATTTAACATAGTGGTTCTTACAGTTCCAAAAATTGTACAATAGTGTTTGTAGTTATACATAGCTAAGGGTTGAATTTTTTAAAAATAAACTGTCACAGCATCTAGGCATGGTATGAATAAAATTTAAATTTTGGCAAATGGGTTTTTACTAATGAATGAAAAACAATAAAATAGCATGATGTAGCTGATCAATGTTAAACATAATTCTAACACTCATTCAACTTTAGGTAGTTATATAAAAATCTCTGATTTTATTTTGTGCAGCAAATGTAATTTTAGTTTTTGCTAGGATGCAAAGGCATGTGAAGTATATATATAATTTAAATATTATGGTGTCAACTCAGATTTCAGCGGCGTTTCAGGCAAAGTTTTTTTACTAATAGAAGAATACCAACTAAGAGAGGAAGTAGTATATTCCTTTCAATACCCTAAACCATTCACCAGGTATTATTATACCATCAAGTTCTCTCTTCAATTTGAGAGAATGAGACAAAAAAGAACTCTTTAATTTCGGGAAATCTTCATATAGGTATATTATATATATATATATATGAATGTTTTTAAACTCCTCCTGACTGGCCGGACTAGCTGGCTTTTATGAGGTTTTTTTGTGCATTCAACTGGATTTATGAATGGTTTATAAGAAGATTTACAATTTTATGTTTTATTTTTATTATATTTAAGGTGTTGTACAGGACAACATCTGTTTTGTGTATGGGGATTGTGCAAAGTCGGAGAGCTCTATTTCAGAAGTCCATCTGGTTACTAATATTAAAAAGGCTGTTAGTTTTTTTACACATGTAATACAGTCTTCATATTACCTACGCTTGTAATATAAAGAGCAGCTGCAGTAGTATATAGCTAATCGATGGTTGTTATCAAGTCGGTGCTATTGTTAAGGTAAAACAGTTTACACCTGTGCGGCCGCCCCGCCACACGCGTCAGTCGTCGTAACACAAACAGTCTTCCTGCGTGTGGTCATTTGCGACTCCCGCGATTAGATTAAAATAAAATATTATTTTGATCAGATAACATTATGTACATCTTCGTAAACCGAGTTTAATATCAGTTCTCGTCCGTTCTTGGCCTTCGCTTTGAGAACTGGCGGTCAATGTAAATTTACAAGCAATCGTTTTTTACTGACGATCACAATTCCATCCGAGATTTACAATCCGAGCAAATCAATTTTGGTATTAACACCACTTACCCACTTAATAACGTCACTGATCCTACAATCTGATGTGAGCCCATTGTCTTTGACCGCGATGTCAAATTAATATTTCCGTCGCAGAGAATGTTTCCGGTCGCTGGCGGGCGTAGGACTCTCAACTTGCCCGTGTCATACAAATTCTGCTTAATATTCCTGCTTGTTCTGTCTGCACCAACAAATTTTGAAAGTCATATTTCATTATCTGCCGTGCCCCCAGATAATTTTGAAAAATTCATAGTGATTTAAACGTCAAACTCATTTTTCTCCACAAAACCATAGGAAAGTTGTCCATTTTTTCGCTCGTTTTATCTCATGAGATCTTATTATTATAATATTTATATTGTATAATATTATTATTGTTATTATCAGTCGGGTAATTTAATGGTTGAATTAAGATCACTTTTGTATAGTAATATAGTTCTGCATTTTGTATTTTATTCTATTAATTTTTGATTGCACGTTAGCGATTGGCGTGGGCAGCGGTACCGGCGTTGTCTCCTTATTTCTGAGTCGGTATATTAAATTGTTGACACTCTCGTACGTCCTTCGGACCTCCTCATATTTATAATTATTGTCAGGATTGGTGACAGTAGCCGACTACGTATCATCTACTTATTTATTTATGTATCCAGTCGCAAAATAAGATCTTGGTGATCTGAAATATTTAACGAACTAAATTTGCACGAAATGTCTTACTCCAAAACAAACAGACGCGGTTTCTACTCCATTATATATAACTTTATCATTTTATGTTTATACGAATATAAGTTTTCCACTATTTTCGAGGTCCATTTATTACGGAAGATGTGTTATCACATTTAGCTATTTACCGATGTAATAAAAACGGGAAACATTAAAATAGTCAGCTTCAGGTTTACGTTTCGCATATTCATACGCATCGTCAATGACGGCGTGGCGTGGTGGCGAATGGCGAGGGCCGGTGGTATCGTCGTGATTCACGTGTGCTATATTTAGAATCCCGACGTTTTGAACTCGATTCTACGTGAACCCGATGAGTCCTGTGGCCGCCCGGCGCCTCTCGGCTTCCCCGTGTGGACTCCGAATTGTAATCAAAAATCTAATTTAATTTTGGACGAGTCTCTATTGTCAGATGATACTACGTGAAAAACGAATTAAATGATATGGCTATACTTAGGCAATTTCGTCTTATTGTTACTTAACTAATAAAAATGTCTGTTTAATTGTAACGCGCACACCGTGCAGTTTTGTCTACATAAATAATACGTACATGGTATGTATATTTACAAAAAAAAAGTTTGTTAGTTACGTATTTTAATTCATATGAGCTTATAGTGACCACCGGTACGACGCGATTGTTGCTCTGATTAACTGACGGGATTACATTATTATTCAATGGACAACGATTTTGTTTGTATCTGAATGTTAATTTTTTTATTCAACTTTATCATTATTTCTTCGTAATGACGTTATTATAGCAGTTTGTTATTATTAATTGAAAAGATACCTAATTGTATTTCTAATATATAAATGCAAGTGCACTCGTTTGTTTTCGTTTGAAAGCTTACGTTAATCCAAACCTATTTGTAAATTGGGATGGTTAGGGATGAAATGCGAATTCCGCGGGCCGAGGACGCCGGCCTCATACGTCATTGTACCTCATCACTATTGTTGAGGCTATTTTGGTCGTAACGACTCTATTGTCAGACTACTTTGACCGATTACTCGGACTGGGCTTCCCTAGGACTGACTGCTCGTATAGAATAGGTTCATTCAAAGCACATTTTGTTTAAAGTAGAATGGTCAACCGCATACGGAGCTCTGCATTTGGAATTGAACAATGGAAGCAATACTTCATAAATAAATATAAAGCAAAATGGCGTCTCTACAAAATACAAATAAACTGGCGATGAGGTCGTATAACTTACCGTCTCTTAATAACTATGCGTAAACAAGTTTTTAAAATTGAATTGCTTCAAAATCGAAACGCATCGTTAATTCTAATGGGACTTCGAATTGGGGTATTTATGTAGTCAGATCCACCAGACGATGCATCCGTTGCCGCGAGAAAAAATTCTCCTTGTATGATGTGCGCGCGCAAACTCGCGGGGTCACGTGAAGTGGGGTGTAGGTTAGCGAAACCTCGGAGGCTGCACGGCGTCAGTGGAGGTTCGGCGCCCGACCATGTTCCAGTGCATTGTGCAGCCGCGCCCCGACTGGGGTCCGCCCGACGTCGCTAATGCATTTCCCGGTACGCCATAATAACCAAACTATGTGTTTAAATGTGACGCGATTTCGAATGAAATTGGTTTATATTTAATTCAAATCGTTTCCATTTTCGCTTACTGATTTTTCCTGCATGGAGAAATGAGGCGGTGGACTTGTGTTGGAGCGACTGCACAGTAGCCCGCCCGGCTTTGTTGACCGATGCTCAATCGCTACAAAATGAACCGACATCGATGTGATAAACACACAATTTAACAAATACGACAATTGACATAATGCTTGTTAATTCGTTCTATTTAAAGCAGACATATCCCGTATCCGCTTTACTTAAATCGCCATGATAAAAACAAAATCATTTTAAAAGTAATTTTAATCTAAATTAATAAAATGTAAAGCTGCTGTAGGATGTCCTAACGACAATCAAAAATCAAAAATTATATTTTTATAAACTGTAGGATTAGGAACGTTATATATTCTTGGTGTTTGTCTGCTATTTGGAAACTCGCCCATACAAGACTGTCCTAAACAACAAAAACTTCTCAAAAATATAAACTATACACCCGAAAGAACATCGCACTGATTGCATTCCGTTTCACTAGGTTAACATGTAGCGCCAATAAAAAAATTGACTTAAGCGCAGTTTTGAAATAAAGTCAGGGGAATGTTCAGATATTTTGAGGATAGCATTCAGGTATTAGTTTTCTAATCAAGTCAAATTTTTATAGTAAATAGATAATTGTGATTTATATAGATGCTTACTGTTTTATTTAAGGTATTTCAATATTTTTTAATCAATTGTTTTTTTTTTTATTGGACCACAAAATTAGGACAAACACATGTCAACATCAACTTACATACGAAAATATAAAAAAAAGCGGTGGCGTCCCTAGAACATGTGGACACGACCAGCGAAATTAAGTGAATACAATAGAGTGTCAAAACAAAAAACAAACAAAAATCTAAAAATAATAGCTATAAAGAATTAAAACACTAAAAACAAGAAAAGAAATTATTGGTACTGAGTCCGTATTATTATTGAGTGGTATTGTTAACGGCAAAGAAACAAAAATTGGTTTTAGACTTGTAATTTCGGAAATGGGACATACCAGGAGACTGTATTTTAAGGGGGTTGAGGTTGATTTAATCAATTATAACATTAAATGCCTAATAATATGTCATTTTTCATACACAAAATAAGAAATATTAAAAATTATTTTATAAAATTTGCTTAGGACATCGATTTTCCACTTAGTGAAGAAATGCCCATTTATTTGTTTACTTTGTATAATTACTTTACTTTAAGCACATAATGTTTTTATTATTGTCTCGATTATCAGCGTATCTTCATCGTGTAGAACATATTGATTAGGTCGAGCCTGAAAATAAACAAAGGTCAACTTTATTTAGCCGAGGGCAAGAAGGGGCTTCGAGGACCGTGAAGGGTTTGCAATTTCAACCATGATATTATGTTAATAAGTTAAATGTTCGCAGATATTAGGACTCAGCTGGCGGAGCAAGCGAGAGCGGTGGAGGGGCGCGCCGAGGCGGCGGCCGGCGTCGCGGCCGAACTGGGCGACTACTGCCGCCGGCGCGCAGATCTCGAACACGAATACGCGCGCGCGCTCGACAAACTGGCCCGCGCCGCGGCCCAGCGCCATCGAGACCAGCGCCACAAGCGAGAGCAGTGGCCCTTGGCCGGAGCCTACGCCTGCTGGCAGGCCGCCCTCGACGCCACGCGCGCCCTGGCCCGCGATCACGCAGCGCTGGCGGACCTGTACGGTGGGCCGCTGGCCGCGCGTCTGCATCGCGCCGCGGACGACGTGCTCCGTCTCCACCGCAAGTGCCGCGACCTAGTCGCTGAGCGTCAGGAGGACATCGCCGCCGCTCTCGCCGAGGCGGCGGCCGCCGGCAAAGCGCACGCCGCCGCCGCGCACGACTGGCGGGCCGCCGCGCTCAAACTGCGTCACGCGCACACCGCGCGCCAGGCGCTCGCCGCCGCCGACCCGCCGCGGAACAAAAAGATCAAGGCCCTCGAGAAGGAACTAGACAAGGTAACCGCACGTCCTCTCCTCTCTCTCACGTAGTAATTAAACAATCGAGAAACAAATACTAATTAACACGGGCCTCTGCAGCGTCGCAGCCGACACGCTGAGGCGCGGGCGAAGGCTCTGCGGGCCCGGGCGGAGTACGTGTTGAGCCTCGAGGCGGCCAACGCTACCCTGCAGCGCTATTACCTCGACGACATCGCCGACATAATGCTGTGCAGTGAGACCGGTTACGAGGAGGTGGTCGGCCGCGCCGTGCGCTGCGCCGCCGCCGCCGAACGCGCGCGCGCCGCCGCCCTGTCCGGGGCGGCGCAGGCGCTGCTCGCCACCGCCGAGTCGCTCGACGCCGTCGGCGACCGGCAGCGTGTGGTCGCCGCGCATCCGGCCGCCTTCGCGCCGCCGCGGCCCCTGCCCTACGCGGGCGATTCCCCGTCGCGGCAGGACGCCGCGATGAAGGAGCTGCTCGACGGCGCCGCGCCCGACGAGGACGAGGCGGCCGAGGCCCTGCGCCGCGAGCTCGCCGCGCGGCTGACGCAGCTCGAGGCGGCGGCGCGCGCGCTTCGCGCCGAGTGTCGCGAGCACGCCAAGACGCTCGACGCCGCCGAAGCGGAGCTCGTCCGCCAGATGGAGGGGCCCGACGCCTGCTGGGACGTGTCTGGTCTCTTCGGTGCCGCCGCCGCTCCTCCCGCCCGGCCCGCGCCGCCCGACGACGACGAGGACGACGCGCCCAGGAAGGATCAGGAGGACTACTACTTGGCCGTCAGTATCTCTCTTTTAGCGTTCTTCCACACGATGCCGTCGCCTCAGAATTACTCTGTAGCTCCGAGTCGCGCGAAGCCCGCCGCCGTAGCTACAGAGTGGGCCTTGTGGGGCGACGGCGTCGTGTGCGGGACCGCTCAGTAATGGCTGCGCGTGTCGGGGACCCGGACTCACGAGAGCGTTCGAATGGCCGTTCAAAGAAGTTCCGGTCGTACGTGTCGTGCGCGGGCAGGCTGGCTCGCCTCGAGAGCAAGGCGGCGGCCGTGCGCGAGCGCTTGCTGGGCGGCGGCGCCTCCGGCGGCGGGCGATCTCCGGTGGCGGGCGTGAGGCGCGGCGGGCGGCGCGGCCAGTTCGCGGCGCCGCTGGACGACGCGCTGCCGACGCCACTCGTGTCCTGCGTGCGCGTCATCGCCGGATACGGTCTGCGGCAGCAGGGCGTCTTCCGCGTGTCCGGGTCGCAGGTGGAGATGCAGGCGCTGCGGGCCGCCTTCGAGCGCGGCGAGGATCCGTTGGCGGACGTGCGCGACGCGTCCGACATGAATTCGGTCTGCGGCCTGCTCAAGCTGTACCTGCGCGAGCTGCGGCCGCCGCTAGTCCCGCCGCAGATGCGGGAGCGCCTCGTGCGCGCCGCTGCCGTCCCGGACGACGCGGCGTTCGCGGCGAAGCTCCGCGAGGAGCTGGCGGCGCTGCCTCGCCCGGCGCTGCTCGTGCTGCGCTATCTGTTCGCCTTTCTGGCGCACCTGGCGGAGCACAGCGACCGTAACATGATGGACGCGTGGAACCTCGCCATCTGCCTCGGGCCGACGCTGCTGCCCGCCTGGGGCGAGGGCGGCGAGCAGGTGACGGCTCAGAACCTCGTCAACGAGCTCGTGAAGCGCACCATCCTGCTGCACCGCGACGTGTTCCCGCAGGACATCGCCCCGCACGCGCTCTACGTCCCTCCCGAGCCATCGCGCTCTTCGCCCGGGTGAGTCCCGCCCTTCGCCCCCCGTCGGCCGGCCGCCTCGCCCGGGGCTCTGACGCCAACTTCTTCTGTCGCAGGGAGGCCGACGAGGCGGACGGCGCGGGCGCCGAGGCGGCGGCCGAGACGGAGCCGAGCGACGTCGACGACCTGGACGACGACGACGAAGACGAGGAGCCTCTCGCCGAAGAAGACGCGGGGTGCGTACGCGGTCTCCCACTCCCCTATTTTTTATAATTATCAATCCCTTTTTACAATAACCTCAAAACTAAACAATATTGAATTCAATCACACTGACTTTTTACTTCTGTCAAACTTTCAACCGCGACGGCTGCAAACGCCACCTAGCATACAATAAAGAAACATGCAAGTTTCTTTACATGTATGATCCACCATTTCTGGAAACTTGGCAGACTTATGTAAAGAATGGCCCTTCTATCAGATTATGCTCTTGAATTCTTTCTTTGGTTAAAGTATTCTTCTTTAGGTCAGGAAGTAGCGTTGCATTTGGGCAGTTATTTTACACCAATTGCTCGCCATCCTTTTCTATAAATCTCATATTAGTATTAGTTAAGTTAATATAAGTTTTAAACAAAATTTAAGTTAGATTTATTTTTAAGTGCTCAATTTTTTGTATGGCTCCTTTTAGCGCAAAAGCCTCGTCCATATTTTTCCATTTCTCTTTGTCTTGAGCGACATTCGTCCAGTTTTTCCCCGCTACTTCTATAATGTCATCTGTCCGTCTTTTCTTTTGTCTTCCTATACATCTCTTTCCAGTTGGTCCAGTCTAATGGTTTATTTCTATACTAGAACTTTTAATTCGATTCCCGATTTGACAATTTCAGTGTTGCAACGTTATGACGAGTAAGAAATAGTGACGTTGCGAAATTATTGACGGAAACGAAATATTTCCGGATCGATTCCTCTGGTTTATAATTATCTAAACAACTACTACTTTAATAGAAACTAAGTAGATCAGGAAATTAAATATTTCTGAACGGATAATTTAGATATGACGATTAATTTTATTAAGGATTTGAGAGTTATCTTTAATAATTGTGTTATAATACACTAAAAGTAATCATGAAGAATGAGACATGAGACGTGAGAAATAAAACAAATACATTTATAATTTTATCAATCGTCGCCGTCATCGCTATCGCTATCACTGTCACTTTCTGAAACATTTGTTATTAATGTGTCTGTGATATTGACATATCTAGCCTACTCATTTTTTCCTCTTCTTTGACAACATGGGATACGCATTTGGACCATTCGGAAGCCGTAATTTTTTGAATGCCTTCCTCAAATAAATTTGCACGTCTGTCAATTTGAAGGTTTTATTATTTTGAGCTACATGCCCCTTTACCTGCGCCCATATCAATTCGATAGGGTTCAGCTCGCAATGGTAAGGGGCAGTCTTAAAACCGTGATCCGATGTTGTGCTGCCATTTCGTCTACAGCGTACTTATTAAAAGACTCTGTGTACATCACTACACTTTTATATGTGGTATCGTTATTTTACAAAATGACAGTAGCTAATGTCAAATCAGGAATTGAATTAAAATTCGTATAGTATAGTAATAGTGACCATATTTTAACCCACGCTCTCGCTATGTGGCCTGCCCATTTCCACTTAAGCCTTGGCTCAAATGGAAAGTTTTGTTTTTTACGGATGTCAACATTTCTTGTTTTGTTTATTCTCCTCAACTTCAAGATGTTTCTTTCCATTGCATGCTGGCTGGCACATATCATGTATTTGTCCTTATTTTGTGGTCTCAATAAATCAATAATAAAGACACCTGATTTAGGGAATTTTTAAATTCAGCACTTATTAACTATTTATCAATGCAAGTCTCTTCCGAGTAAAGAGGAAATAGCTTCAGAAAAAAGCACACATTAAGTTCTCTTATCCCAAAAACGAGAAATCTCAGGAGAAAATGTGGTACAATGGTACAATGACCATATAAAAGCAAATGCAGAGAGCCGATTTCACATTCACTCACCTTGAGGAAGTTAAATTGTAATTTTTTGTTCCGTTTCTTACGAGTTAAGAGTGAGATCGACTTTCTGCCCGAGTCTCCGGAAGTTGAATCCGGAGTGCGCAGAGTAACGCAGCCCCATTGTCCGCAGGTGCCCGTCGGAAGACCTCGCCCAGGTACACCCTCGACACGCCCCACACTCCGTCCATCTATCGTACACCTCACACTCTCCCCACACTCATATCACGCTCACCCCACACTCACCCCACACTCACCCCACGCTCACCCAACAACCCGTAATACGTCCGACGTCTTCGTCACTACTGGCATCTCTTGTGTGAAAAAATGCGCGAGGGCTCGCCTTTGCGGTAATGTGGTTTGCAAATTGTCTTCGAGTCGCTCACTCGCTTATCGAACGGTCGATTGTTTGCGTAGTATTTGTACGAATTAATCGCTTAATTTATCAAAATATCAATAATGGATAAATAAATCATAGTTTTCATGGTCGACGAGCGTCCGAGCACCCGGAACGATATAAAGGTTTTTATAAAGGAATCCAGGTCCCGGAGCGGCTTCGCTCCCGAGCGCGTCGACGAAGTGCAGCCGCGAGCGTCGCCCGCGTCCGTCGACGACCCCGTCTCCGCCGCCCTAGCCCCGCCGGGGACCGAAGCGTGAGTGTCTCGCTTCGCCCGTCGACGTCCCGAACGATTCGATCTAAACGGGCTCTCCTCGCAGGCGGTTGGCCGAGAGCACGCCCGACCTGGTGCTGGACCTGCCGGCGAGACGCCGCGCCGCCGGCCCCCCGCCCCCGCCCGCGGACACGCCGGCCCCCGCGAGCCCCGTGCCCGCGCGCAACACGCTGCGCGTCGCCGCCAAGTTCGCCGAGCTCACGCTCACCGGGGGCTCGCTGAAACCCGCCCTCGCCGCGAAGCCGGCCCTGTTGCGCCGTCCCACGCCACACCCGGCGCGGCCGCCGCCCGCCCGCCCGACCCCGCCCGAAGACGCGGAGGACTAGGCCGCTGTCGACCCTCCAAGTCACCAGCGCACAACGCGACCGCATTTACAATGTTTCATTAATTAAGTGCTACTCTGTAAGCTTTAACGACGCCCGACTCGCCTCCGACGAGACGAGTGAGTTGCCATTTTGAGATTATATTCTTCGCATCGCGTGTCATTGTGTATATTTTTGTACGCGAGCCGTAACTTTTGTATCGCGCGTAGGCTAATATATTTTTGTACGAATAAACGGTATCCCTATCGCTCGCTGTGTTTGTCCTCCTCTCTCTCTTTCTCTCTCTCGAGATCGAATGAAACACGGCACTGGTAATGAATAATAATTTATTAAGCGAACGAAACGGACGCCTCCTCCGAAGATCAGTAGCGCAGGCAGTGGTCGTGGTGCAGCGCGTGATGCAGCTGAGGCGGCGGAGGCGGCGGCGCGGCGTTCTCCTTGTCGCGCGCGTAGGGCGGCGGCGGCGCGCCGAAGTCGCTCAGCGGCGGCGGCTCGTACTCGTCGCCCGAGCCGTCCGACGCCTCCAGGTAGCCGAAGAGTCGCGCCGCGCCCGCCGCGCGGGTCTCCCTCCGCCGACCGCCGCCCGCCGCCGAGCCGGCCGTGGGCCCCGCCGCGGCGGACGGGACGCCCCCGGCGGATGCGCCGGCGACGCCGCCGCCGCTCGGCTGGGAACCGCCGGGGAAGCCGCCGCGCGTCACGCCGCTCGGCACCTTGAGGTTGCGGTTCTCGACGTGACTGTGGACGGAGAGTGAGACGCGTGAGTGCGTGGGGGGCCCGGGGGCTCGAGCGCTGAAAGGGTCGGATACGCACTGGTGGTCGCGCAGGTGCGCGGCGAGGTGCGCGGCGTCGTCGGCGAGGAAGGGGCACTTGGCGCAGGCCTTCTTGTTGTGCACCTTGTGCACGTGCGTGGCCAGGCGCTCGGCGCGCGCCGCCTTGTACTCGCACAGCGCGCACGCGAACGGCTTCAGATGCGTGTTGAGGTGCCGCTTGAGGCACCAGTTGTCCACGCCAGACCACGCGCAGTAGCAGCACGCGTAGCGCCGCTCGCTCTGGGGCTTAAAGCGATAATCATTCTCAATTCAAGACTCGACGGATGGATTTTTATGTAGCGATTACTGTTTTAAATAAATAAAAGGAAAGATACTTATTGCCCAAGTTTTGTTTGTAAATATTGATAATAGAAAATAAAATAAAAAAATTATGAAAAGATATGCCCATCACCTGATTGCAGGGCCTAACCAAGTTCCTTATTGTAATAAATTAAAACTTTATTACAGTAGCGAACGACGATGGGTAGGCTCTCAGGAGCCGACTACGATTATACACCAGCGACTCGCCCGAAATTCGCAAGAGCAAACTTCTCTACAACTCGATCGCACATGTATCTGGTATTTTTATTATTTCTCTGTCGGCGTTCGGTTTGTGATAATATGCTACTACCTACTTTGAAAACCGAATCGACGTAGAAGTTAGGGGACGAGTGAGCTTACTTTGCGTCGCACGGGGATCGCTGCGGCGGTTTTGTGGGAGGCGGCCGCGCTCTCGGCCTTAGCGAGCGGAGCGCGTTCCGCCTTGATCGGGGCGGGCCGACAGTCCGCCTGGGTCGCCACCGACGAGCCCAGCGTGGCTTCCGTCGCGGCCTTGCCGCCTCCGCCCGAATATTGCGCGGCGCCACTCGACACCACGCCCGCCGCCGCGCCTTTGCCGCTCGCCCGGCGGATTCGGTTCAGGTCGTACGGCTGATCGCGGTGCATGCGAAGGAAGTGTTTCTTGACGTGGTCGGCGCGGTTGAACTGTTTCTGACAGAGATAACAGTGGAAGGGTTTTTCGTCGCGGTGAATGTTCTCGTGGCGCGTGAACAGGTCGCGGCGGTCGGTCGCGTACGGACACGAGCCGCAGGCGTACCGCTTGCCGGCCTCGGCGGCGTTGCCGCCAGCCGCGACCGCGACGCTCTCCCCGACCGGGACGCTCCCGCCGCCACCCGTGTTATCGCCGCTGGCGTTCCCCGTCGATCTTCTCTCGGTTCGAGCCGCTTCCACCTGGAAATATTAAAGATCGTGGTCAACGTGTAGATGAGAGCCCTCGAGGCGAGCCTGACGCACCTTGGTCTTGAGGCGCTGCAGATAGCGCGTGAGGTCGTCGAGGGCCGGGTTGTCTCTGAGCAGGTGGTCGGCGGCCGCGGGATCGGAGTGGTGGTCACGTGCCAGATGGTGTCGAACGGCGCGAGCCCATCCGCTGGCGAAGCCGCAGCCGGCCAGCGGACACTGGAAGGCGCGCGCCTGGGAGTGTGTGCCGAGCCAATGCTCGGCGACGCGCGCCAGGAAACCGACACATTCGCACTCGGTGCACTTGAAGAGTCGCTGCGCGGGGTTGTAGGCGGCGATGCGCGAGTGCGCCCACGCCAGCGGCTCTTCGGCGGCCGTCCAGCGGTCCTCGGCCGTGGGGTCGGTGCGCGGCGTGAAGTTGGCCTGAAGGATGCCCGGGGGTGGGAAGCCGTTCTGCATGAGCGCGGCGAGACCCCAGGCCGTGATGTGCTCCTCGGGACGCAGCTCGTCCTCGGGCAACTCGCGCTCGGCCGCCGGGAACTCGACGCCCACGACGCCGCCGATGCCGACGCCGACGGTCGCCTCCTCGCCGTACAGCTTTTTGGTTATCTCTTTAAACATATCCTCGCAGTCCATCGCGAGAGAGGCCACGCCGGCGCCGCCGTCCATTCTCGGCCTTCGGCGGTTCCGCGCGAACGCGGAAGGCTCGGAGTCGGCGGCCGCGGACGGGCCGCGAGGCCGCCGACGCGTCACCCCGATCGGGACACGGGCGTGAAATGCGGGAGGCGGGTGGGGGTCCGCCTACTCGTCCGGGTGCCGGGTGCTGGCCGCGCGGCGGGTGCGAGCTAACTAGGCGGCGGCGGCCGGCTGCGCCGACATCGATCGCCTTTGCGCGCGCCGCCCGGGCCCCTGCCGCCCGCCCCCCGCGGCACCGCTATCGACCCGCGACCCACACCTACTTAGCTTTTCCCTTTTCTATGGAGAGTAAGTTTTAACTCAATTTAGGTTGCAAGTATAACAATATAAAAACGTTATTGGATAATCGGAAGAATTGTCATAAGTAGTTGTTTCTTACATAAATTCCTATTCAAGCAGAGCACTTCACACCGAAAGTATACATTTCATTTATATATTCATTCAGGTGTATCTAGAATGTTATGAAAAAGTTTATCAAAGAAAGAATAATGGTTCGAAAACCATCCCGCTCACTCGATATTCGCTGTGTTTTTATTCTGTCTATACTAACGGTAAATTGATCAGCGATTGCTTATTATTGTAACAGTGCTGTTAAGCACAAGGTGTAGTGAGAATGCAGGGGCAGGGGGTGGTTCTCGTGAATGAATTAAACACCCCTAACAAAGCTCCCCCGATAGTCGACCCATGCCTACATCATCCGTCCTAGGCCATTAAACATTAAAGGCGCACCGAAGACCTATTTAAGTCGAAGTCCCAGCTAATTACCCATAATATATCCTAATTAGATTTTTTTGTTTAACTCACGACCATTATCAAGAAACGTACAGACGTAATGATTATTTAAGTATCTAAGTATAAATCAGTAACTGTTGGAAACGCGACGAATGTAGTCACCGTTACCTAGCCATAAGGACTGATGCCGAATTTACCATAATATATTTATCAACCGATTAAACAAATACACCAATAAAAACATCGCAACGCGCCTTTAGGTTTCAGACATGAATGAAAATGGCCGATGGCGCGAAGAGCTCGCGCAAAATCGATAGGCGCCGGCGAGAGTGCGGCAAGTGTAGGCGCGCTGCGGGCCTAGTTCATCGACCTGCGCGGCGGAGACGGCGCGCGTGCGCGGCGGGGCGGCGGAGTTTGGCGTCAGTCGCGCCCCGGCCGCGGCCTCTTCCGTCAGTCCGCGCCATGCCGCGCCCGCGACGCCGCTAGCGCGGGCGTGGCCGGCCCGCCGCCCGCCCAGCCCGCCGCAAGCGGGCCGTGTGAAGCCGTGCCGTGCCGATACTCACTCGACGCATCGTGACTGCGAGTTCACCGCTATGCTGTCCCGGAATTCGCTCTAGGAAGCGCTGGTGTCGTCGAATTCGGCCGGAGCCGTCGGTACGTCCCGTCCCGATCCGACCGCGTAGTCGACGTTCGCGTGCGACGCGGTTAGCCCCGCAGCGAACCCCGCTTTCCTCTTCTCAATTCTAGGTTCAGGCAAGCAGGCGGCTCTTCTGGCAGGCGGACGAGTGCGCGCAGATCGGCGCATTTTCTATCCCCGTCTCTCTTTCTCTCTCGTTGAGGCCACTCGTAGAAGATACACATGCCACGGTATCATGGAAAGGTGTCAAGTGGAAAGCGTAAATAATGAAGAACAATGCGTTCCAGATGTGCAGCGTGTCGGTGCCGCGCGGCCCGGCCGCCGCCGCCGCCGCCAAGCCTTGCTGTCTCTGCTGGTGCTGTTGCTGCTCCTGCTCCTGGTGGGTAACCGCACCACTTTTTATTTAATTTCGTAACGCGATTGTCAAATGCTGAATAAATATAATTTTACGCTACTATTACTGCCCACAGCCGATCACCAAGGCCTCCCAATAATATTAATTAAGCGCCTGATCTTAATTTAAGAGCAAACTGGTCACCGACAAAATATTCTCTATGGATCGTGTCCGCGACGTTTTAACATTTTCTTTGAAGTAACTATGTTCCGTCCAAGTTGTCCTTAGGACAGTTTACCACATACATCTCGACAAAAGTGTTTAAAAAACATTGAACACAATCTACAGTTGTTTTAAAATATTATAATATTATGGAAGCTATGACTTGAAAATGTTTCACGCTTTTTATATTATTTTCTTTCTAGTAAATAATAAACGGCCTTTCTTTTAAAGCGATAAGACATCTATCTCACTTAATAAGACGAATATTATTTCAGTGAAACATGTTGCTTTACAGATTTTTCACACTTGTTCCAAAAGGTGGCTAATTACCATTGGCTTTGTTTTGCATTGGCAAGTTGCTAAGTGTGATGTATCGTTTCAGGGCTAAGTGGTAAGTGCGGCCCTCGGTGCCTCACCCCCCGTTCCCTTTTACGTGCGCGACGTCAGTGGTGGGTAAGTGTGACTTATAATCCGAGCGTAGTCGATAAAAGCTGGGACTGTGCAGGTTGGCGGCGCGCGGGCCCGACGGCGGCCCCGGCAGGAAGCCGCGCGACCCCGGCGCTTCGCCCTCCGAGCCGCTGCTCGACGGAGACGCGCCGTGAGTAGCCGCACCTCGCGCACCTCCGCTGCTCCGCCTCTCGACCCCTCGCCCGCTCACCCGCTCACCCGTGTCTCGTTGCAGGCCCACGCTCGACGAGATCCGCGGCTGGGGCGAGTCGTTCGAGCGGCTAATGCGCAGCGCCGCCGGCCGCAAGGTGTTCCGCGACTTTCTCCGCGGTGAGTACTCCGAGGAGAACATCATGTTCTGGTTGGCGTGCGAGGAGCTCAAGCGCGAGACGGACCCCGACGCTGTGGAGGAGAAGGCGCGCTTCATCTACGAGGACTACATCTCGATCCTGTCGCCCAAGGAGGTGTCGCTGGACTCGCGCGTGCGAGAGACGGTCAACCGCAACATGGTCGAGCCGACGCCGCACACCTTCGACGAGGCGCAGCTGCAGATCTACACGCTCATGCACCGCGACTCCTACCCGCGCTTCGTCAACTCGCCGCTCTACAAGGCGCTGGCCCGGATGCCCGCCTCGAACTCTGACTGAGTGACGCCCAGTGTACATACTTCCCACTTCGACGTAAGGTAGTTAATTATCATTGAACGGGTACTAATTTTGTATATAGTTAGGTAAGTGACGCGCGAGAGAGAGGCGCGGGCGGCGCCGAGACGACTCCGCCGCGCCCCTCGCCCCTTCCCCCCGGCCCCTTCCCTTTTCGCCCCTTCTTTCCTCGCCTCCTCCACCCTACGAAACCCTCCCGTCTACATTGCTCGTAAGCAATAATGGTGGACCAACTAAGTTTGCCAGTGAGTCAACGAATAAATCTGTTCATGTATATCTGTGTTTCATTTGAATAATTATAATATGAAAAATGCAATTGATTTATCTTCTAAATGAAATATTGAACGAAGCCGCTACGGCTGTTTAATGCTGTTTCAATACTTATTAGCGACTGCCCGTAAACTCGCCGACCTAGACGTTAAATGTTACCTTAGAATGAAGTATCATGTAGTAAAACTAAACTCGATACAAAAAAAAAATATTCTGCATTTTTAAGAAATATAAATTTTCCTTTACCAAAAGTTGTGTTTAAATTCTCGAAACCCTCTGCTGTTGCCTTCAATGTGATGAATGAATGTGAACCAAATGTCTGTTAAAACATGAGGTAGGTACATAATAATAGATACAAAATAGCACCACAGAGAATTATTTGATATATTCGTAGCCGAAGACATACATAACTCATAACATAATATTATGTTCTGCATTATAACGAACTAAAGATGAACTGAGCTGCGGATCGAATGACTTGTTTGTTGTTTTTGAATGTTCACATATTTTTAATTACTCCTAGAAAATGAAATGCGAAGATGTGAAATTAAAAAAAAACAATAAATTATTTTATTTTATTTATATAACCTTATTTCCTGTTTTTACATTAAATAATACTAATACAATAGAAAACTAAGCTAAAAACATAATACAAACATAACAAGTAAAAACTTAAAACCTAAACCATTTTATAAATAATTATAAATAATGCAATTCTTGTGAATTCAGCCAGTGTGCAACTATAAAATATCTATACATCTATATTATAAATACATCTGTCTCACACGTAATAATATTTAGGGTGCGCAAGACACGTGTAAATGATGCTTCTCTGCGTAGGTTTTTACGCGCCCGAGGCACTGCCCTTAGTTAGTGATTTTTTATAAAACCAAACGTGGGTGTATTTACGTACACGCGTTAGAAGTTATACTGATTCTTTGTCATAAAAAGCTAAAAAATTTTTCAAAAATTAAATTCTACGTTTGAAGAAAAAACACACCAACAATAAGACAATATATAGGTATTCAATATATTGCAAGTTTTATTACAACGCATTATCTAGTTAAATAAAGTTTATTTGAATATCACAAAAAAACTGAAACGTTGACTATGGCTAACTACAGGTGTAAGTTCTTCTTAGTGACGGTGTGCGCGCGCATCGATAAAATTTACTCTCATCATGTTTTCTAACGCGCTAAAAGAAATATAACTTCAAAAGAAGAAAGATCTAACAAGTATTTCTGTAGTTTGTATGTTTATATTATTGTTCCATACCATCTTGCCTTCTTCCCCTTCTTGCTATGAGTTGGTGTTGTCTGATCTTCTAATATATACGTATTAAATCCAAGGTAGGGACCATGATTATACCGAAATCTAGAGATCTGCAAAGATCCAACCAATGTTTAGCAATAAAGAATAGTCAAGATCTTAGAGAACTTCTTCATTTGGGTGGATTTGAAGTTTGAACTAAAGAAATGGTCATCCAACAGCCGCTAATTCTTGGAAACAGTTGATCCTAGCAATAGATCGTCTAATGCTAATCTGGAACTAAAGATTGATGGAACAATAAAGGCACTTGGCGTACAATGGAATTTAGGAAAAGACAGATTTGAGTACAATTTAAACTTACCTTCAATCAATGAAGTGATCACGAAGCGAAGTATTCTGTCTGACATTCAAAAGCTGTTTGACCCACTCGGCTGGATTGCGCCTAGCATCGTTCTGACAAAAATACTAATGCAAGAACTATGGCTGGAAAAGATAACCTGGGCGATGCATTGAATTCCAAAATAGCCAGCAAGTGGATCACATATAAATATATAGATACATAGATACATAGAAAGTTGGGTAGGTCCGACGTGCGCCAACAGAGAGTCCATCGAACTCCATGGTTTCAGCGATGCATCCATCCAAGCATATAGCGCTGTATTATATTGCAGAGTGACATACCCAGACGGTACGAACAAAACGACGCTTATCGCAGCAAGAACAAGAGTGGCTCGAGGCTAGGAGTGGTTTGGAGCTCTGCAGCGCGTTGTTACTCTCAAGATTGCTTAAGCAAGTAAGTCAAGCAATGAGAATACCTGCAACTCAAATTTATGCTTGGACAGATTCGTCCATTGTCCTGGCATGGTTATTTGGAGAGCCAAACAACTGGAAGGTGTTTGTGGCAAACAGAGTTGTTGAGATTACAACCAATGTATCTTGCAGTCAGTGGTATCGCGTTCAAACTCAAGATAATCCAGCTGATGTTGGTTCCAGGGGCATGTTAGTAGAAAATCTTAAAAGGTGTGATTTATGGTGGCTCGGGCCAGACTGGTTACAACAATCAAAGATACAGTTCACTCAACCCAACATAATACAAACAGATATTGAAAGGAAAATAATAAAATACAAAATGTAAAAATAACTAACAACAAAAATAAACAAGAGAAGAGACTACTCACACAGTTTGAAGAATTTTTTTTTTTTTTTTTTTTTTTTTTTTTTTTTTTTTTTTTTTTTTTTTTTTTTTTTTTCTTTTTAATTTTTTTTTTTTTTTAATTTAAAAAGAAAACTAATATATATAGTTAGAAATTAACAAATAAAATTACTAAAAATAACCAAATTAAATTACACGAAATTAACCACAAATTTAACAACAATAGTAACGTCCTATATCTAGTGCGAGCGTCGAAGAAGTGCGCCCGACCATACAGCGCGCCGTGCTTATATAGCCTGAAAACCAGTTTAGTCCAGTATACCCCACTGCTACACGTCACTTGACTTTTTACAGCTTATTCGGCCTCTCCTGACGACGGTGCGTCCTCGCCCGTGTGATGATAGGCAGGTTGGCATGTTGAAACTTGACCTGCTGATGACTCTTGTATCACGTGCGGTGGTTGTGGTGAAGGACTATCGTCATCATCAGCGCCACCTAAAAATTACATCATTTTTGTTATTATAACGTTAAATTAACATAACTTCATCGAAAGTAAGAGCGCATCCATTACTTTCGACACAACATTAGTTCATTTTTTTTTTTTATTTTTTTTTTACATAGCAAGAGCGTCTCCATTGCTATCAACAGTAAGAGCGACTCCATTACTGTACATCACACTAAGCAAGAGCGACTCCATTGCTTTAACAGTAAGAGCGACTCCATTACTGTACATCACACTAAGCAAGAGCGACTCCATTGCTTTAACAGTAAGAGCGACTCCATTACTGTACATCACACTAAGCAAGAGCGACTCCATTGCTTTAACAGTAAGAGCGACTCCATTACTGTACATCACACTAAGCAAGAGTGACTCCATTGCTTTTGATAGTAAGAGCGACTCCATTACTATCACACAAGACTCCCGCAGGTCTTTACCAAAATAGTTACTACCTATATGATAAGCAGTTCTAATAAAATGACAGTTTTCACAAACATTTATCAACATACATAAGTTTTGAAAAGGCAAGTAAAAATTACTTACTCTCAAAGAATGCGGCACACACATCAGGGGTCCATTCCCCGCGCCAGGGCAACATGTATTCCGCGGCAGCTTTACCATAAGAACCAGCGACTAATTTTAGTTCATATCTGTCCTGCGACAACGTCGCTAAAACCACATATGGTCCGCGCATACAGGAGTCTAGCTTACCAACAGCTTGGCACAAATGCAAAATCGCCGCCATTGAAATGCACACCCTTGCGAGTCAACCTCGCAATGCACGATGTCTTCATATCTTGACCATTGCTAATGACTCGGCATAGATACTCGATCTCCGTAGTCTGAAAGTTACATTTT
This sequence comes from Pieris rapae, assembly GCF_905147795.1. Classification (NCBI taxonomy): domain Eukaryota; kingdom Metazoa; phylum Arthropoda; class Insecta; order Lepidoptera; family Pieridae; genus Pieris; species Pieris rapae. The sequence continues at coordinate 11,006,617 of NC_059514.1, forward strand.
TTTTTTAATTAATGAAAAAGCCTGCCTGGGTCCCTTACCCTTACCCCCATCTCTGACACATCATGTAATGTACCTAAACCCTCTTCTATTGTTTTACTAGGTAATAATACGTCATATACACAATTACAACACACAAGGGCTCTGCCTAATCTATGTAAAATCGTAACGTATTTACTCATAATGACCCTCAGGTGTTACGAATCTCGGGAGTGGTGTCGATTTTTTTATTTAATTTTATCTGGTGAAAGCCAGTAGCCATATCAAGGTAAATATAATAGGTAGCTTTACCTAGCCAAACAATATGGTCCTCAATTAACGGAAGCGGGTATTTTAACTGTCTTTGAGTTTTAAGTTTAAAGTCGACACAAAGCCTATCTGAATCGCTTTTTTTCTTTACAAATCTCTATCTCTAATTATTTATTGATTTAACACATCTTTTATGATATCTCTAACGCGTAATTTTTCATCACACGACATTTTATAAGGGCGGTAAACTATAACTAATTTAGCCTACCGCTCGACTCGGAACGCTGTCGAACAAAACAGTCCTCCGTTTTATGTCCTACCTTCTTACAAAATGTGCAAATAATTTTGATATTAGAAAACTGCCTTTTTTCTAAACTTGAATTGTTTGTAGATTGAGTCTCTGGTGCGGTTTCATACTTAGTTTTTTTTTTAGGACACAAAATTTGTATATGACCAATTTCCCTACATGAAACATGAACAGTTAATATTAGACTGAAAATTATCTCGTTTTCCGAAATTATCTCGCAAATTTGGCCTTTTAACGTGATTTTGTATTATAGAGCGCGGTTCTAGGGGCTTGGTATATAATGAGAGGAATTTAACTAAGCCTTCCGATGATAAATTAGCACAAGTCGCGGCGGCGCGAACTTGTGGGTCCTTAATACCCCGAATAACTACTGCGACAATTAACTTTTCACTCATTCCTCGTATAACACGCAATACATGAGATAACTATCAGAGTCTGTTGTCATTACGTCGAATAAAATATTTGCTAAGTCGCTACGGAAAAAGCTATTTAAATTCTCTCAACTATGATCATTACTAAGCCACTCATTTAGCCACACTTTAGCATCCCCTTTCAAACAGTATCCAATCAGAGATACACACTCACGGTCATCCCAATAATTAGACAACCGCGCAGTCTTCCTGCTCACACCATATATCGAAATATTTGAAAGACGGATCAAAATTAGAAATATAAATGGAGTTAGATCTTACCAGAATTGTGCTCAACGCACTTACTAGTTTGTCGGTCACCTGATTAAGTACCAGATCAGTGCTTGACTCGCATGCGCTGCTTGAACTTGGCACCGGAGCGTTCTCAGTACCATTGTGCGAACCGTCAGTACCAGGTGGTAACGAGTGTCACTTAAGGAAGAAAGCAGCAAATCCGATGGTGTTGCGCATGTCGGTGCAAAGGCCCGATCCCCTCGCGGTGGTGTTGCTGAGCACTGTTGTGGTGACACCACTGGTGGACATAGCTCAGTCGCTTGCGTCGGTTGACGGTTTAATATCGACTGTAACGTTTCTTCAAGCCCAGAGACGGGCACACCGTCATTTTTTTACGTGTTCACCGCCTACCCTCCATTATTTTTATTAAACGTATAACACTCGCGTTTCAAACTGACTAAAATAAAACCACGTGGGCGTTAATTTAAACTAATCAGAAATGAGAACGAATCCCACTACTGAAGTTAGAAATTAACAAATAAAATTACTAAAAATAACCAAATTAAATTACACGAAATTAACCACAAATTTAACAACAATAGTAACGTCCTATATCTAGTGCGAGCGTCGAAGAAGTGCGCCCGACCATACAGCGCGCCGTGCTTATATAGCCTGAAAACCAGTTTAGTCCAGTATACCCCACTGCTACACGTCACTTGACTTTTTACAGCTTATTATATTGTATATAACTAATATTATATTGTATAATATGACAAAATAAGATATTGTTAAAAAAAAAAATGTTTTGGGGTCATGATAATAGATGGCGCCAGATGAAAAAATAAATTTTGTTAAAATGCGGTATTGTTACATGGCAACAACGCCGTAAGACGTCGATGATTATCTATTACGTCTTCGACGGGTTAGGTTAGGTTAGGTTTTTTTTTTTTTTTTTTTTTTTTTTTTTTTTTTTTTTTTTTTTTTTTTTTTTTTAATTGGCTAGTAGGCCTACCTCCCCGGCGACTTCCGCCCCGGGGCCGAGGAAGCTAAGCTTAAGTAATTTTTTCAGTAAAAAGTTTTATTGAATTTAAACAATGTTTTTTGTGGACATGAGTGAGGTGGCTGAGGGTCGGTTATGCTATTTGATACATGTTCTTTCCCTCAGCCACCTGCGTAGAGTCCGCGTCTTACAAACTACTTATATATAAAACAAAAAGAAGAAATTATTTAAACATCGAGAAAACAAAAGTAATAAAAGAAAAAGAAAAAGTATAAAAGTAGGTTTACAAAATATCTTATGTTAAGTTGATGGGAACATAGTTGTATGAGTGACGATGATGGGATGATGGTACATATATTGATGAATACAAAAGTGCTTAAATCTAACAAGGTACATATATTGATGAATACAAAAGTGCTTAAATCTAACAAGGTATGTTTATGTGGCGTATATATTTACATTAAAACATTAAGACAGTTATTGATATGTGTACACAAAAGTTGCTTATAAAATAGAGGAAAAACAAACAATTATAGAGTTATAAAATTAGAATAATAACAAATAGTGACATTTTAGTGGATATCAGGTGGGGTGGATGACGATCAGCCAGTGGAGGGTGGGTTGTTGAAGTCTTTTAGGGAATTAATAATTTTAGTTGCTAACTTTAATAATGACTGTATTGTTTGCGGTTTATTGTCGGATAGGGAGTAGGGATTTTTACATTTTCTATTTTTCTGTGTGTGTTCGTGTCTGATGTGTGCAAAGCGTGGACATTCCTCGATGAGGTGTTGAAGTGTCTGAGTGGTGTTGGAGTCGCAAGGGCATGTATCGTTGTCAGTGATGTGGAACCGTTTTAGATGATCTTTGGCGAAGGAATGTCCAGTGAGTAGTTGAGTGGTTTGAAAGGTGATGGGGAATTGTTGGGTGAATCTTTTAATTTTGTGTATGTCTTGTAAAATGTTTTTTGTGTAATTGGCAGTTGGTTCATTGTTAAATCTCTTCTCCCATGTTGCTATTGTTTCTAATTTGGCCCTTGTCTTAATGTAAGACATGGGGCAATCATTGAATGTGTATTTGAGGTGTGAGTTTGCAGCCGATTTGGCTGCCAAGTCAGCCTCCTCGTTGCCAATGATGTTGTGGTGTCCTTTAACCCATTTGAAATGGATTTGTGTGTTTGTGTTGGCGCTGATGGCTTTGTGTATATGCGTGACTATTTTGTGTGTAGCGTTGGGTTGGGCAATTGTCTGAAGGGCAGCCATGGAGTCTGAATTAATTGTGTAAGTGTATGTGTTTTTGTTGGCGTCTTTTTGTGAGTGTGTGATGGCCCAGTCGCATGCCCCTTGTATGGCAAGCAGTTCAGCCTGGTATACGGTGCAGGTGGGGTGTAGTTTTCTTTTCCATCGGTGTATGGCGGTGTGAGTGTTAGGGGAGTACGCAATAAACGCGGCTCCCGTCTGTCCATTTTCCTGTTTGCTTCCATCCGTGAATATGTTAATGTTGTTTGTAAGGTGTGTGTTGAGGTTATTTTTGTAAGTACTGAATTTTAAAAGCGGTCTGGAAGCGGGGTGTAAGAGTTCGGTGTAGTGTGTAGGCTGTTCGATGGTGATGTCGTCAGGAATGTATCTGCTGACGCCCCTAATGCGCGCCCTCTCAATCTCACATGATTCAAGAACCTTGAGATCAAGCGGCACGAATCCCGCTATTGCGATCGCAGCGTTAGTAGATACATTTCTGAACGCTCTGGTGGTCTTAATGGCGAAGCCGCGTTGGGTTTTTAGAAGTAGCTTGCGATTATATTTTTTAAGTGCTGCGTGGCCCCAGATGGAGGCCCCGTACGTGATAATGGGTTCTATAACCATTTTATATATTGATTTGATGTTCTCGGGGTGTGGTCCCCAAGTGGGTCGTGTGTAAATGGATAGTTTGTTGAATAGTTGGGTTGCTTTTGTGGTTATGTGTTCGATATGGTGTTTGAATGTTAACTTGTTGTCTAAAATGATGCCTAGGTATTTAATTTTGTCTGTGAATTTAAGTGGGGTGTTGTTGAAGATTAAGCTGCAATTCTGTGCTGGTTTGGAGAAGGCCATTGTCTGGGTTTTGTCGGGTCCGAACTGTAGTTTGACTCCATCGCCCCATTCTTTGATGATTTTCAGTGTGTGGTTAGTTTTGTCCTCTATAGTTTTGATGTCTGTGTCTGTAGTTAATATTAGAACGTCGTCGGCGAAGGCTTGGATGTGGCACCCTGATGGGAGTGGTGTGTTGAGTAGTGTGTTAAGGATAATGTTCCAGAGTATAGGGCCGCATGCCGACCCTTGGATACATCCCTTTTGTGTATTGCGAGTGGTTCGTGTGTTGCCCATTTGGTGTGTAACTGTTCTATTTGTGAGGTAGTTTTGAATTAGTTTGAATATATTGTGTGGGCACTTTACCGCACGTAATCCGCTCAATACCGCCGGCCACCAGGCGTTGTCAAACGCGGCCTTAATATCGAGGGATACGGCTATGATGTGTTGTTTGTGCTGTTTGGCGTGATTTATTGTGTCTAAAGTTTTGTGTAGAGCGTGTGTTGTACCAGTTTGTTCGGTGAAACCGAATTGAGCTCGGTTTAGCAGTTTTTGTTTATGCGCGTTGAAGGTGAGGCGTTTAGTAAATAGCTTTTCTAGTACTTTCCCGAACACGGGGATTAGTCCTATGGGTCTGAATGAGCTTAAGTTTGTGTAATCGTGTTTGTTGGGTTTGGGAATTATTTTTATTACTGTTTCCTTCCATGGAGTCGGAAAGTGTGCTATTTGTAGGCAGCGGTTCATGAGTTGTGTGGTTAGCTCTGGGTAATTGCGTGCAAAGACCTGGCAGATGTCACTGGTGAGGTGATCATTGCCCGGTGCTTTGGTGTGACTGATGGAGTCGAGTGCTGCTATAATTTCGGATGTCGTGAAGGGAGGGTCGTCCTCCGTGTCGGGTAGTATACCAGAATTGTTGCGCATATTTGTGTGTCTGGCGTCCGTGTCTGGGGTGTCGTCGGGATAAAAATGTGTGAGTAATGCCTGTGATGTCTCCTGTTCGTTGTTTGTAAATTTATTGTTGACCTTAAGGGTGCGGGGTTGGATGTTGTTGTTAGATTTTAGTAATTTGTTGGTGATGGACCAGACATCTTCTGCACCTTGCGACTCGCAGAAATGTTTGAAGTGTTCGGTGGATGTCTTTCTGATTGTATTTGTGTATGAGAGTTTAATTTCGTGGTATTTGTTTAAGAGGTCTGTAGGGGGTGTCTGTTTGTTTTTGGAATATGTGTGTATTTTGTGGTGTAGTTTGATGCATTGTTTCTTAAGTTGATCTAGGCTTTCGCTCCACCAGGGTGCTTTGGGTTTTGTGTGTCCTGTTTTAAGGGCAAATGAGTTGTGGCAGGCGCTGTTTATGGTGTTGGCGAGGGAGTATACAAATTGGTCTAGTTGATCGGGTGTTAGGGTCGATATGTTTATTTCTGTTATTTTATCTTTAATCATTGCGGTGTGTAGTGTTTCTTTAAAGGTGTGCCAATTGCCTTTGCTGGTGTTGTATTTAAATGTACTGCTATTCATGGTGTGTGGAATAGGGTCTGTTCTACAGTCTAGTTTAAATTTAATTGGATTGTGTTGTGTTGATGGGAACAAACGTTGTTTGACTTCCCATTTGTGTATGTGATGGTATGTGTGTATTGATGTGAACGTGAGGTCGATAATGGATGACCTCTCCGTTCCGTGTGTTATTGTTTCAAATGTGGGTGTGTTGCCTGTGTTGTTTATGTATATATTATTGGAATTCATAATATCTATCAGTTGCTGTCCCCGGATGTTGTTTCGAGAGCTGCCCCAGATTTGGTGCCACGCGTTAAAGTCGCCGCCAACTATAATGTTTGAGTTGGTGTATGTTTTTATGAATGTGTCCAGTGTATCTAGCGTGTTGTTAGCGTCGGTTTTTGGTTCAACGTAAACCGATGCTATGTATAGTGTTCTTGTCTTTGTGGGTATAGCGATAACCACTATATTCCCTGTGGTGAATTGTGAGATGATGTGTGCGTTTATGTCTGTACTGGTTATAATGCAGGCTTTCGTTGTGTCCGCCGAATCGGACTGAAACACGCGGAGTCCTGCAATGTTTTTAACTGTGTTTTTGTTTGTGTATGGTTCGGATATAATGGCTATGTCGAGTTTATTTGTGATGAAGTGGTGTTTAAGTTCTTGTGTAGCGTTGCGAGACCGGTCTAGGTTCGCCTGTATAAACTTGATGTTTTTATGCATGTTTTATATATAGTTGACCTTGGCCTCTACGCGGGCACGCATTGCGCTAACTTTGGGGCACCTTTCCGAGTCGGCTCGATGTTGTGTGTTAGTGTTTGTTTTGAACTGTGCGTTGTGTTCGTGGCAATTGGCACACCTGTGTGATTGTGGTTGTTCTTTGCACTCTGCTGTGGGGTGATTTGCAGAGCACTTGGCGCAAGTGGGTGTGGTAGCGGGGCAGCGGCTCTTCGTGTGTCCGAAATTTAGGCAGTTTTGACACTGCCTAAATGGTGAAAAATTGCCGCTGTGGACCCTTTGCATGCCTATGTTAATTCTGCCTATATCGGTAAAGGCCTTCCAGGCAGAGGGGGTGGTGTTTAGAACCACATTGTAAAGAGTGTGGTTTCTGTTAACTGTCTTGAATTTGACGCTGAAAGTGTGTTCAACCAGTGTGTGGTTCTGGTCTTTAATCGTGTTAATGAGTTCTGCTTCGCTCGTGTTTTTGTTTATCCCTTTGAGAATTATCATCGGGTCGACCCGCTTTTCTTCCTGGGTTTTTATTGCGCTATGTTTCTGTAATTGTGTGAGTGTGTGCAATTTGTGCTCGTCTTTTTCGAAGACGAGCTTCACTTTGTTTTTCGATAGTGGTGTCACCCTGATAGGGGCATATCCCCCCTGCCGGAAGTTGGCCGTGCTTCTAATTTCGGTGATTAATTTCTCAGTGGTGTCGAGGCCCTCTCCGGATACAACAACAGAGGGACCTGCAGGGGGTTTGGGGGCTGCGGTAGCCTTAGCGTAAGATTTATAAATGTTGTGCGGGTCCGCCGCCGCAGGCTGTGGTACCGCCGGTGTAGGTCGCGGTTGCGCTTTTAATGCCCTGGAGTGTTCCTGCAGGGCCCTGTTGCTCTCCTCGAGTAGCCGAGAGTGGGCCTCTAGCTTGTTTAGGAGTAGTGTATTATCGACGGGTGGTGTATTGTTGCTTGTGTTATTGTCGATGCTATTGGCCGGAGGTGTGAGGGGTTTGGAAGGGGAGGGGGTGGTAGGGTCTAACATAGCGACGACTCCGAAGAGACCGTCGATTGTCTCCGTAATTATAGTTTTAAGCTCACTCTTGAGGTTACGAGAGAGTGAAACCGCGTTCAGGCCTTTGAGTCTGAAACTCCTCGCCATCTCCATGTAGGTGGACTCTGCGGGGGGAGCTTCTCGAGTGAAGGCCGGACTTAGATTGTCCACCAGATTCCGCCTAGCGGTTGTAAAGGATGTTTGGGGAGATGGTGGGGCGGTGGTTGTGATTTTGGGTGGGGTGCGGGGTAGCATTATTTCGTGATGGGTGGGGGGGGGTCGGAACTGGATCTAATCTAGTGGTCTGGAATCGCCTTGAAAAGCCGATTCGAATGATATGTGACTCGGGGGGGTGCGGAGGGGGGGTGAAAATTTAAGGGGCGGGGGGGGGGGAAAACTCAACCTGGGGGTTGAAGGGTGGGTTTGCGGACAACTGTATTACTATATTATTGTTTGGCTTGGAGAGGCGGTTTGAATGAGCCCAAGCTCGGTGTGTTTCTGTGTATGTGGATTTGGTGTTGGAGATGAGGCTGGTAATCCACCCTACCTGGTGCTTCCGCACGGGATAACTCCCGCACCGCTGCACTGCTGATGCTGGAGTTTGGTGTCGTCTAGAAGCCCGCGACGAGGTCTGCCCGATGGTGCTGGTGAGGAGGCAGTTCCTGGTGATCACCAGGAATTTTGGCTCCTGGTGGAGCTGGTGATATGTGGTGAAGAAGCGAAGAAATCGGTTCCGGAGCAGGAAAGAGTTGCGGATACGATGAAGTCAAAGTTTTATTTTTATCTGAAGAGGATCCTGTGCAAACCCTGGGTTAAGGTTACAATTGCTAATAACTCAGGAACTATTAAGCGGAAAATGAAAATCTATATGCCGTCTGATGCGCCAGACGACGCCGGTTCTGCTGTTATGGTGTTCGAAAACCCAGGGGCGTTAGAACGCAAAATATTTACAATAATATTGTTTTTTCCAGGTTTCAGGGGCTATCAGTGCTCCGATCTCCAAAAAAGATGTGTCTGCGGATAGCTGAAGTAATTGCGCGCCGTTCTAAATGTGTCTTGTTGATAAATACTGAAGCGCCGCGATTTGGCGACTGAAAAACCAGTTTTCAGCCGCTGAAAAATCCAGTTTCAGTCGGATTGATGCAATATTGATATCAAACGACGCGTCTTGACAAGGGCTATCGTTTGATGTATAAAAAAGATATGGTTGTAGATCGTTATAAAAAGTTATTTGAAATTTACCACTGTAATGTCTGCCAAATCCACAAATATGTGTCCTTATCGACCAAAATATGGTCGAAAAACGCACCACACTGCACTCTATCTATTAGAAGTCACTTAAGAATTTTCACTGCACTGATAATATTTTTAAAATCGAAAAAACTGAAATTTTTAATGTTTTTGGTCGAAAAAAAATCGAAAAAGAAAACCTGGGATAATGAAAATAGCACTACACGATAGAGCGGAATTTTCCGCGTCTTTTGACGTATAACACACTGCACTTAGTACGCGGGAACTATTTTTAAAGATTTTTCTTAACTTTGAAAAGGCGCGGAGCGACGTGGAGTCGACCGTTTTTCGTGGCGTCTGGACGCGGACTGGGTTAGGTTAGGTTAGGTTTTTTTTTTTTTTTTTTTTTTTTTTGCACCTAATAGCCTACACCCCGGGCGAAGTTTTCCCCGGGCCGTGGAAGTTCGATCTAGATTGAAACGCGTGATTGTGTGATTTTTATTTCGAAAAAATTGTAGTAAAATATAATTTAAATACTTAATGTCTAATTATCTTATACATTTTTTTGGTCATTACACTTAGTTTAACAGTTTCCAGTGTGGCAGCAGCACGCCGCGTCCGAACGCGACACCGAGCCATCCGTCAGTGTCGCAGGGGTGTTACAGTCCCTGTTCTGTCTGCGGACACTTTGCACGATCTTGTTGCAAAACTCTTCCAGGCATGTCCGCAGGTCGCCGCGGGACACGAACTGTGGGAGCTGGTCTTCCGTTAATGAGATTCCAGTTTTCTCCCCCACCTCGTGCCTCGCGACCCCATACATGGGACAACTAAGCAGACAGTGCAGGGACGTTTGCGGCGTGCTGTTGTCACAGGGACACGTCGGGTCACGTCTTAGATTAAATCTATGTAAATAGCTAGCGAAGGGACCGTGACCCGTCATGACATGGACTAAATTCCTGTTTGGTCTGTTTTGTTTTATAAAATTATATGCAGTCTTTATGTCAGGGAGGAAAGTCTTTGTCACAAGGCCCCGCTCACTCTCACCATACCTATGCTCCCACTCATTTAGTGTTTCTTTACGTATTTCCTTTTTTTATATATGATATAGGGCATCTTGTATATGCCGCCTTGGTCTTCAACTTGTTGGCCGCATCTCTAGCGAGGTCGTCGGCTCTTTCATTACCGGCCAGGCCACAATGGGCCTTTATCCAGAACAGCCTTACTTCTCTGTTATTCTTCTTCGCGGTTTTAAGTTGGCTTCTTATTTTTACTATAAGTGGGTGCCATGAATTGCCACCAACAACCGCCTGTAACACCGATCTCGAGTCGGAGTATATAGCGCTGGTCCTCACGTTCGCAGTGTTTATAATGCGTACAGCTGCCGTCAGAGCGAGTGCCTCCGCCTGAAAGACCGTACAGTAGGGCGACAGCTTGAATTTACCCGATTTAATTTCGGTGCCGTTTTTCCAACAGGAAAAAGCGGCACCGACATCTTTGTCATTCTTGCTGCCGTCCGTGTAGACTTGTATTAGTCCCTCCGAGCTAGTCTTTAACTCCTCATCATTTGTGATCAATCCGTAGTGCAACTGCGGCTCTTCTGCGGGGTGATCCATTTGGCAGTATTCTGCCTTGTTCTCGACCTCTATATCGTCCTTGAGGCCCTCCCAGTGGCCCTTTTTCGCCATGTAGAGGGTGGCTACTTCCTTTATTCGAAGGTCCAGTGGGAGAGCCCCGGAAAGAGCTAGGGCCGCGTTCAAGGACACGGTCCTGTTTGCCCTAACGATTTTTTGGGTGAAGCCTCTTTGGATCATGTTAAGCTTTTTCCTGACGCATATTTTCTCTGCTGCCCCGGCCCATGCTGCTGCTGCGTAGGTAACGGTGGGCTCCACCACGGCTGTGTAGATTGTGGAGACTATATCCGGGTGTAGCCCCCACGTTTGTTTGGCCGCCTTTGCCAACTGTTTATATAGGTTGGCTGCCTTGATGCATATGTTTGACACGTGGTTGTTAAAGGTGAGTTTACTGTCCACTGTCAGGCCAAGTATCTTTATTTTACTCGCCAGTGGGATTTCCGTCCCGCGCATTGTGAGTCTCGGTGCGTCGTACTTGACCTTATTTGTTACGATCATCGCTTGAGTCTTTTTTGGTCCGAATATTAATTTGTTATTTTCTCCCCATTTTTGGGCCAGTTCAAGCGCTTTGTTGCCCTTCCTCTGGACTTCCTCTCCACTATCGCCTTCTACTATTACCAACACATCGTCAGCAAATGCCTGGCAATATAAATTATTGTCAGACATTTGCTCCAGTATCGGGTCCAATATAACATTCCAGAGCAAAGGGCCGCTTATAGAGCCCTGCACGCAACCCTTTGTGGTGATTTTTTCGACTTCTTCTCCAGCGTAGCGTAGTCTTACCTTACGACACTGGAGATAGTCGTCATAGACCCTTCTGAGGTTGACAGGACATCCTTCTTCGGCTAGGCGCATACGTATTTTTGGCCACCAAGCGTTGTCGAAGGCACCCTCTATATCTAATGAGATGATCAGCGTTATTAATTTTTCTTTTAGGTTCTTACGTACTCGGTGCATTAGAGTATAGAGGGCGTCCTCGGTGCTCCGTTGCGGCATGAACCCAAACTGCCTTCTAGAGAGCTTTGGCACGAGGTACCACTTCAATCTTTCAACCAACATCTTTTCAAAGATCTTCCCCATCACGGGGAGGAGGCCGATGGGTCTATACGATTTCGGTTCCGTGTAGCTTGGTCTTCCTGGTTTTCTCAGAATCACCACCGTCGCCTCCTTCCATTGTTTTGGGAACGACCCGGTTTCTAGGGCTTTATTTATGATTGCTCGGTACACTTCAGTCTGGCTCTTGATGGCTTTCTCGCAGATGTCGGCTGTGAGACCGTCCCCGCCCGGCGCCTTTTTAGGGTTGAAGCTGTTTACGGCTCTTTCTATCTCAAAACTTGTAAATGGTGGGTCGTAAATATCATTATTTCTTGAACCATCATTCACCCGCTCTGCATCTGCTCGTACTAGCCTCTGTTCTTTTGTATCCTCTCTTGGTTCATCCGGGGGGTAAAACGTCTCCGCAAGAAGCATCGCGGATTCTTTGGGGTCGTAGTGTTTGCCATTTACGACAAGGGGAATATCCTCTGCTCTTTTTGTTGTGCGGTTTACTACTCTATAGATCCCTTGCCACATTCCTTCTCTTTCCTGCCTAGTACAAAAGTTTCGCCAGCTCTCTGTTCTCGCTTCCATGACGATTTTTTCATATTCTTCTTTTTCTTTTAAATATTCTTGCACTACTCTTTCCCTGCGAACTTGTGCCGCGCATCTGATGCGCCTTTTCTTTGTTTTTACCATTTTCCTTCTTCTATCCAACTCCTCATTCCACCAAGGCAAGATGTTTGTTTGTCTCTTTTTTACCTCTGGGACGGCCTCTTTTGTGGCTGCTATCGTCGCTTCCGTGTATTTGTCTACCATTTCCTCTAGCTGTTTCTTATTTCTTACTTTGTTAATTGTTTCTATATTTACTTGGGCTTCTTCCAAGAGCTCATTTAATCGTCTTCCAAAGAGTGACCAGTCTGCCTTCCTGGTGTTGTATTTTCTGGTGGTTCGTTCTGTTTTCCTTCCTTCTGATCTCTCAAGCCTCATCTTAAACGTTATACCGTTATGATCGGAGCTCACCATTCCCTCCTCCACAGTCCATTCGTCTATAACCGTCAATAAATCCGTGGTGCATGCGGTAATGTCCACGTAGCTTTTGAATCTCTTGCCCCCCCTTATAGTGTCAAAAGTGGGTAGGTTGCTGTTATTTAATATTTCAAAGTTCATACTGTGGAGGGTTTCTGCTATGAGCTCACCTCTATGGTCGACTATAGGGCTGCACCACCAAGGACTCTTTGCGTTTGCGTCGCCTGCCAGTAACACTCTCTTTTTGGCCCTACTGCATATTTTCTGTATCCGGTCTATATGAGGCTGGACGTCCTTGGGGTCTGGCTCAAGATAGAAGGATACCAAGGTGATCTCCCAAGCCGCCGTACGCAGCATGACTACTACCACGTTTGGCGTTGTCAGTTCGAGAAACTGGATCACCTCGATCTTTTCGTCAAAAACGAAGATCGCAGCCTTCGTCACGGTCGCTCCCACCTGCTGATGCTGATACACCCTGACGCCCGACGGTTCCTTGACTCTCCCTTCGGATCCAATATACGGTTCTTGAACGAGAGCTGCGAGGATACCTCTGTTTTTTGCCTCCAGCCAGAGTTCGTTTTGAGCTAGTTCTTTACGCTGGAGATTTGCCTGGCACATTAGATAGCCGAATTGTGTCTTGTTGGTGCCTTTAGCAATATGCTACCGAGCTGCGTGCCAGCATGTCCCACCTCCTTCGCATTGGGCACTCGAGATCGAAGGCATTGTGCGCGTCTGAGCTGTTTTTTGCCTTTCGGCAGTTCACGCACTTTGCTGGTACTCCTGCTGTGTGTTCGGGGCAGTCAGTCTTCAAGTGCAGTCCCCCACAATGTGAGCAGGTTGGGTCGGCTTCTTTGCAGTGTTTCCGTCCGTGGCCGAAACCCAGGCACCTCGAGCACTGTATGAGTGGTGACTGGTCTTGTACCCATACTCGCTGCAGGTCTATGTGTACTCTCCCCGCTTCTGTGAGCTTTTTCCACACTTGCGGGGAGACCTGCAGTACTATGTTTTCAGTGTGCGGATTTCTGGCACGCCTCCGGTATTTTACGGCTATTTTTATCTCCTCTTGCAAATCTTTAAGTAGGTTCTGGTTTTGGATTTTGATTGCGGCCACTACTTCCTCGTCAGTATGGCATTTTATAACATCTCTGAGGACGACCAGTGGGTCCTTGGTGGTCGCCGTTTCCACTACGAAGGATGGGTCAGTGTTTAAGCGGTCTGTTATTTTACCGAGTCGCTCCGTAGTGGTACAGCCTATGACTATTCTTTGGTCTTTAATTTTCCTTATTTTGTCGACGTTAAGTCCCGTATTCTTTGCATCTACGGTATTCCTGATGCGCTCCAACAGTTCGCCGCTCGATTCAAGGCCTGTCGATTTTATAATGATTGAGTGCATAGGCCCTTGTCTGTACGACGTTTTTATTGTTTCGCCTTCGCTAATTATATTATTTCTACCTTTGGGCGTTGCCGCTTCTGCGTAAGTCATTCTTCTCTCCTCTTCCTCACGTCTGTATTCCCTCAGTTCTTTTCTTACTTCTTCTACCACCATCATGTTTCCTTGTCCTTCACTGGTGGCTTTAAAGGCTTTTACTTCCTTTCTTAATAGTTTGCTGGTCTCCTCCATCCTGTCGTTTTCTCTTTTCAGCCGGTTAATTTGTTCTTCTAGTTTGTACATGTCGCTTTTCTTGATTTGCGATGTGGTGTCTATTTTGTATGTTGTGTTAGCTTCACCTTCTTTTTCTACAGTTTCCTCACATTTCCCTTCATTTTCCTTTTTCTTGTCTCTTCCTTCCTTCAATTGTGCATCGGCCTCTTTTATTAGCTCGTATAGCCGCTTTACTGCTGAGGTGACTGCTGCCTTGATTTCGCCCTTTAAGTTGCGGGCGGCGTCAAGCTGCAGAAGAGCGCTTTGCTGCAGTGCTGCGGCTTCGGTGAGCATGTTTTTATATAACTTTTGTTTTTTCGGGGCTTCTGCGCTCCTAGCTATAGCCGCCTCCAGATCTCCAATGCTTTTTCTCACCGCTGGTGTCAAGGCGGGTGTTGGTGGCTGTGTGGAGGCCGGTCCTTCTTTTTCCTCTATGGTATGGGTTTGAGGAGCGGTGACCTTTGTCGGAGTGCGAATACCGAACATTTTGTTTTTAAAATCACGCGTTAGTAGGCTATGGTTTGTCAGTCTTTAAAATGGAAACGTATTAAACGAAAATAACTAATCAGTAAATATAAAATTTTCAGTAGATAACTTAGTCTAGGGTCTACTCCCAAAAGGGTAGTAGCCGTGTCACAATACAATATTATTTATTCAGTATTACACTATTTTGTAAAACTTAGTCTAAGGCTTCCCCAATAGGGTGAAAGCCGTGTCAATAAAATAGTTTAGATAAAATAAATATAATCTAGGGTCTACACCCAAAAGGGTAATAGCCGTGTCGGTATACAATATTTATATTCAGTACTACTCTACTTGGTAAGACTTATTCTAAGGCTTCCCCAATAGGGTAAAAGCCGTGTCAATAAAGTAACTAAGACAAAAATATATATAGTCTAGGGTCTACCCCCAAAAGGGTGGTAGCCGTGTCAAAGAACTTATATCTAAGAGGGGTTTCCAAAAGGAGAACCCCTGTCACTTAACCTAATATCACAGTCCTGGTACCTTCGGGAGCGGTGTATCGCTTGTTTTAATAAAGGCGCGCGAAGGACCACCTGACCTTGCCTTATTTGTATGTGTGTGTGTGTGTGTGTGTGTGTTGGTGTGCCTTAGCACGTGTGCACCTACTCGGAGGATCCGCTGCAATCAGCGGAGTCGAATAAGGTGCTATACTTGAGTTCCTGAACGTGTATTTGTATGTGTGTATGCCGGTGTGTGTGTGTGTTAACTCGAATGTAGAAATGGACAGCCACAGTCTTCTCCCCGAATCGCGAGGAGTTGAACGAGCCGTCACACTTGTGTGTTTATGTGTGAATTGTGTCTTAGTGTGTTTGTGTGTGATAACTGTGTGTACGTGTGCTTGAGTGCGCTGTAAACGTACTCAGTCGACTTTGCTTTTTGCGGGGAGTCGAAAGAGCCGTCACACGTGTATGTTCCGTGAGGTTGAAATTTTTCAACCCCAGGGGGTGAGGTAGTAGGGCGAGGGGGGGGGTCCAAGGTACAGTGCACGCGACACGTCCCTATAACCCTTTTTTACCCTAGTTAGGCCGAAAATGATATTATTTTTAAGCTAGCGTGCACCGTTTTATCTAAATTTAATACTACTATAATTTATTAAATATTTTATTAATTAAATTTTGAAAATTATTTTAAAAATTTTGTGAATATAGTTTCCGGTAGGGTTCGAACCGGCGGTCAAAACCCAGTATACTATGTATACTGGCTCTGACCTTAAAAACGCGCTAAAATGCACCGTTCCCGAGTTATCCCGCACTTTTCCCCCTTTTTATTCCCGGGCCTCTGGAGCCGCCAACATTGATCAAATTTTTTATACGAATATATCAAAATGACAGGCTCGTCGAGATCTATCCGATGAGCCTATCCGCGGTGCAAAATATTGGCGGGATCTCCGACCACGTGCCACGTGGTCCGGAGAAAAAATTTTCCAGGGGCCTCAGTTTTTGAGGGAAAAATCTGAGATTGGTACCTTTAAATAGATCTCCGCGCGGCGCTTCTGATGTTGTGCAGAACGGCTGGGGTCCTCGATCTTGTTCTCGAGCTATTCTTCTTCAAAGGTGTATAACCTTTTTCAGATATGGTTATACGTCAATAAAAAATTTTCCCTTTGAGAAAGTGGAAGATCAAAGCCTCCGCCTAATGCAGATTTTTACGGCGCTTCTGATGGTGGTTTTTGTTTCTTCAAATTTTGCTTCTTTCTGTGACCACGTGCCACGTGGTATTTTCTTTTTTTCCAGATTTCTCTAGATTTTTTGATCGCAAAAATCTGAGTGATGTGTCAAAAGAAGCGGCTTGACAGCCTCTTTCTGACCGTGTAAAAATAACGGTAGGTCGTCGCTTTAAATTTCTTGGCGCACGCACTTTTGTGTAGAAATTTTATTATTTTTAATGTTTTTTACACTTTTTGGCACTGTTTTGAAATTTTTAAAACACGTGTTATATATCACTAAATTCACCGTCGCGAGACGCGTCAGATGATGTATTTCACTGTTTAATTCACTCCGAAAAACCTATTTTTACGATTTTTCAAAGGCGGAGCGGCACGCTTTCTGACCGATCAGGGCGGCGGTTCGACTGCGACTGGTTAGGTTAGGTTAGGTTAGGTTAGGTTAGGTTAGGTTAGGTTAGGTTAGGTTAGGTTAGGTTAGGTTAGGTTAGGTTAGGTTAGGTTAGGTTAGGTTAGGTTAGGTTAGGTTAGGTTAGGTTAGGTTAGGTTAGGTTAGGTTAGGTTAGGTTAGGTTAGGTTAGGTTAGGTTAGGTTAGGTTAGGTTAGGTTAGGTTAGGTTAGGTTAGGTTAGGTTAGGTTAGGTTAGGTTAGGTTAGGTTAGGTTAGGTTAGGTTAGGTTAGGTTCCCCCCCTCCGCGGACGAATTTACCCGCGGCTCCTAGGCTTGTCGTGCCGGGGGGGCTTAGTACCTGGAACGATTGCAGCAATGCCGTCGTAAAGGGGAAGCAAATAAGGAGGTATAGGCTGGCCTTCACTTCGAAGGCTAGTCTCTGGAGAGGGCATCAGCGCCCAGCGGAAAAGATTTCCGTGAGCCCTTAGCAAGCTGGAGAGATCATTTGATCTCAAAGGTGAAACTGAGGGACTTTTACTTATTCGACGTTCCCGATTGGTGTTCTTTGGAGTGTGCCGGAGGCGGCCAGGGAGGGGGTCTGCTTCATAGCGCTACTGCGTACTTGACTCTGGGCCTCATCTGCTCTCGACTCTTTCTTTTCTAAGAAACGTGCTAGATGCGGTGTAGCTACATGCCACGCGAACTTGCGGGGTGCAAACAATAATCTCGGGAGAACCAATATTAAATCTGGTGTTGTTGTTGTCTTCTTGGGCCAAAGTGCAGTGGAACGATGGATAGCCAGCGGAACCGGCAATTATTGGATATACCTTTTGGCGATATAGTCAGCGTATAGCGGCGAACGCTCGAATACTCTTCAGCTTGTGATTGTTCTGTGTTCAATTGAAGGAGAGGCCTTATTGGGCAACAAGAGGAAGGAAACCTTGATACAAAAATCCCCTAACGTTCGGCGCTGATGAGCGTGGCGTCGGACACCTAATCCCCTCTATGAGGAATTGAGGTCGTTGACGGGCAGGTCAATGCCTAGCGCCAAAAAACAAAAAAAAAAAAACGCGTCCCCGGTTCCCTCCGGAGTGACGGCGAGGACTCGCTACAGCTCGGGCACTCGGCTGCGGTACATGGGTCTTAAAGAGGGCCACAGGGGAGCGGCCCCTGGTCAAATAAAAGCAAGCATGAGTTCGAATACACGTTTAACTACCCCAGGTGGGTTAAATCCCACCCATGGCGATGCCATGGCTCAGCCCCACCGTACTCTGGGGGGGGGCAAAACTCATGAGGAAGAGAAGGATGAGGAGAGAAGAGTGGTAGGATGTGGTGATGTGAAGGAGAATACAAGGGACGGAGGCGAGATGTCTAACCGGAGTACGCCCGTCCCACTCAAAGATTGTAGAGTTATGCTGGTGCGAACTCCACTACCCATATTGAGTCCAAATAACAGCACAGGAGACCGTGAAGTTGAGGCCATTACTGCCATAGGAAAAAATGTCGGACGACAAGTGATGGAGGCCAGCCTGGAGACGAGCTGTGAGATGCTCAGCGCTGACGTATCGTTTACCTCCATCAACTCACCACATGTACAAGGGCGACCGGCGCGATTTTTTCGTCGGAAAAGAAGGAAGGAAGAATGCAGCTCTAGCGACGCTGGAACCCCTCACTCGACGAGAAAGTCGCGGGCTGCATTAAGTAAACTCCAACGAGTAGAACGGGAGAAGAGGGTTGAAGCAGAACTACTAGAGGCGACCCCCAGTCCCCCAACAAAAACTGGAAGCACAGCGCAAACCGAACGTCACGCTGATCCAAAGGTGAGGATTGAGGCCAGTCTCGCTGCAGTGGAAAAAGTCGCCCGACACTCGAGTAACCTGAAGGGCACTTTTGTCTCAGCGCTAAAACAGGCGGTAACCTCGATCCGTAGAGACGCCGAAGAGCTAGCTGACCGTACAGTCAGCGAGGAAACGAGGGCGCTCCGGAACGAAAATGAGAGACTTCGTGGACAGGTGGAAGCACTTCAAAAAGAAATGGCTGAGTTGAGAACCCTGATACAAGAGTGCTCAAGGAAACCGGTGCATAAAGAGCCATTACGGACTTCTTCACCATCTTCGCAGCTACCACAACTCTTAGCCGAGCTGGAAGGTCGTTTAATGAGGCAAATGGGCGAATGTCTTAGCGCGAGACTCGCAAACCTGGAGCCTCGATTAAATGCGGAACCGAAAATTCGGCCACCATTAGCCGCGGATCCGATTCCAATTGAGGACTCTACGACAAAGAGCATAGAAGAACACTCCATAGGGGAGAAGAGAAAATCTAGGAAAGGAAAGAAGCTGCGGGCACCTGATGCTAACAATGCACCCGATGCAGTAAGTGCGCAGATCCCACCAACCCAGAGCAACCCAGAGGCAAACTGCGAGCAAGAGTGGATAACAGTGCAAAGTAAGCGTAAACTGGCCAAGAATACCCCAACCGCTGCCATCGTAAAGCCCGCGGCTACGACTACTCAACGGCCACGAGCAAAGCTGAGAGCCCCGAAATCCACGGCCGTTGTGCTTACAATCACCGAAAAAGAACAGACCTACGCCTCTGTATTACGGGAGGCAAAGGAAAAAATTAAACTAAGTGATTTGGGCATAGAAGCCGTCAAATTTAAGCGGGCGGCGACGGGAGCGGTGATACTAGAGCTACCCGGATCACGCAGTGGAGACAAGGCCGATGCCCTTGCTAGTAAACTGAAAGAAATCTATGCTAGCGGGGTGAGCGTGTCGAGGCCGGAGAAGTGTGCCGAGGTACGAGTGGCCGGCCTCGATGACTCTGTAACGTCGGACGATATCAAAAAGGCGATAGCGGAGATTGGGGGCTGCAACCGCGAACAAGTAATAGTGAGTGAGGTTCGGCCAGACAGAACTGGATTGTTTGGAGCCTGGGTTCGGTGTCCAATTCTTGCGGCCAAGAAAATCACCGAGGGACGACTACTCATAGGCTGGGTCGCAGCAAGGGTAACCTTACTGGAACGCAAGGAAATTAGGTGCTACCGGTGCCTTCAAAGTGGGCACGTAGCCAGCCGGTGCACGTTTGGCGCTGATCGTAGCAATCTCTGCTACCGCTGCGCACAACCAGGCCACCGGGCCGCGACTTGCGAGGGCAAACCCGTGTGCGTCCTTTGCACGGAAGCGGGCCGAAAGGCAGACCATCGGCTAGGGAGCGCTAAATGTCCGGCCCCTAGCGCCAAAGTTGCTAGAAGAGAGACGCCGCGGCACAACATGATTTCGACCGGGTCCGCCCCACCGGACGGGGCAGCAATGCTTACAGATAAAATCGTAAATGCCTAGCACGGTACGGTTCCTCCAATGTAACCTCAACCACTGTGCCAATGCCCAGGATCTTCTGACACAAAGCATGGCACAGTGGTCCATTAATGTTGCAATGGTGTCAGAACCATATATCTCAGAGCTGAGGACCGCTTCAAATTGGATTGTGGATACGGAAGGCCTCGCAGCCGTTATACTCGACGGGGACCAGATGGCACTTGCGGGACCGCACCTAAAGGGTCGCGGGTGTGTCGCCGTCCGAGTCTCGGAGAATCTGGTAGTAATAAGCGCCTACTTTTCACCCAACAAGACACTCGCCGAGTTCGAGCGGTTTTTAGTTGAGATAGGCTCACTGGTAGATTGGGCTCGACCCCACGAGGTAATTGTCGCCGGTGACTTCAACGCAAAGTCGACTGCGTGGGGGACGCTGGATGACCGTGGACGAGGACAGGCCTTGTTACGATGGGCCGCAATGTACAATTTGACAGTATTAAATAAAGGCTCCGAGCACACGTGCGTACGCAGAGCGGGAGGCTCTATCGTTGATGTCACTTTTGCGAGTTCCTGTCTTGCTCGTCGCGTTGAAGATTGGGAGGTTATGACAAAGGTAGAAACACTGTCGGACCATAGATACATCAAATTCCGTATCCCTCCATTGTCGTCTGCTAGATCGGCTGAGCAGAGTCTCATTCCGTCTGAAATCGGCCCTAAATGGTCGCTGAGGTCGTTGGATAGAGTCGTGTTCGAAGAGGCGACAATAGTTAAGTCCTGGTGTTCCAGCCGCACTAATGCTGATATAGAAAGTGAAGTTCGGTGGCATGCAAAAGCGTTAGCAGACCTATCAGAGGCGTCAATGAGACGCGTACGAATTTTGAGGCCGAGGGATAAAGTTTACTGGTGGTCTGACGAACTAGCTGGTCTTCGATCAATCTGTGTGAAATCGCGGAGGATGTTTACGCGGTACAGGCGCCGACCGCTAGCACGTCGCAGTCAAGATGAAGAGGAACGGCTATACGTAGACTATCAAGCTGCAAAAAAGGATCTAAGGGTAGCAATAGCAAGGTCCAAAGAAAATGCTTGGAATGAGTTTCTTAACACGTTGCAACAAGATCCCTGGGGTCGCCCCTTTCGACTTGTAATGAGCAAATTGCGACCCCGGGCGCCGCCACTGACGTCCACCATGCAACCTTCGCTTCTTGACTCGGTGGTATCCACCCTGTTTCCACGTGGGAATGGGCGTACACCTACCCCAGCGCATCCGTACTCGATTCCAAGCGAAGAGTCAATACGCGTGACGCCTGAAGAATTAGAAGCAGCATTGGCAAAGGTCGCCGCTAAAAACACAGCTCCAGGCCCTGATGGCATTCATGGCAAGGTGTGGGCTCTCGCCCTTAAGGACGAAGAATTGGCGTGGAGGTTCTGCAGTTTGTTGACGCAAATCATGCAGAAGGGAGAGTTTCCCTCCGCCTGGAAGACTGGGAAATTAGTGCTGCTAAAGAAGCCCGGAAAAATCGAAACATCCCCTTCTGCTTACCGCCCAATCGTATTGTTGGATGAGGGTGGCAAAATCTTGGAGCGGATCATGGCTAAAAGAATAAATAGACATCTAGAAACCATCGGACCA
Organism: Pieris rapae; assembly: GCF_905147795.1. Lineage (NCBI taxonomy): Eukaryota > Metazoa > Arthropoda > Insecta > Lepidoptera > Pieridae > Pieris > Pieris rapae. Next base: position 11,028,215 of record NC_059514.1, read on the forward strand.
GATCTGCACAGTGCTCAGTTTGGCTTCCGGCGGTCGCGGTCTACTGTGGACGCAATCGCAGAGGTGCGAGAAATCAGCGAGGAGACCACGGAGCAGGGTGGAGTTGTACTGGCGGTGTCCCTTGACATCGCCAACGCCTTCAACACCATTCCTCACGAGGCTGTTCTGCGAGGCTTAGTACATCATGGGATACCGTTATATCTCCAGAGGCTAGTAGAATCGTACCTGTGCGATCGTAAAATTGTGTTCCCGGGTAGGGATTCTTGGAGAAGCTACCGAGTCACATGTGGTGTACCTCAAGGGTCCGTTCTGGGGCCCCTGCTTTGGAATATAGGCTACAATTGCATCATTAAGACATCTCTGTCTATAGGTGTTAGGGTCATTTGTTACGCCGACGATACCTTGGTTGTGGCATCTGGCAGTTCCTACGTCGAGGCGAGCCGTCGCGTAACTGCTGGGGTAGCTCAAGTCGTAGCGCAGATAAGACACCTCGGGCTGCGTGTCGCGCTGGAGAAGTCCGAAGCGATCTGTTTTCACGGCCCGGGGCGAGCGCCTCCAGCGGGTGCGCACATCGTCGTTGCGGGAGTGTCCATCGAGGTAGGAAAATCCCTGAAATATCTGGGCCTAGTACTAGATTCCCGGTGGACGTTTAGAGCACATTTTGCGGCACTTGCCCCGAAGCTCACCGCCACTGCAATGGCTCTTAGCCGGATTATGCCAAATCTAGGCGGGCCGAGCGAGGGGTGTCGTCGACTCTACTCCGGCGTCGTCAAGTCGCAAGCTATGTACGGGTGCCCAATATGGGCTGATAAGCTGTCCCGCAAGAACAAGCAGCTTCTGAGGCGTTATCAAAAACTAATGACGATTAAGGTTGCGCGAGCGTACCGCACGGTGTCATACGATGCCGTGTGTTTGATCGCAGGTTCCGCGCCCTGGCACCTCGAGGCTACCGCACTGGCAGACGTCTATTGGCGCAGGGCTGATACGCGTGAAGCAGGGAGAGAACCGGACACAGAGACCATACGCTCCTGGCGCCTGGATGCCTGCCAGCGCGTGATACAAGACTGGAGAACCAACTTAGACAGGGCAGAGATGGGCGGATATACAATAAGTGCCATATTGCCCGTCCTAACCAAGTGGCTGGAGAAGAAGCGCGGCCCGTTATCCTTTCGTCTGGTGCAGGTCATAACAGGCCATGGCTGTTTTGGCAAATACCTCCACCGCATCAGACGGGAACCGACCCCTGCGTGCCACCACTGCCAAGGGGATAACGATGATGCCGCGCACACTCTAGCGGCTTGTCCGGCGTGGGCGGAGGAGAGGCGCCACCTGGTTGCGGCCTTCGGGACGGACCTGGGCTTGCCTGAAGTTATTAAGAAGGCGGTGGACGACCTTGACAAGTGGACCGTCCTAACAAGATTCTGTGGCGTGGTGATGCGGCTGAAGGAGGAAGCGGAGAGAGCCCGAGAATGTTAAAAAAAAAAAAAAAAAAAAAAAAAAAAAAACGTAAAAAAAAAAAAAAAAAAAAAAAAAAAAAAAAAATTAACAAAAAAAAATGCATAAGGGAGAAAAGGGAGAGGAAAAAAAAAAAAAAATTAAAAAAAAAAAATTAAGAAAAAAAAAAAAGGGCTTATTACTAGTGTGGTGTCGAGAGAGTAACAGAGAGTCGCGAAAGCGGCAGTCGCTAGACGGGGCGCGGTGAAAAGGCCTAGCTGTTACCCGCCCTCGTCTAATAGCGAACAGTGGGCCCTGGTGGTTTTAGTGGGTATGGGGTCATCGTATTTTACGGCCTTGACCCCCACACTCCCCGCGCCACTTAACAACTTGCCCAGGCGCGGGCGCCCGTAATCGGGTTTCCCCAGGTAAAAAAAAAAAAAAAAAAAGGTTAGGTTAGGTTAGGTTAGGTTAGGTTAGGTTAGGTTAGGTTAGGTTAGGTTAGGTTAGGTTAGGTTAGGTTAAGGGCCTCATAGCCTAGCGGTCTTTGTATGTGGCCGCTGTGGTGAGGGGTACTGGGTTCGATTCCCGGTTCGAGGATAAGTTTTCAATTTATCCTCGGCCTTTGGTAGGGTTGTACGGTACCGGGCGAGTGCTTAAACCGTACATGGTGGGCACGGTTGAAGTTCTATAGTATGCAGTGGGCAACTATGGAAAGGAAACTGTGTAGGTTTAGAACGTAGCAATACGTTCTAGGCCGAGGATGGTAATTACAGTGGTCAAGTAATTCAACATTCTTTAAGGGCCTCATAGCCTAGCGGTCTTTGTATGTGGCCGCTGTGGTGAGGGGTACTGGGTTCGATTCCCGGTTCGAGGATAAGTTTTCAATTTATCCTCGGCCTTTGGTAGGGTTGTACGGTACCGGGCGAGTGCTTAAACCGTACATGGTGGGCACGGTTGAATTTCTATAGTATGCAGAGGGCATGGAACTATAGAAAGGATACTGTGTAGGTTTAGAACGTAGCAATACGTTCTAGGCCGAGGATGGTAATTACAGTGGTCAAGTAATTCAACATTCCTTTTTAAGGGCCTCATAGCCTAGCGGTCTTTGTATGTGGCCGCTGTGGTGAGGGGTACTGGGTTCGATTCCCGGTTCGAGGATAAGTTTTCAATTTATCCTCGGCCTTTGGTAGGGTTGTACGGTACCGGGCGAGTGCTTAAACCGTACATGGTGGGCACGGTTGAATTTCTATAGTATGCAGTGGGCAACTATGGAAAGGAGACTGTGTAGGTTTAGAACGTAGCAATACGTTCTAGGCCGAGGATGGTAATTACAGTGGTCAGTAATTCAACATTCCTTTTAGTACGCGTTGAGCCTTCATAGCGACAACAGTGACTGTTTGCGCTCCGCGTCCTGAAAATCTTTTGAGGGTCTTTCCGGTGTCGGAGAATACTGTGAGGTGCATCAAAACAACCGCACAAGTGTGCTGCGTGTTTTGACATATATGTGATATTTATATATTAAATACTTTTTAATATATAATAGAAAAGAAGTGTGGGAAATTGACCCGGTGTTTTTTGTGTTTTTATGTTGTTTTTGTCGCGACGACATATTAATTTTTCATTGTGTTTGTGTTGTGTGGATTGTCCTGCATATGTGAGTACTTTTTATTTAAAAATCGGCTCACAGAGTTGGCCGGAAATATTTTTCAAAAAGTGGAGGCGGTTTTTTAACCACAACATTTTGGCGGGAGGTTTAATCACAAATTGAGGAGTACCATCGTCTCCGCCGTGATCAGGCGGTTCGATTTCATACCTTACAGTTGAGATTGGAAGAAAGAGGAAGGAATTATTGACCTTAGCATCTTTTTAGCTACATAATATCATAAGACGCCATCTTGTTATTGACAAGGTGCAAAGGGCGGCATTGTGTGGCGCCGGTCGTCTGGCGGCGGTCTGACGTCATACGATTTATCGAGTGGGCGCTCAAGTTTTCCGAAGTGGATAGAGACGATATTATTCTTAGTTTTAATTTTTGTATATAATTTAATTTAAGTTTAGATTTAAGTTAGAATTAAGACTGTACTATAGTATTATCTCTGTTTATAAATATATTAATTATTTATTTATATATTTTGTGGGAGTACTTTTTGTATATTTCGCAAAATGCGAAAGAGGCGGGTTAAGCCGCAGGCCTCGGACAGCGAGGAAGAAGAAATGTCCAGGGCTGGCTCAAAAGAGCGGAGGAAGCGGTCCTTCTTTAAAAACCCTGAGGACGTGTCTCCTCCTCCTAAAGGTAAGCCGCCAAAGAAAGCGGCTGCCCATAAGGAAGGAATTAAGGAGGCGGAGGAAGAGTTGCGTGCTCTCGAGGCTCGCTCTCTTCATGGAGGTGAAGATAGTGGTGCTGGAGGCCACCAGCCAGACGGGGCCTCGACAAGTGCAGGTCGGGCCCCGGACGGGCCCCCGTCATCGTGGGAGGACTACGAGGACGATGTGGTCCTCCTGGGGGTGCCTGAAATAAAGGAGAGGTCGGTTTCCCGAGTCCGCAAAATCCTAGAGATTGCGGCGAAATCGGGAAACCTAAAAGGGACGTACGTCCGCGACCTGAAGGTTGCGGCCAAGGAAATTGGAGAGATCGTGGAGGATCTTGCTGATAGGTGTCTGGGGGGGGAAGAGGGCAGACGTCTACAAAGAGACAATAATCGTCTGAGGGCCCAGGTCAAGGAGCTGGGCCTGGAGCTTGCCGCCCTCAGACGCGAGTTCAACGAGCGCACTGCGCTATTTGCACAATCAAAGGGGGACAACAGGGATCCCGTCTCGGTGGATAGTCCCATCACGCCGGATGCTCTACGTCAAATGATGGAGGGTCTCTTAGACGGGATCAAGGAGAGCCTGATGGGGGAGTTGATGAGGGCTGTGGGGGGCATGCTTGATGCGAAGTTGGCGGGGATTGGGGACAGGCTGCTCCCTGAGCCTGTGTTACGCCCCCCGCTGATGGCATTAGACCGAGGCCCCCATGGGGCCTCCAAGGGCTCCTTAGGGGGTGAGGCCCAGGTGGCCTCAAATTGTCCGGGGCCACAGGGCAAGAGAGCCCACAGTGGTCCCGCAGGAGTTGGGGTCCAGAGCTCAGAAGAAAATGTCCCGGGAAATGGAGGGGTCTCTTCAAAGATGCCTCCAGCGGGTCCCAGCTGGGCGACAGTGACCGGCAAGAAGAAGAAGAAGAGTAAGGGCAAGAAGAAGTCGGACAGTCTTCCAGCTGCACCGGCTCTTCCTACCAAGGGTGGGGTAGGTCTCCCGGCAAGGCAGCCGGCGGCTATGGAGAAGCCTGTTGGGGTGCGGTCTTCCCTTGCTCCGCCGACAACTGCTGCAGTGGTTTTAACACTGCTGCAGGGAGCGGTGGAGCGGGGGGTTACCTACGCTTCTGCTCTGTCCAAGGCAAGGCAGGCCATCAGTCTGCCTGACTTGGGGATCGATCGTATAAGCATCCGAGTAACGGCTACCGGAGCTCGGATGCTGGAGGTGCCCGGAGAAGGTAGGGAGGAGAAGGCTAACCGCCTAGCTGAAAAACTGAGGGTGGTTCTGTCGGAAGAGGCCTCGGTGGGGAGGCCCGTCAAGTGCGCGGACCTCCGCATCCGGGACCTTGATGACAGCATCACCGGGGGAATGTTGTGGAGGCGGTGGCTGCCATGGGGGAGTGCCCAGTGGCGGCAATTAAACCAGGGAAAATAATGAGGCATGGGGGCCGGGGTTTGGGGGAGATGTTCCTCCTATGTCCGGTTGCCTCCGCCAATAAGATCAAGAGTGGGAGGCTCCTCATTGGGTGGAGTTCTTGTCGAGTGGAAATCCAGGAGCACCGCCCTTTGAGGTGCTTTAAGTGTCAACAGCTGGGTCATGTGCGCGCAACATGCGACTCAGCGGTGGACCTGGCGGAGGCTTGCCACCGATGTGGGGTTGCGGGCCATAAGGCTAATGAATGCAGCTCGAAAGAGCTGCATTGTTTGGTCTGTGCGGCGGCCGGGAAGGCAGCGAACCACAAGATGGCGGGAAGGGCCTGCAACCCTCCAAGGCAAGGGAGGGCCCCGCATGCCCCTAAAGCGTCCGGCACCGTGGTGGAGAACGTTCCCATGGAGGTTGGTGTGGAGGTGTCAAACAAACAAAATGTCTGACAACCTCACTAGCCTCCTCCAGGGGAACCTAAGGCGCTCCGCTGCGGCTCAGGACTTGTTCTTGCAGTCGATGGCGGAGTGGGGTGTGATGGCGGCCGTTGTCACAGAGCCCTATTACGTGTCGCGGCAGAATTCGTGGGTGGGGGACCTTCGAGGTGATGCGGCTGTCATTGCTCGGCCTCATGGACCTCCTCTCTCTCTAAGAGAGAGGGGTTCCGGTTTTGTCCTGGCTGATTGGGGGGACTGGACGCTTGTTGGAGCGTATTTTTCGCCCAATGAGCGTCTGAGCCACTTCGAGGACTTCCTGGACGCCATGGGGCTGGCCGTGCAGAGGGCTCTTCCGCGCCCCCTTATCCTCATGGGAGACCTTAATGCGCGGTCTTCCACTTGGGGTGATAGGGTGTCGTGTCGGAGGGGTCCGGTTTTGGAGGAGTGGGCGGCGGAGCTGGGCCTCGTTTTCCTAAATGAGGGAACCGAGCCCACCTGTGTCCGTCCGCAGGGCAGTTCAAGGGTGGACGTGACCCTAGCTTCTGCGGCAGCGGCCCGTGCGACGACGGCGTGGAGCGTGCTGGACGAAGTGGAGACCCTATCGGATCATCGATATATCCGGATGTGGGTCTCTACCTCGATGAGGTGGGCAGTGCGGGGGCAGACTTCCCAGAACAGCTTCCCCCGTTGGGCGATTCGGCGACTTGACCGTCAGGTTGCGGAGGAGGTGGCCATTGTGGAGGGGTGGTGTGCGCCTGCTGGTGCTGGGGATGTAGACGAAGGGGTCGGTAGACTGAGTCAAAGTCTCCGAAGGGTGTCGAATGCGGCGATGCCCAAATGGAGACCGCCGAAGGGGAGAAGAGCTGTCTACTGGTGGACGTCGCATATTGGAAATCTTCGGGGCGAATGTAGCGAGGCGAGAAGGGCCTGCTACAGGAGTCGCCGGAGGAGGGGAGATAGTCCCGATGTTACGGAGGGTCTTCGCTTGATCTATAATGATCGCAAGAGGGCTCTCCGACAGGCTATTTGTGAGGCGAAGGAAAGGGCCCATCGGGAGGTGCTTCGGGGGCTTGATGATGATCCATGGGGGCGTCCCTATCGATCGGCTCGTAAGAGACTGAAGGGTGCGGGGATGCCTCTCGTGGAGAGTCTGGAGCCGACTTTCCTGGAGCGGGTGGTGGCGGACCTGTTTCCTTTGCCTCCCGACACTGTCCCTCCAAGTATGACGGCGTCTATGGTAGAAGTGGCTGACGGGGAGGGTGAGATGGCTCCGGAAGTCTCTGATATAGAGATGGAGACCATTCTAGCCCGTCTCAAAGCCCGCAAGAAAGCTCCTGGCCCGGATGGTGTACATGCACGTGTACTGGCAGTGGTCCTCCCTCATATGGAGGTCTCCGTCCGGGAGCTGTACACTGCGTGTCTGCGTGGTGGACGGTTTCCGGTGGCATGGAAGACGGGACGACTGTGTCTCGTGCGCAAGGAGGGGCGCCCGGTGGACAGTTCGGCGGCTTACCGCCCTATTGTCCTCCTGGATGAAGCGGGCAAGGCGCTGGAGTGGGTAGTGGCCTCTCGATTGTGCCGGCACCTCTCTGTTGAGGGGCCGGATCTAAACGAGGCACAGTACGGCTTCCGAGCGGGAAGGTCGACGCTCGACGCACTTCGGGACCTGAGGTCTCACACCGCTGGAGTGGTAGACGGGGGAGGGAGAGCATTGGCGGTATCGTTAGATATTGCAAATGCTTTCAATAGTCTTCCCTTTGGTGTGATCAGAGAGGCCCTTGCTTTTTTCGAGGTCCCTCTGTATCTGCGCCAAATAGTGGGGGACTATTTTATGGAAAGACGGATCGTGTACTCCAATATGGAGGGCACGGTCTCCTACCACCCTGTGCGGTGTGGAGTTCCTCAGGGCTCAGTACTTGGGCCGCTTTTGTGGGACATGGCCTACGATTGGGTGTTGCGGGGCGCGCTTCTTCCGGGATTGCGCGTCTTCTGCTATGCAGACGACACCCTCGTGGTGGCCAGTGGGGCCAGTTTTGGAGAGGTGTCTCGACTCGCAACGGTCGGCACCTCCCTTGTTGTGAGACGGATAAGGGCCCTGGGCCTTAGGGTGTCTCTCGATAAGACGGACGCCCTATTGTTCCATGGCCCTAGGAATGGTCCACCTCCTGGGGCGGTCCTGATGGTGGAAGGAGTGAGGGTACCGGTGGCGGCCAAGATGAAGTATCTCGGTCTCATCTTGGATGGGCGCTGGAACTTTGAGGCCCACTTTGAGGCTCTTGGGGGGAAGCTGGTAGGGGCAGCGGGGGCGCTTGCAAAACTCCTGCCGAACATTGGGGGCCCAAAGCAGAGTGTGCGCAGGCTCTACTGCGGAATTATACGCAGTATGGCCTTGTATGGGGCCCCAATATGGTATGATCGGTTGGGGTCGAGGAACCGCACCCTTCTCAGGAGGCCGCAGCGAGTGATGGCGGTTCGGGTGGCTCGTTGCTACCGGACCGTCTCGTTCGAGGCGGCATGCCTGTTGGCGGCGACTCCTCCCTGGGAGTTAGAGGCGGTGGCCCTAGGGTCCCTGTATCGCCTCAAGTGCGAGACGAGGGCGGATGGCCGATGGGCCGAACTGGTCGGACCGGCGAGGAGGCAGGCCAGGGAGGTCATCCTTGATAGGTGGGCCCATGATCTGGCCACGCCGAGGGCGGGAGTACGCACTGTGGAGGCGATTCGCCCATGCTTACGGGAATGGGTGAATCGCCCGAGTGGAGCTGTGTCCTTTCGGATGGCGCAGATTCTGTCCGGGCATGGATGCTTTGGGCGGTTTCTGCACAGGGTGGCAGGGCGGGAAATCTATCCTATCTGCCACCACTGTGGCGCCCCAGAGGACACGGCGGAGCACACCCTGGCTGAATGTGCCACCTGGTCGAGGCAACGCCATGACCTGGTGTCGGTCATCGGGACGGACCTCTCGCTACCGAGCGTTGTTGCAGCGATGCTAGGTAGCCAAGAGGCATGGCGTGCGGTGGCTTTCTTCTGCGAGCGCGTTCTGCTGCAGAAGGAGGCTGCCGAGCGTCAGCGGGAGGTGCGTGGCGATGGCCGGAGGGGTTGTGCTCGGCGGCGGCGGGGCGGGGGCGCGGGGGCTAGACGCGGAAGCCGTCTGCCCAACAGCGTCCCGCTGCGTCGTCGCTGAGCCCGTATGCAGACATATTTGCCTAAATTCCCTGGGTTGAATGCCTAGTGCGACCCCCGGGGAATTTAATGTGGTGCCAGACGTCATTCATTCAGAATGGATGAGGCTGGCACTGCAGGCGATATGGAGGGTTCTGGAGGAGTTTTTAGTGGGTCGGGTTTCTCCCCTCTGACTAGCAGAGGGATAAGAGTTAACCATCCCCACAGTCCCCGCGTTAGCGACTGCATACGCGCGCGGGCCTGCATCTGTGCATTTCAACCTCCATTATAAAAAAAAAAAAAAAAAAAAAAGGTTAGGTTAGGTTAGGTTAGGTTAGGTTAGGTTAGGTTAGGTTAGGTTAGGTTAGGTTAGGTTAGGTTAGGTTAGGTTAGGTTAGGTTAGGTTAGGTTAGGTTCCCCCCCTCCGCGGACGAATTTACCCGCGGCTCCTAGGCTTGTCGTGCCGGGGGGGCTTAGTACCTGGAACGATTGCAGCAATGCCGTCGTAAAGGGGAAGCAAATAAGGAGGTATAGGCTGGCCTTCACTTCGAAGGCTAGTCTCTGGAGAGGGCATCAGCGCCCAGCGGAAAAGATTTCCGTGAGCCCTTAGCAAGCTGGAGAGATCATTTGATCTCAAAGGTGAAACTGAGGGACTTTTACTTATTCGACGTTCCCGATTGGTGTTCTTTGGAGTGTGCCGGAGGCGGCCAGGGAGGGGGTCTGCTTCATAGCGCTACTGCGTACTTGACTCTGGGCCTCATCTGCTCTCGACTCTTTCTTTTCTAAGAAACGTGCTAGATGCGGTGTAGCTACATGCCACGCGAACTTGCGGGGTGCAAACAATAATCTCGGGAGAACCAATATTAAATCTGGTGTTGTTGTTGTCTTCTTGGGCCAAAGTGCAGTGGAACGATGGATAGCCAGCGGAACCGGCAATTATTGGATATACCTTTTGGCGATATAGTCAGCGTATAGCGGCGAACGCTCGAATACTCTTCAGCTTGTGATTGTTCTGTGTTCAATTGAAGGAGAGGCCTTATTGGGCAACAAGAGGAAGGAAACCTTGATACAAAAATCCCCTAACGTTCGGCGCTGATGAGCGTGGCGTCGGACACCTAATCCCCTCTATGAGGAATTGAGGTCGTTGACGGGCAGGTCAATGCCTAGCGCCAAAAAACAAAAAAAAAAAAAAAAAAACGCGTCCCCGGTTCCCTCCGGAGTGACGGCGAGGACTCGCTACAGCTCGGGCACTCGGCTGCGGTACATGGGTCTTAAAGAGGGCCACAGGGGAGCGGCCCCTGGTCAAATAAAAGCAAGCATGAGTTCGAATACACGTTTAACTACCCCAGGTGGGTTAAATCCCACCCATGGCGATGCCATGGCTCAGCCCCACCGTACTCTGGGGGGGGGCAAAACTCATGAGGAAGAGAAGGATGAGGAGAGAAGAGTGGTAGGATGTGGTGATGTGAAGGAGAATACAAGGGACGGAGGCGAGATGTCTAACCGGAGTACGCCCGTCCCACTCAAAGATTGTAGAGTTATGCTGGTGCGAACTCCACTACCCATATTGAGTCCAAATAACAGCACAGGAGACCGTGAAGTTGAGGCCATTACTGCCATAGGAAAAAATGTCGGACGACAAGTGATGGAGGCCAGCCTGGAGACGAGCTGTGAGATGCTCAGCGCTGACGTATCGTTTACCTCCATCAACTCACCACATGTACAAGGGCGACCGGCGCGATTTTTTCGTCGGAAAAGAAGGAAGGAAGAATGCAGCTCTAGCGACGCTGGAACCCCTCACTCGACGAGAAAGTCGCGGGCTGCATTAAGTAAACTCCAACGAGTAGAACGGGAGAAGAGGGTTGAAGCAGAACTACTAGAGGCGACCCCCAGTCCCCCAACAAAAACTGGAAGCACAGCGCAAACCGAACGTCACGCTGATCCAAAGGTGAGGATTGAGGCCAGTCTCGCTGCAGTGGAAAAAGTCGCCCGACACTCGAGTAACCTGAAGGGCACTTTTGTCTCAGCGCTAAAACAGGCGGTAACCTCGATCCGTAGAGACGCCGAAGAGCTAGCTGACCGTACAGTCAGCGAGGAAACGAGGGCGCTCCGGAACGAAAATGAGAGACTTCGTGGACAGGTGGAAGCACTTCAAAAAGAAATGGCTGAGTTGAGAACCCTGATACAAGAGTGCTCAAGGAAACCGGTGCATAAAGAGCCATTACGGACTTCTTCACCATCTTCGCAGCTACCACAACTCTTAGCCGAGCTGGAAGGTCGTTTAATGAGGCAAATGGGCGAATGTCTTAGCGCGAGACTCGCAAACCTGGAGCCTCGATTAAATGCGGAACCGAAAATTCGGCCACCATTAGCCGCGGATCCGATTCCAATTGAGGACTCTACGACAAAGAGCATAGAAGAACACTCGATAGGGGAGAAGAGAAAATCTAGGAAAGGAAAGAAGCTGCGGGCACCTGATGCTAACAATGCACCCGATGCAGTAAGTGCGCAGATCCCACCAACCCAGAGCAACCCAGAGGCAAACTGCGAGCAAGAGTGGATAACAGTGCAAAGTAAGCGTAAACAGGCCAAGAATACCCCAACCGCTGCCATCGTAAAGCCCGCGGCTACGACTACTCAACGGCCACGAGCAAAGCTGAGAGCCCCGAAATCCACGGCCGTTGTGCTTACAATCACCGAAAAAGAACAGACCTACGCCTCTGTATTACGGGAGGCAAAGGAAAAAATTAAACTAAGTGATTTGGGCATAGAAGCCGTCAAATTTAAGCGGGCGGCGACGGGAGCGGTGATACTAGAGCTACCCGGATCACGCAGTGGAGACAAGGCCGATGCCCTTGCTAGTAAACTGAAAGAAATCTATGCTAGCGGGGTGAGCGTGTCGAGGCCGGAGAAGTGTGCCGAGGTACGAGTGGCCGGCCTCGATGACTCTGTAACGTCGGACGATATCAAAAAGGCGATAGCGGAGATTGGGGGCTGCAACCGCGAACAAGTAATAGTGAGTGAGGTTCGGCCAGACAGAACTGGATTGTTTGGAGCCTGGGTTCGGTGTCCAATTCTTGCGGCCAAGAAAATCACCGAGGGACGACTACTCATAGGCTGGGTCGCAGCAAGGGTAACCTTACTGGAACGCAAGGAAATTAGGTGCTACCGGTGCCTTCAAAGTGGGCACGTAGCCAGCCGGTGCACGTTTGGCGCTGATCGTAGCAATCTCTGCTACCGCTGCGCACAACCAGGCCACCGGGCCGCGACTTGCGAGGGCAAACCCGTGTGCGTCCTTTGCACGGAAGCGGGCCGAAAGGCAGACCATCGGCTAGGGAGCGCTAAATGTCCGGCCCCTAGCGCCAAAGTTGCTAGAAGAGAGACGCCGCGGCACAACATGGTTCCGACCGGGTCCGCCCCACCGGACGGGGCAGCAATGCTTACAGATAAAATCGTAAATGCCTAGCACGGTACGGTTCCTCCAATGTAACCTCAACCACTGTGCCAATGCCCAGGATCTTCTGACACAAAGCATGGCACAGTGGTCCATTAATGTTGCAATGGTGTCAGAACCATATATCTCAGAGCTGAGGACCGCTTCAAATTGGATTGTGGATACGGAAGGCCTCGCAGCCGTTATACTCGACGGGGACCAGATGGCACTTGCGGGACCGCACCTAAAGGGTCGCGGGTGTGTCGCCGTCCGAGTCTCGGAGAATCTGGTAGTAATAAGCGCCTACTTTTCACCCAACAAGACACTCGCCGAGTTCGAGCGGTTTTTAGTCGAGATAGGCTCACTGGTAGATTGGGCCCGACCCCACGAGGTAATTGTCGCCGGTGACTTCAACGCAAAGTCGACTGCGTGGGGGACGCTGGATGACCGTGGACGAGGACAGGCCTTGTTACGATGGGCCGCAATGTACAATTTGACAGTATTAAATAAAGGCTCCGAGCACACGTGCGTACGCAGAGCGGGAGGCTCTATCGTTGATGTCACTTTTGCGAGTTCCTGTCTTGCTCGTCGCGTTGAAGATTGGGAGGTTATGACAAAGGTAGAAACACTGTCGGACCATAGATACATCCAATTCCGTATCCCTCCATTGTCGTCTGCTAGATCGGCTGAGCAGAGTCTCATTCCGTCTGAAATCGGCCCTAAATGGTCGCTGAGGTCGTTGGATAGAGTCGTGTTCGAAGAGGCGACAATAGTTAAGTCCTGGTGTTCCAGCCGCACTAATGCTGATATAGAAAGTGAAGTTCGGTGGCATGCAAAAGCGTTAGCAGACCTATCAGAGGCGTCAATGAGACGCGTACGAATTTTGAGGCCGAGGGATAAAGTTTACTGGTGGTCTGACGAACTAGCTGGTCTTCGATCAATCTGTGTGAGATCGCGGAGGATGTTTACGCGGTACAGGCGCCGACCGCTAGCACGTCGCAGTCAAGATGAAGAGGAACGGCTATACGTAGACTATCAAGCTGCAAAAAAGGATCTAAGGGTAGCAATAGCAAGGTCCAAAGAAAATGCTTGGAATGAGTTTCTTAACACGTTGCAACAAGATCCCTGGGGTCGCCCCTTTCGACTTGTAATGAGCAAATTGCGACCCCGGGCGCCGCCACTGACGTCCACCATGCAACCTTCGCTTCTTGACTCGGTGGTATCCACCCTGTTTCCACGTGGGAATGGGCGTACACCTACCCCAGCGCATCCGTACTCGATTCCAAGCGAAGAGTCAATACGCGTGACGCCTGAAGAATTAGAAGCAGCATTGGCAAAGGTCGCCGCTAAAAACACAGCTCCAGGCCCTGATGGCATTCATGGCAAGGTGTGGGCTCTCGCCCTTAAGGACGAAGAATTGGCGTGGAGGTTCTGCAGTTTGTTGACGCAAATCATGCAGAAGGGAGAGTTTCCCTCCGCCTGGAAGACTGGGAAATTAGTGCTGCTAAAGAAGCCCGGAAAAATCGAAACATCCCCTTCTGCTTACCGCCCAATCGTATTGTTGGATGAGGGTGGCAAAATCTTGGAGCGGATCATGGCTAAAAGAATAAATAGACATCTAGAAACCATCGGACCAGATCTGCACAGTGCTCAGTTTGGCTTCCGGCGGTCGCGGTCTACTGTGGACGCAATCGCAGAGGTGCGAGAAATCAGCGAGGAGACCACGGAGCAGGGTGGAGTTGCACTGGCGGTGTCCCTTGACATCGCCAACGCCTTCAACACCATTCCTCACGAGGCTGTTCTGCGAGGCTTAGTACATCATGGGATACCGTTATATCTCCAGAGGCTAGTAGAATCGTACCTGTGCGATCGTAAAATTGTGTTCCCGGGTAGGGATTCTTGGAGAAGCTACCGAGTCACATGTGGTGTACCTCAAGGGTCCGTTCTGGGGCCCCTGCTTTGGAATATAGGCTACAATTGCATCATTAAGACATCTCTGTCTATAGGTGTTAGGGTCATTTGTTACGCCGACGATACCTTGGTTGTGGCATCTGGCAGTTCCTACGTCGAGGCGAGCCGTCGCGTAACTGCTGGGGTAGCTCAAGTCGTAGCGCAGATAAGACACCTCGGGCTGCGTGTCGCGCTGGAGAAGTCCGAAGCGATCTGTTTTCACGGCCCGGGGCGAGCGCCTCCAGCGGGTGCGCACATCGTCGTTGCGGGAGTGTCCATCGAGGTAGGAAAATCCCTGAAATATCTGGGCCTAGTACTAGATTCCCGGTGGACGTTTAGAGCACATTTTGCGGCACTTGCCCCGAAGCTCACCGCCACTGCAATGGCTCTTAGCCGGATTATGCCAAATCTAGGCGGGCCGAGCGAGGGGTGTCGTCGACTCTACTCCGGCGTCGTCAAGTCGCAAGCTATGTACGGGTGCCCAATATGGGCTGATAAGCTGTCCCGCAAGAACAAGCAGCTTCTGAGGCGTTATCAAAAACTAATGACGATTAAGGTTGCGCGAGCGTACCGCACGGTGTCATACGATGCCGTGTGTTTGATCGCAGGTTCCGCGCCCTGGCACCTCGAGGCTACCGCTCTGGCAGACGTCTATTGGCGCAGGGCTGATACGCGTGAAGCAGGGAGAGAACCGGACACAGAGACCATACGCTCCTGGCGCCTGGATGCCTGCCAGCGCGTGATACAAGACTGGAGAACCGACTTAGACAGGGCAGAGATGGGCGGATATACAATAAGTGCCATATTGCCCGTCCTAACCAAGTGGCTGGAGAAGAAGCGCGGCCCGTTATCCTTTCGTCTGGTGCAGGTCATAACAGG
The DNA here is from genome assembly GCF_905147795.1 of Pieris rapae. Taxonomy (NCBI): domain Eukaryota; kingdom Metazoa; phylum Arthropoda; class Insecta; order Lepidoptera; family Pieridae; genus Pieris; species Pieris rapae. The sequence continues at coordinate 11,043,224 of NC_059514.1, forward strand.
CCATGGCTGTTTTGGCAAATACCTCCACCGCATCAGACGGGAACCGACCCCTGCGTGCCACCACTGCCAAGGGGATAACGATGATGCCGCGCACACTCTAGCGGCTTGTCCGGCGTGGGCGGAGGAGAGGCGCCACCTGGTTGCGGCCTTCGGGACGGACCTGGGCTTGCCTGAAGTTATTAAGAAGGCGGTGGACGACCTTGACAAGTGGACCGTCCTAACAAGATTCTGTGGCGTGGTGATGCGGCTGAAGGAGGAAGCGGAGAGAGCCCGAGAATGTTAAAAAAAAAAAAAAAAAAAAAAAAAAAAAAACAAAAAAAAAAAAAAAAAAAAAAAAAAAAAAAAAAAACAAAAAAAAAAAAAAAAAGAAAAAAAAAGAAAGGGCTTATTACTAGTGTGGTGTCGAGAGAGTAACAGAGAGTCGCGAAAGCGGCAGTCGCTAGACGGGGCGCGGTGAAAAGGCCTAGCTGTTACCCGCCCTCGTCTAATAGCGAACAGTGGGCCCTGGTGGTTTTAGTGGGTATGGGGTCATCGTATTTTACGGCCTTGACCCCCACACTCCCCGCGCCACTTAACAACTTGCCCAGGCGCGGGCGCCCGTAATCGGGTTTCCCCAGGTAAAAAAAAAAAAAAAAAAAAGGTTAGGTTAGGTTAGGTTAGGTTAGGTTAGGTTAGGTTAGGTTAGGTTAGGTTAGGTTAGGTTAGGTTAGGTTAGGTTAGGTTAGGTTAGGTTAGGTTAGGTTAGGTTAGGTTAGGTTAGGTTAGGTTAGGTTAGGTTAGGTTAGGTTAGGTTTTTTTTTTTTTTTTTTTTTTTTTTTTTTTTATTTTTTTTTTTTTTTTTATTTTTTTTATTTTTTTTTTTTTTTTTTATTCACCTAATAGGCCTACCTTCCCCGGCTACTTTATCGCCGGGGGCGTTGTCTAAGCTACCCATCCGTCCTTTCTCACATTCATCCTCTAAATAATTGAAAACACAGCTTTAATTTTTATTAGGTTTTGTACAAATAATTTCAATTACAACTTTCTTAAAAATATTCCTTTACAATATTCCAACTTATCTAATTTTCTTTCCATATCTATCCTGAGACGTGGCCCGCGAGGCGGGCAGCTTTCACTTATCCGTGAGTATCCTTATGATACCCATTAGCAAGTGGGCGCCGGCCGCCTCGCGGTCCCCGCCCCTCCCTTACTTCCATTAAATTTGGCGGTTCTTTTTATTATTTTTAGGCAAAATTCCTCCAGTTGCGATCTGTAACAGGCTAGCATGCCGGGCAGTCCTTCAAGACTGACCACCATGCCTGTCATCTGTTCCAGGTCGCATCTGGAGGAGGCAAAAATGGGGCACTCTATAAGTAAATGCGGGATGGTTTGTTCCACCCCGCTGTCGCACTCGCATTCTGGTGTTTCTTTTAATTTGAAGCGGCACAGGTACTCGGCAAAAGGCCCGTGGCCTGTGAGTATCTGTGCCATTTCAGGGCTAAATCTCGCTTCTTTCAGTTGTTTGTGAGCGCTCGCAACATTTTTCAGAAAAATCTTTGTTATTCCGCCCGTAGTCCCTTCTCTGTATCGTTTGTCCCATTCTTCTATCGTTTTCCGTCTTACTTCTTTCCTTATGTACGACAGCGGGTACTCTACGTGGACTGCTTTGACCTTAGAGGTCTCCGCAGCGGCCCTCGCGAGTTCGTCCGCCCTCTCGTTCCCCTCCGTGCCGACGTGCGCTTTCACCCAGTGGAGTCTTATGTTTTGGCCCTTTTTTCGGCTCTCCACCAGGTGGCTGCGGATCTCGACTACTCGGGGGTTCCGAGAGCGTCCGCCCGCGATGGCCTCGAGCGAGGACCTCGAGTCGCTGCAGATGTTCACGTCAGTACCCGCTGCCGTCGCCTCCCTAACTGCACCGACGAGAGCCGCTAGCTCTGCTTGATACACGGTGCAGTAAGGGGCCATCTTTATCTTCTTCCATTTTCGTTCTCTGCCTCCCTCCCATTTCGTCCAAGCCGCTCCGACTCCCTTCTCTGTTTTGCTCCCGTCTGTGTATATGGCCGTTATGTTTTCATTTTGTATTTGGCCAGGGTCAGTTGTGATGGCGAAGCTTATATCTGGTCTTTCCGCAGGATGGGGTTGTTCTATAGCAGGTACGGCACGCTCAATCCGGTCTCCTTCGCGTATAAACGGGGATGACCCCCTTCTGGCCTCAAACATCGCGGCGGCTTCTTCCACCCTGAGGTCGAGGGGCAGTATCCCCGCCAATAGCGTCGCGGAATTTAGCGATGCCGTCCTGTACGTTTTTGCGATCTTCTGTCCGAAGGCCCGTTGCACCGTCTCCAGTTTTTTCTTTGTGCACATTTTCTTTACTGTCGGTGCCCAGGCTGCCGACGCGTATGTTACCGTCGGCTCAATGACGGCTTGGTACACCTGGAGTACCATGTCTCCCGTCATTCCCCATTCCAGCTTCGCCATTCTAGATACTTTTTTATATATTTCTGCCGCTTTTCTGGTGACATTATGCACATGCTTTTTGAACGTGAGCCCTCCGTCTATTGTCAGTCCCAGCAGTTTTATTTCTTTCTCTATGACTATGTCTTGTCCGTTTATCCTTATTATTGGGGTATCGAACTTCAATCTTCGCGTCAGGACCATTGCCTTGGTTTTTTGTGGCGCGAAGTTGAGCTTGTTCTCGATACCCCACTTCCTCACGTACTCGAGGGCTACGTTTGCTCGTTGCGCGATCGAGTGCGTGTCTGTTCCACTGAACAGCAGCACCACGTCGTCTGCGAATGCCTGTGCATAAGTCCCGTCCTCTTCCAGTTCGACCAGTAGTGGGTCGAGCAGGATGTTCCAGAAGGTGGGGCCGCTAATCGAGCCCTGAATGCATCCCTTTTCAGGTCGCCTCACATGCTCTCTGTTTGCGTAGCGTACCACCACCTTCCTGCCTTTAAAGTAGTCCTCCACTACTAGTCTCAATTGCTTGGGACAGTCTTTCTTTGATAGTTGGTACTTGATAGCTGGCCACCATGCGTTGTCGAAAGCCCCCTCGATATCTAGCGACACCATCAACACTATCTCTTTGTTTTCTATGTGGCTTCTCGCTTTCGTCAGGATATCGTAAAGGGCATCCTCCGTGCTCTTTCCTGGCATAAATCCATACTGCCTCCTGCTCATCTTGGGGAGTAGGCTGTGTCTAATTCTGTTTATCATTACCTTCTCTAGTATCTTCCCCATGACTGGCAACAGGCCTATAGGACGGTAGGATTTGGCGGCCGTATAGTCCTCCTTCCCTGGCTTCCTCAGTACCACTATCGTGCATTCCTTCCATAGATCAGGGAAGCATCCCACTTCGAGGCATTTATTAAAGATGGCAAGGGGAACTTCCGGATTCGCCGTGATAGCTGCGCAGCAGATATCCGCAGTGAGTCCGTCGGCACCCGGGGCCTTCCTCGGGTTGAAGCTTCGAGCAGTGCTGATGAGCTCCGCCATTGTGATTGGCACTTCATCAGCGCTGCTTCCCCGTAGGCTGCTAGTCATTTCCTCAACCGTTTTCCTTATTCTTTGGTGGATGTCATCATCCATCTCACAATTGTCAGGCGGGAAGAATTTCTGTGCCAGCAGCTGCACCGATTCTTCGGAGTTCAACGAAATGCCCTTCTCTATTAGCGTGGTGTCTTCCCTGATCCCTTCCGCCTTTCTTATTACTTTATACATTCTGTCCCATAAGCTCTCCCCTTCTTGCTTCGTGCACAATTTCTTCCACCCTTCCTTTTGAGCCCTTTCGATCTCTTCTTCGTACATCTTTTTTGCCTCCAGGTAGGCAGTTACTACGCACTCTCTCCTCCTTGGAGCTGCGTATGAGATCCTTTTCTTTTTCCTTACCATGTCCTTCTTAAGGGCCTCTATTTCCTTGTTCCACCAGGGTGGTTCGAAGCTTTTCTTTCTTTGTTTCAGTTTGGGGATATGCTTCTCGGCGGCTTTTATAATTATGTTGGTATATTCCGTTACTGCGTTGTTGACCCTGGCCTTGGTGTCCAGTTCTTTTATCGTTCCTTTGTCTAATCCTTGTTTTGTCAATCCCGTTTTTATTTTCTCTTTAAAATCCTCCCAGTCTGCGTTTTTTGTTTTGTATTTGCGGGTCGTCTTCGGTAGGGTGTGCGTTTGGGGTTTTTGAAGGGCTGTAGTCATAAATATTGTGTTGTGATCCGAACTGGTAATTGATGTGTCAACCCACCATTTCGTTACCTTGCTGAGGAGAGCCGTTGTACATACTGTGATGTCGACTGTACTCGTGTATCTACGGCCCCCTCTAACGGTGTCGAAGGTGGGCGTGTTTCCACAATTTAAAATGCTCAGCCCCTCTTCATCAAGGAACCCTCGTAGTTCCTTTCCTCTTGTGTCTTCGTTCCGGCTCCCCCACCACTCACTCCATGCGTTCACGTCCCCTCCAATCAGTACCATCTTGGTTTTTAACTTTCTCGTGAAGCCTCTTAACTGTACGAGGTATGGTTCGATGGGTTCATCGCCTTCGAAGTACACTGATATTACCCCTAGTTCCCACTTGTCCGTTCTCAGGACGGCGGCCACTATGTTCTCGGTGGTGAGTGATTTGTCTTGTGAGACCTCGATGTGTTCATCGAAAACAAGTACCGCCGCCTTCACCGGTTTCTTCCCTGTGGGAACGCACTGCACTACTCTGTACATAGGGCTTTCTGCCATCTGTTTATTGGCCCCTGTGTACGGTTCCTGGAGTAGTGCTATCTTTATCTTCCTACCCCCCGCTTCCTTTATAAACTCCTGGTTCGCGATTCTCTTTCTTCCAAGGTTCGCCTGTGCCAGGAGAAAGCCGGTGTTTATGTTGGAGCCCTCGGCTTTTTTAACAGTACGCGTAACTCATCCTCGCTGCCCTGTCCCATCCCTGCCGGGTTGGGCAGCTCTGGCTGAAGGCTCCGTGCTCTGCGTCTCTTCCTTTCATTGCTTTACAGTTAACGCAGCTGGGAGGCTTTCCTTCCCCGAGGATCTGGCAATCGGCCCTCATGTGGGCTCCTCCACAGTGACTGCACACCTCTGTATCTTTTTTACAGTTCCTGCGGGTATGTCCATACCCCAGACACATTGTGCATTGGACCAGAGGGGATTGGTCCTCTACCCAAACCCTCTGCAGGTCCACGTGTATCCTGCCAGCCGATGTCAGGGCTTGCCAGAGTTTAGGCGTGACCTGCAGGACCACGTGGCTCTCCAGAGGGTTTCTTGCCTTCCTTCTATACTTTTCTACTATTGTCAGCTCTCTTTCCTCTAGGTGCGCAGTCACGTGTTTGTTCTGGTTCTTTAGGGCCCGGGCAATATCCTCGGTGGTGTTGCAGGTCAGTAAATTTTTTATTTTTACGAGAGGGTTTTTGTTGGAGGTCTCCTTGACCTCCATTTCTGTGCCCAGTTTTTCTTTAAGTTTTCTTCTCTCTTCCTCTGTCCTGCAACCCACCACAACCTTCCCATCTCTTGCTTTTCTTATTTTTTGCACTTGCCAACCTTCCTCCTTCGCGTTTAGCAAGTGCCGGATGTTCTGCACCGTTTCCTCTGCCGTGTCGGTCGCGTTCTTCGGCGCCACCACGACAGAGTGCAGTGCAGGTTTTTGCCCCGGGCCTTCTGTGTCGTTTTTGCCCTGACCGAGATTTACTTTCGTCGCTTCGGCGTACGATTTCATACTTGCAGCCCAGTTGTTCTGCCTCTCCATGTCCTTAATTTCCTTCTCCTCAAACTCTTTCCTTATCTCGGTCAGGACCCATTCATCTTTCTTTTTTGCCAGATCCTCTATTCCTTTCCTACATTTCTCCAGCCTACTATTTTCTGTTTCCAATCTTTCAATTTGTCTGTTTAGCTTATCATATATATTTTCTTCCATGTCTTTTTCGTTTCTTGTTTTAGTTGTTATTCTTGCTGGGCCTCCCGCCAACTCCTCCTCGGCTTCTTTTACCATTTGGTACAGCCGCTTTACAGCTGACTGTACCCCTGTTTTTATTTCGGTTTTTATGTTTCGGGACTCTGCCAAGTGCGCCATTGCCTTTAGGTAACAATTTTTTGCCTCTTTTTCCCTGGCTTGAGCGGGAGCAGGAGACTTACCCGCTCCCCTCCCCCCTGCCAGAGGTTCTTCTTGTGCTGCCCTAGGGGCCTGGCTGGAGGCCTCCTCCCACTTATCTATACTGCGCCTGATGGCAGGTGCCGTTTTTGGTGGAGTGCGTATACCCAACATTTTGCCTATTAGGATTGTCAGATGAATTTAATAAGTTAAAAGACTTAGCCTAAGGTCTACTCCCAATAGGGTAGTAGCCGTGTCAATTTTAATAATATTTTGTTTTAAAGAATAATTAATCTTAAAACTATACTTAATCTAAGGCTACTCCCAATAGGGTAGTAGCCGTGTCAATTTTAATAATATTTTTATTTACAATAAATTGTCTTATATCTATACTTAATCTAAGGCCTACTCCCAAAAGGGTAGTAGGCAAGTCAATAAATAATTTACAAATAATTTACAAACAATGAATATTCTTAATTATTAATTTTTTATGAATTATTGTCAATTAAATTATTATAAATTCCTAAACTTATTCTAATGGCTGTCCCAAAAGGGTGGCAGCCGTCAATTTTTATATCCTAACTTATTCTAAGGTCTACCCCCAAAAGGGTGGTAGCCGTGTCAGAACACTTATATCTAAAAGGGGTTTCCAAAAGGAGAACCCCTGTCACTTATCCTAGAGTCGCAGTCGGTTTTTTAAAAAACAAAATTTTTCCGACTCTATGTAGAGCCGTCTCTACAATTTCGTTGCGGGGATATAATTTATAAATTTCTAAAATAAAAAGCGTTTTTTGAGTGAAAACTCGAGAGCGGAGGGAGAGGGGGGGTTAGGGGGGGGAATCCAAATTTAAAAAAAAAATTTTTATTTATATATATAAAATTTACTACGCCGAAAAAGGCTTGTATACTACGTATACAAGACCGCTGTTAAAAATCCCGAAAAATCCACCGTTCCTGAGATACGGGCCTTTTAATTTTTCCGATTTTCACAAATTTTGTAAAATTTTCGGGATTTTTTCAAATTTCGAATTTTAAAATTTAAAAAATGTCTTTATATGAATCGAGGCTGTGCAGTCAAAGCCGGTATATGGATAATATATCCATATACCGGGGTGACGTTAAAATTGCCCTATCTCCTACCGTTCCCGAGTTATTCCCTATTTTATGTTGTGGTTCTTCCCGTCGGTTTTTCTCCGCAGCCGCTGACTCGATCTCGACGATTTAAACGGCTGCTAGCTGCACTCGACGAGAGCTTCTCAACGATGTATAGCACGTCCTCAATATCCCTCGGGATCCCAAACCACGTTACACGTGGTTTTGGTGTTTTTTCTCTTTAACTTTTTTATTTTTAGCCGGAAAAATCCGATCGACCCCTCAAAAGATTCGTCTTCTTGAGTTTTATCTATATATGATTTTTAATTTGGGGGTCGTCGCTTTAGTTTTTGTGTAATATGCTCTTAATTGATTTTTAAATAGGTTATTTTAGTTTTTTCCCTTTTAAAATTTTTCCCCAAGTCCAATTTTTTAGAACGATACACCAATCTCTTCGTCTTTTTAAGCTGCGTTTTTTGGTGTATCGCACTTATGGGGGAAAGCTCAATTTCGGTCACCAGTTGTCACGCCCCTTTTTTGTTTTTCTCTTATATCTCCCTTGTTTGTAGGGTAAAAAATCTGGGACTAACCTTATTAAATGCGGCTTAATGAGGCGCATTTAGTGGTTCCAAAATATATTGCAGTTATCGATCTAAATCGCGCGGCGCACGCACTTTTACACTAAATTTTTTGCACTTTTTGTGTTTTTTCACTTTTTTGTCACTTTTTCTCACTTTTTATACAACAATGTTTATATATTCGGATTCGTCGTCGCGAGACGCGTACAATGACATACGGCACTGCCCGATCCGCGACAAAAAACCTATTTTTAAGATTTTTCTAAGGCGGAGCGGCACGCTTTCTGACCGATTAGGGCGGCGGTTCGACTGCGACTGGTTAGGTTAGGTTAGGTTAGGTTAGGTTAGGTTAGGTTAGGTTAGGTTAGGTTAGGTTAGGTTAGGTTAGGTTAGGTTAGGTTAGGTTAGGTTAGGTTAGGTTAGGTTAGGTTAGGTTAGGTTAGGTTAGGTTAGGTTAGGTTAGGTTAGGTTAGGTTAGGTTAGGTTAGGTTAGGTTAGGTTAGGTTAGGTTAGGTTAGGTTAGGTTAGGTTAGGTTAGGTTAGGTTAGGTTAGGTTAGGTTAGGTTAGGTTAGGTTAGGTTAGGTTAGGTTAGGTTAGGTTAGGTTAGGTTAGGTTAGGTTAGGTTAGGTTAGGTTAGGTTAGGTTAGGTTAGGTTAGGTTAGGTTAGGTTAGGTTAGGTTAGGTTAGGTTAGGTTAGGTTAGGTTAGGTTAGGTTAGGTTAGGTTAGGTTAGGTTAGGTTAGGTTAGGTTAGGTTAGGTTAGGTTAGGTTAGGTTAGGTTAGGTTAGGTTAGGTTAGGTTAGGTTAGGTTAGGTTAGGTTAGGTTAGGTTAGGTTAGGTTAGGTTAGGTTAGGTTAGGTTAGGTTAGGTTAGGTTAGGTTAGGTTAGGTTAGGTTAGGTTAGGTTAGGTTAGGTTTTTTTTTTTTTTTTTTTTTTGTTTGTTCGCAATAATTATTTTTTTGATTATGTATGTTTTTTTTTTAAAACTATTACAAAAGTTATTCACGAGAGGGTGGAGATGCAAGGAAGAAGTGGCTATTTGATACCTTCTTTTTCCTTACACCTTTACAATTTTTGTCACATAGACGAAACAAAAAGTTATACAAAACAAATTGGTTATGACTTGCTATGAGTGAATAATTATACAAAGTAAGTGTGTTTGAGTTTGTTTAGCAAAAAATTGGCGTCCAATGTGACGTGGAGTCTCGGTGTTAAAATAAATAAATAAAATGATTTTACGCTTAGCTAACGGTTATATAATACAAAGTTTTTATTAGGTTTCTATTACTTCTTTTACCGTAATAGTGTTAAGTTACAATTGATTCAATATTTTAAACAGGAAAAGAAGAAAAAATATCTGTTATATTAAATTTATACACTGCAAGTAATTTTAATTTGAATATGGCTTTAAACATTGCAACAAGTAGCTAGATATACAAAAAAAATAAATAAAAAATAAACAATAGGTCGTGTGAATTTATACAATTCTATAGGCTTTTGATTTTAATTGTTGAACTTTTTTAGGCAGTTTACGATATAGGTCATAAGGCTAATGAGTGATTTTAGTTCTGTGGGGTGCGGAATCAGTTCTCTTAGGGAGAAGGGATTGGTGTTTGTCAAATTATGTGTTGTAAATTTTTGTGTGTGGTTATGTCTTTCAGTTATAAACCTAGGGCACTCTTCGAGCAAGTGTTTCAGTGTCTGTGTTGTGTGGTTGTCGCATGGGCATGTGTCGTTGTCTGTGATTTTGAATCGGCTCAGGTAGCTTTTGGCGTAAGAGTGTCCTGTGAGGAATTGTGTGAGTTGAAAAGAAATGGGTACGGTCGAAAAAAATGATTTTATATCTTCTAAGTTCGGGAATATGTTAACCGTAAAGCGGCCTGTGCTGTCTCCTACGTATCTGTTATTGTTTATGACTTTGGTCGCGCTTTTAATTGTTGTTTTTATGTAGGAAAGGGGACATGCTATGTGGGATGGGGAGCAGTGCTGGTTCGCGGCTTTAGAGGCGGCTACGTCCGCGGCTTCGTTGCCAGGGATCCCGGAGTGTCCTTTCACCCATTGAAATAAGATCTCGGGGTTTTCGTGTGTGTGTTTTGGTTAGGTTAGGTTAGGTTAGGTTAGGTTAGGTTAGGTTAGGTTAGGTTAGGTTAGGTTAGGTTAGGTTAGGTTAGGTTAGGTTAGGTTAGGTTAGGTTAGGTTAGGTTAGGTTAGGTTAGGTTAGGTTAGGTTAGGTTAGGTTAGGTTAGGTTAGGTTAGGTTAGGTTAGGTTAGGTTAGGTTAGGTTAGGTTAGGTTAGGTTAGGTTAGGTTAGGTTAGGTTAGGTTAGGTTAGGTTAGGTTAGGTTAGGTTAGGTTAGGTTAGGTTAGGTTAGGTTAGGTTAGGTTAGGTTAGGTTAGGTTAGGTTAGGTTAGGTTAGGTTAGGTTAGGTTAGGTTAGGTTAGGTTAGGTTAGGTTAGGTTAGGTTAGGTTAGGTTAGGTTAGGTTAGGTTAGGTTAGGTTAGGTTAGGTTAGGTTAGGTTAGGTTAGGTTAGGTTAGGTTAGGTTAGGTTAGGTTAGGTTAGGTTAGGTTAGGTTAGGTTAGGTTAGGTTAGGTTAGGTTAGGTTAGGTTAGGTTAGGTTAGGTTAGGTTAGGTTAGGTTAGGTTAGGTTAGGTTAGGTTAGGTTAGGTTAGGTTAGGTTAGGTTAGGTTAGGTTAGGTTAGGTTAGGTTAGGTTAGGTTAGGTTAGGTTAGGTTAGGTTAGGTTAGGTTAGGTTAGGTTAGGTTAAGGGCCTCATAGCCTAGCGGTCTTTGTATGTGGCCGCTGTGGTGAGGGGTACTGGGTTCGATTCCCGGTTCGAGGATAAGTTTTCAATTTATCCTCGGCCTTTGGTAGGGTTGTACGGTACCGGGCGAGTGCTTAAACCGTACATGGTGGGCACGGTTGAATTTCTATAGTATGCAGTGGGCAACTATGGAAAGGAGACTGTGTAGGTTTAGAACGTAGCAATACGTTCTAGGCCGAGAGTGGTAATTACAAGTGGTCAAGTAATTCAACATTCTTTTTAAAGGGCCTCATAGCCTAGCGGTCTTTGTATGTGGCCGCTGTGGTGAGGGGTACTGGGTTCGATTCCCGGTTCGAGGATAAGTTTTCAATTTATCCTCGGCCTTTGGTAGGGTTGTACGGTACCGGGCGAGTGCTTAAACCGTACATGGTGGGCACGGTTGAATTTCTATAGTATGCAGTGGGCAACTATGGAAAGGAAACTGTGTAGGTTTAGAACGTAGCAATACGTTCTAGGCCGAGAGTGGTAATTACAAGTGGTCAAGTAATTCAACATTCTTTTTAAAGGGCCTCATAGCCTAGCGGTCTTTGTATGTGGCCGCTGTGGTGAGGGGTACTGGGTTCGATTCCCGGTTCGAGGATAAGTTTTCAATTTATCCTCGGCCTTTGGTAGGGTTGTACGGTACCGGGCGAGTGCTTAAACCGTACATGGTGGGCACGGTTGAATTTCTATAGTATGCAGTGGGCAACTATGGAAAGGAAACTGTGTAGGTTTAGAACGTAGCAATACGTTCTAGGCCGAGAGTGGTAATTACAAGTGGTCAAGTAATTCAACATTCTTTTTTAAGGGCCTCATAGCCTAGCGGTCTTTGTATGTGGTCGCTGTGGTGAGGGGTACTGGGTTCGATTCCCGGTTCGAGGATAAGTTTTCAATTTATCCTCGGCCTTTGGTAGGGTTGTACGGTACCGGGCGAGTGCTTAAACCGTACATGGTGGGCACGGTTGAATTTCTATAGTATGCAGTGGGCAACTATGGAAAGGAGACTGTGTAGGTTTAGAACGTAGCAATACGTTCTAGGCCGAGGATGGTAATTACAGTGGTCAGTAATTCAACATTCCTTTTTAAAGGGCCTCATAGCCTAGCGGTCTTTGTATGTGGCCGCTGTGGTGAGGGGTACTGGGTTCGATTCCCGGTTCGAGGATAAGTTTTCAATTTATCCTCGGCCTTTGGTAGGGTTGTACGGTACCGGGCGAGTGCTTAAACCGTACATGGTGGGCACGGTTGAATTTCTATAGTATGCAGAGGGCATGGAACTATAGAAAGGATACTGTGTAGGTTTAGAACGTAGCAATACGTTCTAGGCCGAGAGTGGTAATTACAAGTGGTCTAGTAATTCAACATTCTTTTAGGGGCCTCATAGCCTAGCGGTCTTTGTATGTGGCCGCTGTGGTGAGGGGTACTGGGTTCGATTCCCGGTTCGAGGATAAGTTTTCAATTTATCCTCGGCCTTTGGTAGGGTTGTACGGTACCGGGCGAGTGCTTAAACCGTACATGGTGGGCACGGTTGAATTTCTATAGTATGCAGTGGGCAACTATGGAAAGGAAACTGTGTAGGTTTAGAACGTAGCAATACGTTCTAGGCCGAGAGTGGTAATTACAAGTGGTCAAGTAATTCAACATTCTTTTTAAAGGGCCTCATAGCCTAGCGGTCTTTGTATGTGGCCGCTGTGGTGAGGGGTACTGGGTTCGATTCCCGGTTCGAGGATAAGTTTTCAATTTATCCTCGGCCTTTGGTAGGGTTGTACGGTACCGGGCGAGTGCTTAAACCGTACATGGTGGGCACGGTTGAATTTCTATAGTATGCAGTGGGCAACTATGGAAAGGAAACTGTGTAGGTTTAGAACGTAGCAATACGGTCTAGGCCGAGAGTGGTAATTACAAGTGGTCAAGTAATTCAACATTCTTTTTAGTACGCGTTGAGCCTTCATAGCGACAACAGTGACTGTTTGCGCTCCGCGTTCTGAAAATCTTTTGAGGGTCTTTCCGGTGTCGGAGAATACTGTGAGGTGCATCAAAACAACCGCACAAGTGTGCTGCGTGTTTTGACATATATGTGATATTTATATATTAAATACTTTTTAATATATAATAGAAAAGAAGTGTGGGAAATTGACCCGGTGTTTTTTGTGTTTTTATGTTGTTTTTGTCGCGACGACATATTAATTTTTCATTGTGTTTGTGTTGTGTGGATTGTCCTGCATATACAAGGTGCAAAGGGCGGCATTGTGTGGCGCCGGTCGTCTGGCGGCGGTCTGACGTCATACGATTTATCGAGTGGGCGCTCAAGTTTTCCGAAGTGGATAGAGACGATATTATTCTTAGTTTTAATTTTTGTATATAATTTAATTTAAGTTTAGATTTAAGTTAGAATTAAGACTGTACTATAGTATTATCTCTGTTTATAAATATATTAATTATTTATTTATATATTTTGTGGGAGTACTTTTTGTATATTTCGCAAAATGCGAAAGAGGCGGGTTAAGCCGCAGGCCTCGGACAGCGAGGAAGAAGAAATGTCCAGGGCTGGCTCAAAAGAGCGGAGGAAGCGGTCCTTTTTTAAAAACCCTACTAGGGATGGGGACGAGGACGTGTCTCCTCCTCCTAAAGGTAAGCCGCCAAAGAAAGCGGCTGCCCATAAGGTAGGAATTAAGGAGGCGGAGGAAGAGTTGCGTGCTCTCGAGGCTCGCTCTCTTCATGGAGGTGAAGATAGTGGTGCTGGAGGCCACCAGCCAGACGGGGCCTCGACAAGTACAGGTCGGGCCCCGGACGGGCCCCCGTCATCGTGGGAGGACTACGAGGACGATGTGGTCCTCCTGGGGGTGCCTGAAATAAAGGAGAGGTCGGTTTCCCGAGTCCGCAAAATCCTAGAGATTGCGGCGAAATCGGGAAACCTAAAAGGGACGTACGTCCGCGACCTGAAGGTCGCGGCCAAGGAAATTGGAGAGATCGTGGAGGATCTCGCTGATAGGTGTCTGGGGGGGGAAGAGGGCAGACGTCTTCAAAGAGACAATAATCGTCTGAGGGCCCAGGTCAAGGAGCTGGGCCTGGAGCTTGCCGCCCTCAGACGCGAGTTCAACGAGCGCACTGCGCTATTTGCACAATCAAAGGGGGACAACAGGGATCCCGTCTCGGTGGATAGTCCCATCACGCCGGATGCTCTCCGTCAAATGATGGAGGGTCTCTTAGACGGGATCAAGGAGAGCCTGATGGGGGAGTTGATGAGGGCTGTGGGGGGCATGCTTGATGCGAAGTTGGCGGGGATTGGGGACAGGCTGCTCCCTGAGCCTGTGTTACGCCCCCCGCTGATGGCATTAGACCGAGGCCCCCATGGGGCCTCCAAGGGCTCCTTCGGGGGTGAGGCCCAGGTGGCCTCAAATTGTCCGGGGCCACAGGGCAAGAGAGCCCACAGTGGTCCCGCAGGAGTTGGGGTCCAGAGCTCAGAAGAAAATGTCCCGGGAAATGGAGGGGTCTCTTCAGAGATGCCTCCAGCGGGTCCCAGCTGGGCGACAGTGACCGGCAAGAAGAAGAAGAAGAGTAAGGGCAAGAAGAAGTCGGACAGTCTTCCAGCTGCACCGGCTCTTCCTACCAAGGGTGGGGTAGGTCTCCCGGCAAGGCAGCCGGCGGCTATGGAGAAGCCTGTTGGGGTGCGGTCTTCCCTTGCTCCGCCGACAACTGCTGCAGTGGTTTTAACACTGCTGCAGGGAGCGGTGGAGCGGGGGGTTACCTACGCTTCTGCTCTGTCCAAGGCAAGGCAGGCCATCAGTCTGCCTGACTTGGGGATCGAGCGTATAAGCATCCGAGTAACGGCTACCGGAGCTCGGATGCTGGAGGTGCCCGGAGAAGGTAGGGAGGAGAAGGCTAACCGCCTAGCTGAAAAACTGAGGGTGGTTCTGTCGGAAGAGGCCTCGGTGGGGAGGCCCGTCAAGTGCGCGGACCTCCGCATCCGGGACCTTGATGACAGCATCACCGAGGGGAATGTTGTGGAGGCGGTGGCTGCCATGGGGGAGTGCCCAGTGGCGGCAATTAAACCAGGGAAAATAATGAGGCATGGGGGCCGGGGTTTGGGGGAGATGTTCCTCCTATGTCCGGTTGCCTCCGCCAATAAGATCAAGAGTGGGAGGCTCCTCATTGGGTGGAGTTCTTGTCGAGTGGAAATCCAGGAGCACCGCCCTTTGAGGTGCTTTAAGTGTCAACAGCTGGGTCATGTGCGCGCAACATGCGACTCAGCGGTGGACCTGGCGGAGGCTTGCCACCGATGTGGGGTTGCGGGCCATAAGGCTAATGAATGCAGCTCGAAAGAGCTGCATTGTTTGGTCTGTGCGGCGGCCGGGAAGGCAGCGAACCACAAGATGGCGGGAAGGGCCTGCAACCCTCCAAGGCAAGGGAGGGCCCCGCATGCCCCTAAAGCGTCCGGCACCGTGGTGGAGAACGTTCCCATGGAGGTTGGTGTGGAGGTGTCAAACAAATAAAATGTCTGACAACCTCACTAGCCTCCTCCAGGGGAACCTAAGGCGCTCCGCTGCGGCTCAGGACTTGTTCCTGCAGTCGATGGCGGAGTGGGGTGTGATGGCGGCCGTTGTCACAGAGCCCTATTACGTGTCGCGGCAGAATTCGTGGGTGGGGGACCTTCGAGGTGATGCGGCTGTCATTGCTCGGCCTCATGGACCTCCTCTCTCTCTAAGAGAGAGGGGTTCCGGTTTTGTCCTGGCTAATTGGGGGGACTGGACGCTTGTTGGAGCGTATTTTTCGCCCAATGAGCGTCTGAGCCACTTCGAGGACTTCCTGGACGCCATGGGGCTGGCCGTGCAGAGGGCTCTTCCGCGCCCCCTTATCCTCATGGGAGACCTTAATGCGCGGTCTTCCACTTGGGGTGATAGGGTGTCGTGTCGGAGGGGTCCGGTTTTGGAGGAGTGGGCGGCGGAGCTGGGCCTCGTTTTCCTAAATGAGGGAACCGAGCCCACCTGTGTCCGTCCGCAGGGCAGTTCAAGGGTGGACGTGACCCTAGCTTCTGCGGCAGCGGCCCGTGCGACGACGGCGTGGAGCGTGCTGGACGAAGTGGAGACCCTATCGGATCATCGATATATCCGGATGTGGGTCTCTACCTCGATGAGGTGGGCAGTGCGGGGGCAGACTTCCCAGAACAGCTTCCCCCGTTGGGCGATTCGGCGACTTGACCGTCAGGTTGCGGAGGAGGTGGCCATTGTGGAGGGGTGGTGTGCGCCTGCTGGTGCTGGGGATGTAGACGAAGGGGTCGGTAGACTGAGTCAAAGTCTCCGAAGGGTGTCGAATGCGGCGATGCCCAAATGGAGACCGCCGAAGGGGAGAAGAGCTGTCTACTGGTGGACGTCGCATATTGGAAATCTTCGGGGCGAATGTAGCGAGGCGAGAAGGGCCTGCTACAGGAGTCGCCGGAGGAGGGGAGATAGTCCCGATGTTACGGAGGGTCTTCGCTTGATCTATAATGATCGCAAGAGGGCTCTCCGACAGGCTATTTGTGAGGCGAAGGAAAGGGCCCATCGGGAGGTGCTTCGGGGGCTTGATGATGATCCATGGGGGCGTCCCTATCGATCGGCTCGTAAGAGACTGAAGGGTGCGGGGATGCCTCTCGTGGAGAGTCTGGAGCCGACTTTCCTGGAGCGGGTGGTGGCGGACCTGTTTCCTTTGCCTCCCGACACTGTCCCTCCAAGTATGACGGCGTCTATGGTAGAAGTGGCTGACGGGGAGGGTGAGATGGCTCCGGAAGTCTCTGATATAGAGATGGAGACCATTCTAGCCCGTCTCAAAGCCCGCAAGAAAGCTCCTGGCCCGGATGGTGTACATGCACGTATACTGGCAGTGGTCCTCCCTCATATGGAGGTCTCCGTCCGGGAGCTGTACACTGCGTGTCTGCGTGGTGGACGGTTTCCGGTGGCATGGAAGACGGGACGACTGTGCCTCGTGCGCAAGGAGGGGCGCCCGGTGGACAGTTCGGCGGCTTACCGCCCTATTGTCCTCCTGGATGAAGCGGGCAAGGCGCTGGAGTGGGTAGTGGCCTCTCGATTGTGCCGGCACCTCTCTGTTGAGGGGCCGGATCTAAACGAGGCACAGTACGGCTTCCGAGCGGGAAGGTCGACGCTCGGCGCACTTCGGGACCTGAGGTCTCACACCGCTGGAGTGGTAGACGGGGGAGGGAGAGCATTGGCAGTATCGTTAGATATTGCAAATGCTTTCAATAGTCTTCCCTTTGGTGTGATCAGAGAGGCCCTTGCTTTTTTCGAGGTCCCTCTGTATCTGCGCCAAATAGTGGGGGACTATTTTATGGAAAGACGGATCGTGTACTCCAATATGGAGGGCACGGTCTCCTACCACCCTGTGCGGTGTGGAGTTCCTCAGGGCTCAGTACTTGGGCCGCTTTTGTGGGACATGGCCTACGATTGGGTGTTGCGGGGCGCGCTTCTTCCGGGATTGCGCGTCTTCTGCTATGCAGACGACACCCTCGTGGTGGCCAGTGGGGCCAGTTTTGGAGAGGTGGCTCGACTCGCAACGGTCGGCACCTCCCTTGTTGTGAGACGGATAAGGGCCCTGGGCCTTAGGGTGTCTCTCGATAAGACGGACGCCCTATTGTTCCATGGCCCTAGGAATGGTCCACCTCCTGGGGCGGTCCTGATGGTGGAAGGAGTGAGGGTACCGGTGGCGGCCAAGATGAAGTATCTCGGTCTCATCTTGGATGGGCGCTGGAACTTTGAGGCCCACTTTGAGGCTCTTGGGGGGAAGCTGGTAGGGGCAGCGGGGGCGCTTGCAAAACTCCTGCCGAACATTGGGGGCCCAAAGCAGAGTGTGCGCAGGCTCTACTGCGGAATTATACGCAGTATGGCCTTGTATGGGGCCCCAATATGGGATGATCGGTTGGGGTCGAGGAACCGCCCCCTTCTCAGGAGGCCGCAGCGAGTGATGGCGGTTCGGGTGGCTCGTTGCTACCGGACCGTCTCGTTCGAGGCGGCATGCCTGTTGGCGGCGACTCCTCCCTGGGAGTTAGAGGCGGTGGCCCTAGGGTCCCTGTATCGCCTCAAGTGCGAGACGAGGGCGGATGGCCGATGGGCCGAACTGGTCGGACCGGCGAGGAGGCAGGCCAGGGAGGTCATCCTTGATAGGTGGGCCCATGATCTGGCCACGCCGAGGGCGGGAGTACGCACTGTGGAGGCGATTCGCCCATGCTTACGGGAATGGGTGAATCGCCCGAGTGGAGCTGTGTCCTTTCGGATGGCGCAGATTCTGTCCGGGCATGGATGCTTTGGACGGTTTCTGCACAGGGTGGCAGGGCGGGAAATCTATCCTATCTGCCACCACTGTGGCGCCCCAGAGGACACGGCGGAGCACACCCTGGCTGAATGTGCCACCTGGTCGAGGCAACGCCACGACCTGGTGTCGGTCATCGGGACGGACCTCTCGCTACCGAGCGTTGTTGCAGCGATGCTAGGTAGCCAAGAGGCATGGCGTGCGGTGGCTTTCTTCTGCGAGCGCGTTCTGCTGCAGAAGGAGGCTGCCGAGCGTCAGCGGGAGGTGCGTGGCGATGGCCGGAGGGGTTGTGCTCGGCGGCGGCGGGGCGGGGGCGCGGGGGCTAGACGCGGAAGCCGTCTGCCCAACAGCGTCCCGCTGCGTCGTCGCTGAGCCCGTATGCAGACATATTTGCCTAAATTCCCTGGGTTGAATGCCTAGTGCGACCCCCGGGGAATTTAATGTGGTGCCAGACGTCATTCATTCAGAATGGATGAGGCTGGCACTGCAGGCGATATGGAGGGTTCTGGAGGAGTTTTTAGTGGGTCGGGTTTCTCCCCTCTGACTAGCAGAGGGATAAGAGTTAACCATCCCCACAGTCCCCGCGTTAGCGACTGCATACGCGCGCGGGCCTGCATCTGTGCATTTCAACCTCCATTATAAAAAAAAAAAAAAAAAAAAAAGGTTAGGTTAGGTTAGGTTAGGTTAGGTTAGGTTAGGTTAGGTTAGGTTAGGTTAGGTTAGGTTAGGTTAGGTTAGGTTAGGTTAGGTTAGGTTAGGTTAGGTTAGGTTAGGTTAGGTTAGGTTAGGTTAGGTTAGGTTAGGTTAGGTTAGGTTAGGTTAGGTTAGGTTAGGTTAGGTTAGGTTAGGTTAGGTTAGGTTAGGTTAGGTTAGGTTAGGTTAGGTTAGGTTAGGTTAGGTTAGGTTAGGTTAGGTTAGGTTAGGTTAGGTTAGGTTAGGTTAGGTTAGGTTAGGTTAGGTTAGGTTAGGTTAGGTTAGGTTAGGTTAGGTTAGGTTAGGTTAGGTTAGGTTAGGTTAGGTTAGGTTAGGTTAGGTTAGGTTAGGTTAGGTTAGGTTAGGTTAGGTTAGGTTAGGTTTTTTTTTTTTTTTTTTTTTTTTTTTTTTTTTTTTTTTTTTAAAGCACCTAATAGGCCTACCTTCCCCAGCTACTTTATCGCCGGGGGCGTTGTCTAAGCTACCCATCCGTCCTTTCTCACATTCATCCTCTAAATAATTGAAAACACAGCTTTAATTTTTATTAGGTTTTGTACAAATAATTTCAATTTCAACTTTCTTAAAATATTACTTTACAATATTCCAACTTATCTAATTTTCTTTCCATATCTATCCTGAGACGTGGCCCGCGAGGCGGGCAGCTTTCACTTATCCGTGAGTATCCTTATGATACCCATTAGCAAGTGGGCGCCGGCCGCCTCGCGGTCCCCGCCCCTCCCTTACTTCCATTAAATCTGGCGGTTCTCTTTATTATTTTTATGCAAAATTCCTCCAGTTGCGATCTGTAACAGGCTAGCATGTCGGGCAGTCCTTCAAGACTGACCACCATGCCTGTCATCTGTTCCAGGTCGCATCTGGAGGAGGCAAAAATGGGGCACTCTATAAGTAGATGCGGGATGGTTTGTTGCACCCCGCTGTCACACTCGCATTCAGCTGTCTCTTTTAATTTGAAACGGCACAGGTACTCGGCAAAAGGCCCGTGGCCTGTGAGTATCTGTGCCATTTCAGGGCCAAATCTCGCTTCTTTCAGTTGTTTATGAGCGCTCGCAACATTTTTCAGAAAAATCTTTGTTATTCCGCCCGTAGTCCCTTCTCTATATCGTTTGTCCCATTCTTCTATCGTTTTCCGTCTTACTTCTTTCCTTATGAACGATAGCGCGTACTCTACGTGGACTGCTTTGACCTTAGAGGTCTCCGCAGCGGCCCTCGCGAGTTCGTCCGCCCTCTCGTTCCCCTCCGTGCCGACGTGCGCTTTCACCCAGTGGAGTCTTATGTTTTGGCCCTTTTTTCGGCTCTCCACCAGGTGGCTGCGGATCTCGACTACTCGGGGGTTCCGAGAGCGTCCGCCCGCGATGGCCTCGAGCGAGGACCTCGAGTCGCTGCAGATATTCACGTCAGTACCCGCTGCCGTCGCCTCCCTAACTGCACCGACGAGAGCCGCTAGCTCTGCTTGATACACGGTGCAGTAAGGGGCCATCTTTATCTTCTTCCATTTTCGTTCTCTGCCTCCCTCCCATTTCGTCCAAGCCGCTCCGACTCCCTTCTCTGTTTTGCTCCCGTCTGTGTATATGGCCGTTATGTTTTCATTTTGTATTTGGCCAGGGTCAGTTGTGATGGCGAAGCTTATATCTGGTCTTTCCGCAGGATGGGGTTGTTCTATAGCAGGTACGGCACGCTCAATCCGGTCTCCTTCGCGTATAAACGGGGATGACCCCCTTCTGGCCTCAAACATCGCGGCGGCTTCTTCCACCCTGAGGTCGAGGGGCAGTATCCCCGCCAATAGCGTCGCGGAATTTAGCGATGCCGTCCTGTACGTTTTTGCGATCTTCTGTCCGAAGGCCCGTTGCACCGTCTCCAGTTTTTTCTTTGTGCACATTTTCTTTACTGTCGGTGCCCAGGCTGCCGACGCGTATGTTACCGTCGGCTCAATGACGGCTTGGTACACCTGGAGTACCATGTCTCCCGTCATTCCCCATTCCAGCTTCGCCATTCTAGATACTTTTTTATATATTTCTGCCGCTTTTCTGGTGACATTATGCACATGCTTGTTGAACGTGAGCCCTCCGTCTATTGTCAGTCCCAGCAGTTTTATTTCTTTCTCTATGGCTATGTCTTGTCCGTTCATCCTTATTATTGGGGTATCGAACTTCAATCTTCGCGTCAGGACCATTGCCTTGGTTTTTTGTGGCGCGAAGTTGAGCTTGTTCTCGATACCCCACTTCCTCACGTACTCGAGGGCTACGTTTGCTCGTTGCGCGATCGAGTGCGTGTCTGTTCCACTGAACAGCAGCACCACGTCGTCTGCGAATGCCTGTGCATAAGTCCCGTCCTCTTCCAGTTCGACCAGTAGTGGGTCGAGCAGGATGTTCCAGAAGGTGGGGCCGCTAATCGAGCCCTGAATGCATCCCTTTTCAGGTCGCCTCACATGCTCTCTGTTTGCGTAGCGTACCACCACCTTCCTGCCTTTAAAATAGTCCTCCACTACTAGTCTCAATTGCTTGGGACAGTCTTTCTTTGATAGTTGGTACTTGATAGCTGGCCACCATGCGTTGTCGAAAGCCCCCTCGATATCTAGCGACACCATCAACACTATCTCTTTGTTTTCTATGTGGCTTCTCGCTTTCGTCAGGATATCGTAAAGGGCATCCTCCGTGCTCTTTCCTGGCATAAATCCATACTGCCTCCTGCTCATCTTGGGGAGTAGGCTGTGTCTAATTCTGTTGATCATTACCTTCTCTAGTATCTTCCCCATGACTGGCAATAGGCCTATTGGACGGTAGGATTTGGCGGCCGTATAGTCCTCCTTCCCTGGCTTCCTCAGTACCACTATCGTGCATTCCTTCCATAGATCAGGGAAGCATCCCACTTCGAGGCATTTATTAAAGATGGCCAGGGGAACCTCCGGATTCGCCGTGATAGCTGCGCAGCAGATATCCGCAGTGAGTCCGTCGGCACCCGGGGCCTTCCTCGGGTTGAAGCTTCGAGCAGTGCTGATGAGCTCCGCCATTGTGATTGGCACTTCATCAGCGCTGCTTCCCCGTAGGCTGCTAGTCATTTCCTCAACCGTTTTCCTTATTCTTTGGTGGATGTCATCATCCATCTCACAATTGTCAGGCGGGAAGAATTTCTGTGCCAGCAGCTGCACCGATTCTTCGGAGTTCAACGAAATGCCCTTCTCTATTAGCGTGGTGTCTTCCCTGATCCCTTCCGCCTTTCTTATTACTTTATACATTCTGTCCCATAAGCTCTCCCCTTCTTGCTTCGTGCACAATTTCTTCCACCCTTCCTTTTGAGCCCTTTCGATCTCTTCTTCGTACATCTTTTTTGCCTCCAGGTAGGCAGTTACTACGCACTCTCTCCTCCTTGGAGCTGCGTATGAGATCCTTTTCTTTTTCCTTACCATGTCCTTCTTAAGGGCCTCTATTTCCTTGTTCCACCAGGGTGGTTCGAAGCTTTTCTTCCTTTGTTTCAGTTTGGGGATATGCTTCTCGGCGGCTTTTATAATTATGTTGGTATATTCCGTTACTGCGTTGTTGACCCTGGCCTTGGTGTCCAGTTCTTTTATCGTTCCTTTGTCTAATCCTTGTTTTGTCAATCCCGTTTTTATTTTCTCTTTAAAATCCTCCCAGTCTGCGTTTTTTGTTTTGTATTTGCGGGTCGTCTTCGGTAGGGTGTGCGTTTGGGGTTTTTGAAGGGCTGTAGTCATAAATATTGTGTTGTGATCCGAACTGGTAATTGATGTGTCAACCCACCATTTCGTTACCTTGCTGAGGAGAGCCGTTGTACATACTGTGATGTCGACTGTACTCGTGTATCTACGGCCCCCTCTAACGGTGTCGAAGGTGGGTGTGTTTCCACAATTTAAAATGCTCAGCCCCTCTTCATCAAGGAACCCTCGTAGTTCCTTTCCTCTTGTGTCTTCGTTCCGGCTCCCCCACCACTCACTCCATGCGTTCACGTCCCCTCCAATCAGTACCATCTTGGTTTTTAACTTTCTCGTGAAGCCTCTTAACTGTACGAGGTATGGTTCGATGGGTTCATCGCCTTCGAAGTACACTGATATTACCCCTAGTTCCCACTTGTCCGTTCTCAGGACGGCGGCCACTATGTTCTCGGTGGTGAGTGATTTGTCTTGTGAGACCTCGATGTGTTCATCGAAAACAAGTACCGCCGCCTTCACCGGTTTCTTCCCTGTGGGAACGCACTGCACTACTCTGTACATAGGGCTTTCTGCCATCTGTTTATTGGCCCCTGTGTACGGTTCCTGGAGTAGTGCTATCTTTATCTTCCTACCCCCCGCTTCCTTTATAAACTCCTGGTTCGCGATTCTCTTTCTTCCAAGGTTCGCCTGTGCCAGGAGAAAGCCGGTGTTTATGTTGGAGCCCTCGGCTTTTTTGGTTAGGTTAGGTTAGGTTAGGTTAGGTTAGGTTAGGTTAGGTTAGGTTAGGTTAGGTTAGGTTAGGTTAGGTTAGGTTAGGTTAGGTTAGGTTAGGTTAGGTTAGGTTAGGTTAGGTTAGGTTAGGTTAGGTTAGGTTAGGTTAGGTTAGGTTAGGTTAGGTTAGGTTAGGTTAGGTTAGGTTAGGTTAGGTTAGGTTAGGTTAGGTTAGGTTAGGTTAGGTTAGGTTAGGTTAGGTTAGGTTAGGTTAGGTTAGGTTAGGTTAGGTTAGGTTAGGTTAGGTTAGGTTAGGTTAGGTTAGGTTAGGTTAGGTTAGGTTAGGTTAGGTTAGGTTAGGTTAGGTTAGGTTAGGTTAGGTTAGGTTAGGTTAGGTTAGGTTAGGTTAGGTTAGGTTAGGTTAGGTTAGGTTAGGTTAGGTTAGGTTAGGTTAGGTTAGGTTAGGTTAGGTTAGGTTAGGTTAGGTTAGGTTAGGTTAGGTTAGGTTAGGTTAGGTTAGGTTAGGTTAGGTTAGGTTAGGTTAGGTTAGGTTAGGTTAGGTTAGGTTAGGTTAGGTTAGGTTAGGTTAGGTTAGGTTAGGTTAGGTTAGGTTAGGTTAGGTTAGGTTAGGTTAGGTTAGGTTAGGTTAGGTTAGGTTAGGTTAGGTTAGGTTAGGTTAGGTTAGGTTAGGTTAGGTTAGGTTAGGTTAGGTTAGGTTAGGTTAGGTTAGGTTAGGTTAGGTTAGGTTAGGTTAGGTTAGGTTAGGTTAGGTTAGGTTAGGTTAGGTTAGGTTAGGTTAGGTTAGGTTAGGTTAGGTTAGGTTAGGTTAGGTTAGGTTAGGTTAGGTTAGGTTAGGTTAGGTTAGGTTAGGTTAGGTTAGGTTAGGTTAGGTTAGGTTAGGTTAGGTTAGGTTAGGTTAGGTTAGGTTAGGTTAGGTTAGGTTAGGTTAGGTTAGGTTAGGTTAGGTTAGGTTAGGTTAGGTTTTTTTTTTTTTTTTTTTTTTTTTTTTTTTTTTTTTATTGCTGGTAGGCCTACCTCCCCGGCGACTCTCGCCCCGGGGCCGAGGAAGCTAAGCTATGAAATAATTTTTTCAGTTGTAATCTTTATTGTAAAAAATGTATAAAGGTAGGTGAGGTGGCTGAGGGTCGGCTTCGCTATTTGATACGATTGACCTTCGCTGAGCCACCTGCTTAGAGTCCGCGTCGTGACAATTACATTTTTGTTAATAAGTTATTCATAAAATTACAAATTGGAAAAGAAAAAAGTTACAAAATACAAATATTACTGATTAGATAGACTTACAATTAATTGACTTACACATTAATATCTTATGCTAGTGATTGTAGGTTCGGTTGGGGCGGCTGAGTATCAGTCATGCGGTTAGGTTAGGTTAGGTTAGGTTAGGTTAGGTTAGGTTAGGTTAGGTTAGGTTAGGTTAGGTTAAGGGCCTCATAGCCTAGCGGTCTTTGTATGTGGCCGCTGTGGTGAGGGGTACTGGGTTCGATTCCCGGTTCGAGGATAAGTTTTCAATTTATCCTCGGCCTTTGGTAGGGTTGTACGGTACCGGGCGAGTGCTTAAACCGTACATGGTGGGCACGGTTGAATTTCTATAGTATGCAGTGGGCAACTATGGAAAGGAAACTGTGTAGGTTTAGAACGTAGCAATACGTTCTAGGCCGAGAGTGGTAATTACAAGTGGTCAAGTAATTCAACATTCTTTTTAAGGGCCTCATAGCCTAGCGGTCTTTGTATGTGGCCGCTGTGGTGAGGGGTACTGGGTTCGATTCCCGGTTCGAGGATAAGTTTTCAATTTATCCTCGGCCTTTGGTAGGGTTGTACGGTACCGGGCGAGTGCTTAAACCGTATATGGTGGGCACGGTTGAATTTCTATAGTATGCAGTGGGCAACTATGGAAAGGAGACTGTGTAGGTTTAGAACGTAGCAATACGTTCTAGGCCGAGAGTGGTAATTACAGTGGTCAAGTAATTCAACATTCTTTTGCCCGTGCGACGACGGCGTGGAGCGTGCTGGACGAAGTGGAGACCCTATCGGATCATCGATATATCCGGATGTGGGTCTCTACCTCGATGAGGTGGGCAGTGCGGGGGCAGACTTCCCAGAACAGCTTCCCCCGTTGGGCGATTCGGCGACTTGACCGTCAGGTTGCGGAGGAGGTGGCCATTGTGGAGGGGTGGTGTGCGCCTGCTGGTACTGGGGATGTAGACGAAGGGGTCGGTAGACTGAGTCAAAGTCTCCGAAGGGTGTCGAATGCGGCGATGCCCAAATGGAGACCGCCGAAGGGGAGAAGAGCTGTCTACTGGTGGACGTCGCATATTGGAAATCTTCGGGGCGAATGTAGCGAGGCGAGAAGGGCCTGCTACAGGAGTCGCCGGAGGAGGGGAGATAGTCCCGATGTTACGGAGGGTCTTCGCTTGATCTATAATGATCGCAAGAGGGCTCTCCGACAGGCTATTTGTGAGGCGAAGGAAAGGGCCCATCAGGAGGTGCTTCGGGGGCTTGATGATGATCCATGGGGGCGTCCCTATCGATCGGCTCGTAAGAGACTGAAGGGTGCGGGTATGCCTCTCGTGGAGAGTCTGGAGCCGACTTTCCTGGAGCGGGTGGTGGCGGACCTGTTTCCTTTGCCTCCCGACACTGTCCCTCCAAGTATGACGGCGTCTATGGTAGAAGTGGCTGACGGGGAGGGTGAGATGGCTCCGGAAGTCTCTGATATAGAGATGGAGACCATTCTAGCCCGTCTCAAAGCCCGCAAGAAAGCTCCTGGCCCGGATGGTGTACATGCACGTGTACTGGCAGTGGTCCTCCCTCATATGGAGGTCTCCGTCCGGGAGCTGTACACTGCGTGTCTGCGTGGTGGACGGTTTCCGGTGGCATGGAAGACGGGACGACTGTGTCTCGTGCGCAAGGAGGGGCGCCCGGTGGACAGTTCGGCGGCTTACCGCCCTATTGTCCTCCTAGATGAAGCGGGCAAGGCGCTGGAGTGGGTAGTGGCCTCTCGCTTGTGCCGGCACCTCTCTGTTGAGGGGCCGGATCTAAACGAGGCACAGTACGGCTTCCGAGCGGGAAGGTCGACGCTCGACGCACTTCGGGACCTGAGGTCTCACACCGCTGGAGTGGTAGACGGGGGAGGGAGAGCATTGGCAGTATCGTTAGATATTGCAAATGCTTTCAATAGTCTCCCCTTTGGTGTGGTCAGAGAGGCCCTTGCTTTTTTCGAGGTCCCTCTGTATCTGCGCCAAATAGTGGGGGACTATTTTATGGAAAGACGGATCGTGTACTCCAATATGGAGGGCACGGTCTCCTACCACCCTGTGCGGTGTGGAGTTCCTCAGGGCTCAGTACTTGGGCCGCTTTTGTGGGACATGGCCTACGATTGGGTGTTGCGGGGCGCGCTTCTTCCGGGATTGCGCGTCTTCTGCTATGCAGACGACACCCTCGTGGTGGCCAGTGGGGCCAGTTTTGGAGAGGTGGCTCGACTCGCAACGGTCGGCACCTCCCTTGTTGTGAGACGGATAAGGGCCCTGGGCCTTAGGGTGTCTCTCGATAAGACGGACGCCCTATTGTTCCATGGCCCTAGGAATGGTCCACCTCCTGGGGCGGTCCTGATGGTGGAAGGAGTGAGGGTACCGGTGGCGGCCAAGATGAAGTATCTCGGTCTCATCTTGGATGGGCGCTGGAACTTTGAGGCCCACTTTGAGGCTCTTGGGGGGAAGCTGGTAGGGGCAGCGGGGGCGCTTGCAAAACTCCTGCCGAACATTGGGGGCCCAAAGCAGAGTGTGCGCAGGCTCTACTGCGGAATTATACGCAGTATGGCCTTGTATGGGGCCCCAATATGGGATGATCGGTTGGGGTCGAGGAACCGCACCCTTCTCAGGAGGCCGCAGCGAGTGATGGCGGTTCGGGTGGCTCGTTGCTACCGGACTGTCTCGTTCGAGGCGGCATGCCTGTTGGCGGCGACTCCTCCCTGGGAGTTAGAGGCGGTGGCCCTAGGGTCCCTGTATCGCCTCAAGTGCGAGACGAGGGCGGATGGCCGATGGGCCGAACTGGTCGGACCGGCGAGGAGGCAGGCCAGGGAGGTCATCCTTGATAGGTGGGCCCATGATCTGGCCACGCCGAGGGCGGGAGTACGCACTGTGGAGGCGATTCGCCCATGCTTACGGGAATGGGTGAATCGCCCGAGTGGAGCTGTGTCCTTTCGGATGGCGCAGATTCTGTCCGGGCATGGATGCTTTGGACGGTTTCTGCACAGGGTGGCAGGGCGGGAAATCTATCCTATCTGCCACCACTGTGGCGCCCCAGAGGACACGGCGGAGCACACCCTGGCTGAATGTGCCACCTGGTCGAGGCAACGCCACGACCTGGTGTCGGTCATCGGGACGGACCTCTCGCTACCGAGCGTTGTTGCAGCGATGCTAGGTAGCCAAGAGGCATGGCGTGCGGTGGCTTTCTTCTGCGAGCGCGTTCTGCTGCAGAAGGAGGCTGCCGAGCGTCAGCGGGAGGTGCGTGGCGATGGCCGGAGGGGTTGTGCTCGGCGGCGGCGGGGCGGGGGCGCGGGGGCTAGACGCGGAAGCCGTCTGCCCAACAGCGTCCCGCTGCGTCGTCGCTGAGCCCGTATGCAGACATATTTGCCTAAATTCCCTGGGTTGAATGCCTAGTGCGACCCCCGGGGAATTTAATGTGGTGCCAGACGTCATTCATTCAGAATGGATGAGGCTGGCACTGCAGGCGATATGGAGGGTTCTGGAGGAGTTTTTAGTGGGTCGGGTTTCTCCCCTCTGACTAGCAGAGGGATAAGAGTTAACCATCCCCACAGTCCCCGCGTTAGCGACTGCATACGCGCGCGGGCCTGCATCTGTGCATTTCAACCTCCATTATAAAAAAAAAAAAAAAAAAAGGTTAGGTTAGGTTAGGTTAGGTTAGGTTAGGTTAGGTTAGGTTAGGTTAGGTTAGGTTAGGTTAGGTTAGGTTAGGTTAGGTTAGGTTAGGTTAGGTTAGGTTAGGTTAGGTTAGGTTAGGTTAGGTTAGGTTAGGTTAGGTTAGGTTAGGTTAGGTTAGGTTAGGTTAGGTTAGGTTAGGTTAGGTTAGGTTAGGTTAGGTTAGGTTAGGTTAGGTTAGGTTAGGTTAGGTTAGGTTAGGTTAGGTTAGGTTAGGTTAGGTTAGGTTAGGTTAGGTTAGGTTAGGTTAGGTTAGGTTAGGTTAGGTTAGGTTAGGTTAGGTTAGGTTAGGTTAGGTTAGGTTAGGTTAGGTTAGGTTAGGTTAGGTTAGGTTAGGTTAGGTTAGGTTAGGTTAGGTTAGGTTAGGTTAGGTTAGGTTAGGTTAGGTTAGGTTAGGTTAGGTTAGGTTAGGTTAGGTTAGGTTAGGTTAGGTTAGGTTAGGTTAGGTTAGGTTAGGTTAGGTTAGGTTAGGTTAGGTTAGGTTAGGTTAGGTTAGGTTAGGTTAGGTTAGGTTAGGTTAGGTTAGGTTAGGTTAGGTTAGGTTAGGTTAGGTTAGGTTTTTTTTTTTTTTTTTTTTTTTTTTTTTTTTTATTATTGGCTAGTAGGCCTACCTCCCCGGCGACTTCCGCCCCGGGGCCGAGGAAGCTAAGCTTAAGTAATTTTTTCAGTAAAAAGTTTTATTGAATTTAAACAATGTTTTTTGTGGACATGAGTGAGGTGGCTGAGGGTCGGTTATGCTATTTGATACATGTTCTTTCCCTCAGCCACCTGCGTAGAGTCCGCGTCTTACAAACTACTTATATATAAAACAAAAAGAAGAAATTATTTAAACATCGAGAAAACAAAAGTAATAAAAGAAAAAGAAAAAGTATAAAAGTAGGTTTACAAAATATCTTATGTTAAGTTGATGGGAACATAGTTGTATGAGTGACGATGATGGGATGATGGTACATATATTGATGAATACAAAAGTGCTTAAATCTAACAAGGTACATATATTGATGAATACAGAAGTGCTTAAATCTAACAAGGTATGTTTATGTGGCGTATATATTTACATTAAAACATTAAGACAGTTATTGATATGTGTACACAAAAGTTGCTTATAAAATAGAGGAAAAACAAACAATTATAGAGTTATAAAATTAGAATAATAACAAATAGTGACATTTTAGTGGATATCAGGTGGGGTGGATGACGATCAGCCAGTGGAGGGTGGGTTGTTGAAGTCTTTTAGGGAATTAATAATTTTAGTTGCTAACTTTAATAATGACTGTATTGTTTGCGGTTTATTGTCGGATAGGGAGTAGGGATTTTTACATTTTCTATTTTTCTGTGTGTGTTCGTGTCTGATGTGTGCAAAGCGTGGACATTCCTCGATGAGGTGTTGAAGTGTCTGAGTGGTGTTGGAGTCGCAAGGGCATGTATCGTTGTCAGTGATGTGGAACCGTTTTAGATGATCTTTGGCGAAGGAATGTCCAGTGAGTAGTTGAGTGGTTTGAAAGGTGATGGGGAATTGTTGGGTGAATCTTTTAATTTTGTGTATGTCTTGTAAAATGTTTTTTGTGTAATTGGCAGTTGGTTCATTGTTAAATCTCTTCTCCCATGTTGCTATTGTTTCTAATTTGGCCCTTGTCTTAATGTAAGACATGGGACAATCATTGAATGTGTATTTGAGGTGTGAGTTTGCAGCCGATTTGGCTGCCAAGTCAGCCTCCTCGTTGCCAATGATGTTGTGGTGTCCTTTAACCCATTTGAAATGGATTTGTGTGTTTGTGTTGGCGCTGATGGCTTTGTGTATATGCGTGACTATTTTGTGTGTAGCGTTGGGTTGGGCAATTGTCTGAAGGGCAGCCATGGAGTCTGAATTAATTGTGTAAGTGTATGTGTTTTTGTTGGCGTCTTTTTGTGAGTGTGTGATGGCCCAGTCGCATGCCCCTTGTATGGCAAGCAGTTCAGCCTGGTATACGGTGCAGGTGGGGTGTAGTTTTCTTTTCCATCGGTGTATGGCGGTGTGAGTGTTAGGGGAGTACGCAATAAACGCGGCTCCCGTCTGTCCATTTTCCTGTTTGCTTCCATCCGTGAATATGTTAATGTTGTTTGTAAGGTGTGTGTTGAGGTTGTTTTTGTAAGTACTGAATTTTAAAAGCGGTCTGGAAGCGGGGTGTAAGAGTTCGGTGTAGTGTGTAGGCTGTTCGATGGTGATGTCGTCAGGAATGTATCTGCTGACGCCCCTAATGCGCGCCCTCTCAATCTCACATGATTCAAGAACCTTGAGATCAAGCGGCACGAATCCCGCTATTGCGATCGCAGCGTTAGTAGATACATTTCTGAACGCTCTGGTGGTCTTAATGGCGAAGCCGCGTTGGGTTTTTAGAAGTAGCTTGCGATTATATTTTTTAAGTGCTGCGTGGCCCCAGATGGAGGCCCCGTACGTGATAATGGGTTCTATAACCATTTTATATATTGATTTGATGTTCTCGGGGTGTGGTCCCCAAGTGGGTCGTGTGTAAATGGATAGTTTGTTGAATAGTTGGGTTGCTTTTGTGGTTATGTGTTCGATATGGTGTTTGAATGTTAACTTGTTGTCTAAAATGATGCCTAGGTATTTAATTTTGTCTGTGAATTTAAGTGGGGTGTTGTTGAAGATTAAGCTGCAATTCTGTGCTGGTTTGGAGAAGGCCATTGTCTGGGTTTTGTCGGGTCCGAACTGTAGTTTGACTCCATCGCCCCATTCTTTGATGATTTTCAGTGTGTGGTTGGTTTTGTCCTCTAATGTTTTGATGTCTGTGTCTGTAGTTAATATTAGAACGTCGTCGGCGAAGGCTTGGATGTGGCACCCTGATGGGAGTGGTGTGTTGAGTAGTGTGTTAAGGATAATGTTCCAGAGTATAGGGCCGCATGCCGACCCTTGGATACATCCCTTTTGTGTATTGCGAGTGGTTCGTGTGTTGCCCATTTGGTGTGTAACTGTTCTATTTGTGAGGTAGTTTTGAATTAGTTTGAAAATATTGTGTGGGCACTTTACCGCACGTAATCCGCTCAATACCGCCGGCCACCAGGCGTTGTCAAACGCGGCCTTAATATCGAGGGATACGGCTATGATGTGTTGTTTGTGCTGTTTGGCGTGATTTATTGTGTCTAAAGTTTTGTGTATAGCGTGTGTTGTACCAGTTTGTTCGGTGAAGCCGAATTGAGCTCGGTTTAGCAGTTTTTGTTTATGCGCGTTGAAGGTGAGGCGTTTAGTAAATAGCTTTTCTAGTACTTTCCCGAACACGGGGATTAGTCCTATGGGTCTGAATGAGCTTAAGTTTGTGTAATCGTGTTTGTTGGGTTTGGGAATTATTTTTATTACTGTTTCCTTCCATGGAGTCGGAAAGTGTGCTATTTGTAGGCAGCGGTTCATGAGTTGTGTGGTTAGCTCTGGGTAATTGCGTGCAAAGACCTGGCAGATGTCACTGGTGAGGTGATCATTGCCCGGTGCTTTGGTGTGACTGATGGAGTCGAGTGCTGCTATAATTTCGGATGTCGTGAAGGGAGGGTCGTCCTCCGTGTCGGGTAGTATACCAGAATTGTTGCGCATATTTGTGTGTCTGGCGTCCGTGTCTGGGGTGTCGTCGGGATAAAAATGTGTGAGTAATGCCTGTGATGTCTCCTGTTCGTTGTTTGTAAATTTATTGTTGACCTTAAGGGTGCGGGGTTGGATGTTGTTGTTAGATTTTAGTAATTTGTTGGTGATGGACCAGACATCTTCTGCACCTTGCGACTCGCAGAAATGTTTGAAGTGTTCGGTGGATGTCTTTCTGATTGTATTTGTGTATGAGAGTTTAATTTCGTGGTATTTGTTTAAGAGGTCTGTAGGGGGTGTCTGTTTGTTTTTGGAATATGTGTGTATTTTGTGGTGTAGTTTGATGCATTGTTTCTTAAGTTGATCTAGGCTTTCGCTCCACCAGGGTGCTTTGGGTTTTGTGTGTCCTGTTTTAAGGGCAAATGAGTTGTGGCAGGCGCTGTTTATGGTGTTGGCGAGGGAGTATACAAATTGGTCTAGTTGATCGGGTGTTAGGGTCGATATGTTTATTTCTGTTATTTTATCTTTAATCATTGCGGTGTGTAGTGTTTCTTTAAAGGTGTGCCAATTGCCTTTGCTGGTGTTGTATTTAAATGTACTGCTATTCATGGTGTGTGGAATAGGGTCTGTTCTACAGTCTAGTTTAAATTTAATTGGATTGTGTTGTGTTGATGGGAACAAACGTTGTTTGACTTCCCATTTGTGTATGTGATGGTATGTGTGTATTGATGTGAACGTGAGGTCGATAATGGATGACCTCTCCGTTCCGTGTGTTATTGTTTCAAATGTGGGTGTGTTGCCTGTGTTGTTTATGTATATATTATTGGAATTCATAATATCTATCAGTTGCTGTCCCCGGATGTTGTTTCGAGAGCTGCCCCAGATTTGGTGCCACGCGTTAAAGTCGCCGCCAACTATAATGTTTGAGTTGGTGTATGTTTTTATGAATGTGTCCAGTGTATCTAGCGTGTTGTTAGCGTCGGTTTTTGGTTCAACGTAAACCGATGCTATGTATAGTGTTCTTGTCTTTGTGGGTATAGCGATAACCACTATATTCCCTGTGGTGAATTGTGAGATGATGTGTGCGTTTATGTCTGTACTGGTTATAATGCAGGCTTTCGTTGTGTCCGCCGAATCGGACTGAAACACGCGGAGTCCTGCAATATTTTTAACTGTGTTTTTGTTTGTGTATGGTTCGGATATAATGGCTATGTCGAGTTTATTTGTGATGAAGTGGTGTTTAAGTTCTTGTGTAGCGTTGCGAGACCGGTCTAGGTTCGCCTGTATAAACTTGATGTTTTTATGCATGTTTTATATATAGTTGACCTTGGCCTCTACGCGGGCACGCATTGCGCTAACTTTGGGGCACCTTTCCGAGTCGGCTCGATGTTGTGTGTTAGTGTTTGTTTTGAACTGTGCGTTGTGTTCGTGGCAATTGGCACACCTGTGTGATTGTGGTTGTTCTTTGCACTCTGCTGTGGGGTGATTTGCAGAGCACTTGGCGCAAGTGGGTGTGGTAGCGGGGCAGCGGCTCTTCGTGTGTCCGAAATTTAGGCAGTTTTGACACTGCCTAAATGGTGAAAAATTGCCGCTGTGGACCCTTTGCATGCCTATGTTAATTCTGCCTATATCGGTAAAGGCCTTCCAGGCAGAGGGGGTGGTGTTTAGAACCACATTGTAAAGAGTGTGGTTTCTGTTAACTGTCTTGAATTTGACGCTGAAAGTGTGTTCAACCAGTGTGTGGTTCTGGTCTTTAATCGTGTTAATGAGTTCTGCTTCGCTCGTGTTTTTGTTTATCCCTTTGAGAATTATCATCGGGTCGACCCGCTTTTCTTCCTGGGTTTTTATTGCGCTATGTTTCTGTAATTGTGTGAGTGTGTGCAATTTGTGCTCGTCTTTTTCGAAGACGAGCTTCACTTTGTTTTTCGATAGTGGTGTCACCCTGATAGGGGCATATCCCCCCTGCCGGAAGTTGACCGTGCTTCTAATTTCGGTGATTAATTTCTCAGTGGTGTCGAGGCCCTCTCCGGATACAACAACAGAGGGACCTGCAGGGGGTTTGGGGGCTGCGGTAGCCTTAGCGTAAGATTTATAAATGTTGTGCGGGTCCGCCGCCGCAGGCTGTGGTACCGCCGGTGTAGGTCGCGGTTGCGCTTTTAATGCCCTGGAGTGTTCCTGCAGGGCCCTGTTGCTCTCC
The DNA here is from genome assembly GCF_905147795.1 of Pieris rapae. Lineage (NCBI taxonomy): Eukaryota > Metazoa > Arthropoda > Insecta > Lepidoptera > Pieridae > Pieris > Pieris rapae. The sequence continues at coordinate 11,076,856 of NC_059514.1, forward strand.
TCGAGTAGCCGAGAGTGGGCCTCTAGCTTGTTTAGGAGTAGTGTGTTATCGACGGGTGGTGTATTGTTGCTTGTGTTATTGTCGGTGCTATTGACCGGAGGTGTGAGGGGTTTGGAAGGGGAGGGGGTGGTAGGGTCTAACATAGCGACGACTCCGAAGAGACCGTCGATTGTCTCCGTAATTATAGTTTTAAGCTCACTCTTGAGGTTACGAGAGAGTGAAACCGCGTTCAGGCCTTTGAGTCTGAAACTCCTCGCCATCTCCATGTAGGTGGACTCTGCGGGGGGAGCTTCTCGAGTGAAGGCCGGACTTAGATTGTCCACCAGATTCCGCCTAGCGGTTGTAAAGGATGTTTGGGGAGATGGTGAGGCGGTGGTTGTGATTTTGGGTGGGGTGCGGGGTAGCATTATTTCGTGATGGGTGGGGGGGGGTCGGAACTGGATCTAATCTGGTGGTCTGGAATCGCCTTGAAAAACCGATTCGAATAATATGTGACTCGGGGGGGTGCGGAGGGGGGGTGAAAATTTAAGGGGCGGGGGGGGGAAAACTCAACCTGGGGGTTGAAGGGTGGGTTTGCGGACAACTGTATTACTATATTATTGTTTGGCTTGAAGAGGCGGTTTGAATGAGCCCAAGCTCGGTGTG